>NW_020837973.1:21301360-21366655 GCF_003676395.1 Aethalodelphis obliquidens | reverse complement strand
CTCTCCCGTTGCGGAGCACAGGCTCCGGACGCACAGGCTCAGCGGCCATGGCTCACAGACCTAGCCGCTCCACCGCATATGGGATCTTCCCGGACCGGGGCACGAACCTGTGTCCCCTGCATTGGCAGGCGGACTCTCAACCACTGAGTCACCAGGGAAGCCTGATAGATTTATTTTTAATTTTTGAGGAAACTCCCTACAGTTTTCCACAGCAACTGTAGTAATCTACATTCCTATGAGCAGTGCACAAACATTCCCTTTCCTCCATATTCTTGCCAGCACTTATTGTCTCTTGTTTTTTATGTTGTTGTTGGTTTGTTTATTTGGTGTTTTTTAGTAATAGCTATTCTAACAGGTTGAGGTGATATCTCATTGTGCTTTTGATTTGCATTTCCCTGATGGTTAGTAATGTTGAGCACCTTTTCATGTACCTGTTGGTTATTTGTGTATCTTCTTTGGAAAAATGTCTGTTTGGTTTCTTTGCCTCTTAAGTTGTCCTTGTCTTTCTGACCACTTTTCCACAAAGAATGTTTCATTCTTGCTTTTGAGTGTCAGAATTAGGGGATCAAAATTTATTTCTTTCTACTTTGAATGTCAGGAATACCAGATAATTTTCTTCAATTACCTGTTTCCATAATTCTCTAATTGTTTCATTCAAAAGATAATATAGGCTTACTTACATTTTAATATGTTTAAATTTTATGGTTTGTATTTTATCACAAATTTTATTCAATTATGTTTAAAAAAAGAAACAAGACTAAGGAAGCTCTTTGCAAGCTGTCAATCTCAGTCCTTAATATTTTTTGGTTATATCTTATGGAAGTTTTTATATTTGTTTATTTAATCAGTATTTATATGTTCCTATAAATTTTGAATTCATATTTGTTGAATGATTTGATATCCATAACTTTATAAATTATTGAGCAAATATTAATAATTCACTATACTCATATGTATTATTTAAATTATATTAAAATAGTTCTGTTATATATAACATGAAAGATATTTTCCTTTCAATTACAAATAAGAGTTATCTGCTTAGATTTATCTACTGTTTAACAATTACTTATTGATTTTCTCAAAATTTTCATTTATATGTGAATACATGTATAATACATACATGTATATGAGTATATGTATCTAAACTTATAAATAAATGAAATATTCTATTATACCTTGTAATTTTTAATCTTTCCTCACCTAACAATCACTTTTCAGCATCATAGATATCTAATATATTGTCTTATGTACAAAATAATGTTCCATTTAGAGTATATTAGATAAATAAATCTCCCATTCTGAGAAACAATTAATTTGTCTCTAACTTTTTACAAAAAAAAAACAATGCCATTTTGAAAATTCCCTGTAAATTTGAGTATTTCTATAGGATAAACTCATAAAAATAGAATTAAGGTGCTCAGTAATGTGGTTCACTTGATTTGCACTAGATTTAAGAATGCCTGATTCTCAGAAACTTTGTGTGTTTTCCAGATTGAATGATAAACCAAATATTTTATGCTATCAGTCTTTCAAACATGGCCTATGAAATGAAACAAAATCTATGACAGAATGTTAAGTAGGATTCTTCCTCTTTTGTTGTTTCAGCTGAGGACACAGAGTTAAAAAAAGTGATGTCTTGTAATCCCCCCCACCTCCGCCCAGTTTTAATATAAGTAACTAAACTGTTCATGAAAAATCTTCAAAGTGATTTTACCACCCATAAGTCATTTTCAAACTCGATATAAAGGAGGTGAGAAATCAATAAACAAGATATTTGCTTTATTAGAGTTGTCAAGATCCTCCTGATACTATGGTCCTATGAGGAGGGTGGAGTTTGCATCCCACAACTATAAGCGCAGTGAAGATGGTGTCTCTTGACCACTGATACATGACCAGGTGATCACTGTGACCACCTGACCACATGAACACAGGACCACACTGACACATCCTCCAATGACTGTGGAGGACATTATCTCTGAAACCTTAGAAACTTTACCTTAGAAAACCTTAGAAGGTAAGGTTTACCTAAGAAAGCCTTAGAAACTTTTCTGAAACCTTACAACTGACAATTTCCAAAGGAGAGTGGCTGACTGGAGCTGACATAGAAGAGCAAGAGAGAGAGAGAGAGAACTGGATTAGGATTTGTCCTTTCATACTTTTCAGCACAAGGATGCTTGCGTTTTCCCAATGACCAATCTTTGGAAATCCACTGGATTGAGTAAATTTTAAATGTACCAAGTCATAATGGCTTGCCTGAAAGTGCAAGATTAATGCTCAGAGAAAGTCTCTGTGATATAAGCTGCTAGAAACAGGGGTAAAGGAATATTGATAATAGGAATTGCCATCTACACAAGACATATCCTGACTTGAGCACTGCCAGTGATTAACCCCAAAGATTTGAATCAATCAATGAGCACCAAAACTCCACAGGTGACAAAACCAGCCTCAGACTCCCTGAAGCCAGGTCTGAAATAAATAAGCTGTGCACAATTTTTTTTCTCTTTTCTTTTGAAATACTTTTTTCCTGGCCCCAACACAAGTGGAGCCATAAAAGTAATTATTGAGATCAGGAGAGTGGGGAATTTCAAAGGGAAAAGAAGCCAGCTATAACATCTACCTTCTCCACTATAGACTTCTCATTCATAGCGAGAATTATCAGATTTTGGAACCAGTAATAAATGCTAGCTTTAAAAAATACAACTACTTTACCTTTATAGCAATTTTGTCTAATTTTAATGTATACCCTCAAATGTAATTAATGTATTAACTAGGGAATATAGATTTTGCTGTTATATTATAAAAAATTGACAAGCATTTACAACAATATGCTTAAGTCTGTTCCTATTGTGGTGAACAGTGAAAATCATGGGGTCCCACCTGCTATTTTCCCTTCCCTGGTAGGTCACATCCAATGATGGATTCTTGTGAACTGTAAAGGCCTGGACATTTCAGCTCAACTATGTAAAACTTTGAAAGACCATTCTCAATCCAGAGTTCCTTCAAGTGATCAGTTGAGATTGTTGCCATGCCTGTATTGCAGCTGAACTACTCCCTTGGCCCATTTTTACTTCCTCCCCCTTCCTCGCACAGATGTTGATGCTAAACGTACTGAAAACATCATGCCAGCTAACTTTTGTCCAAGAGTTTGCCATCAGAAGCACCCAACCAGTAATATGTGTAATAATTTGTTTAATACTAAACAAATCTCTAATATGGGAAAAATTAATATTCCCATTTTAAGATAGGGAAATATAGAAATGCATATATTTTCAAACATATAAGTAAACATATATAGTGAGTATATAGTAAATATCTAAAGTGAATTCTTCCAAAGGATTTAGAGACTCTTATTTTAAGAAATTTTTAAAAGAACTTTAGTGAGCAGACCTATGAAGAAAAACAGCACATTTTTATAATTTTTGATCAAATCTACAGGATGCTTGTGGAATAAGCAACATTGTTTTGTCAGATAATAATACTTTTTATTTTCTTATCTAATTTCTGAAAAACAAAACATCTGTTTGTCATGTCCAAACATCAAGAAGTGTTGACTTTTTTTTTTTTTTTACTTTAGACTTATCTGCCTTTTGATTTTGTGTGTCTCCATAGGACCAAAGTCTTACTTCCCAACTTTCAAATATTTTCCCTAGTTCATAACTTACTCCCGCTTCTTAACTGCTGTCTACTAAATTTAAATCTTTATATTATTCAAGATAAGTTATTTTAAACTAGAAGTACCATAAAATCCAGAAACCCCAGTGATTTAACACAACAAAAGATTATTTGTTGATCTGCCAAAGTCTGCTGCAGTCTGATGACTCTTTAGAGACCCATGGATCCAGTCCATTTTCAGTGTATGGCATGATCATGTCAAGATATGGCTTCTAACACACATAAGCATGGAAAGAGAAAGAAAAATATAACTCAGCCCAGGAGTCATGCATATCATGTTTGAAGCTCTTTAGGAAGAACTAGATTCTACCTAAGTACAAGAGGTCTGGGAAGCATAGTCTCCTGTGCTTCCTGAAAGGAGAGGCACACAGGTATTGATGATGATTGTCATGTTTACAATCCTAATCCCAGACTAACCTTGTGACTAAATTGGCTATCTACCGTGACTCCCAACAGAGAGTCCAGCAGTCACGTTCCAGCCAATGTAAGAATAGAATATGAATACATCATTCCAAATTCTCTAACTCTTACTAAAGAAAATACCATTTTTTAACTATGGATCCAGAACACTCACTATTATGGCCTATGTTTTTCTTATCCATTGGCATCCTAAGTATGTTTTGTGGGATCCTAGAATTGTTAGCTCAGGTTCAAATAGTTGTAAAGAATTAGCTTTTGTTAAAGTGTCATTTGCCATTGAGTATATTTTATGAAACATCTCTCCATGTTGATTATCTTTTAATAATCTTTGGAAAATTCCACAATGTCATAGAACCAAATAATCTTGAATATAGTGAGTTCTCAGTAGCTATTTGCTTAAGAATTAAATATAACACTGTGTCTTGAAATTATAGTTAAAATTGTAGAACATATGTTCCCTTTTTCCAGAGACTGGTTAGTTTTTCAATGCTTTTATAATTGCAATTGTGCATCACAACATTTAGAAGTATTTACCATTTGGAAAACTAAAACCTTTGATTATGCAATTTACAGGATTTACAGGATTGAATTCAACAGGAATATTGAATTCAATTTAATGCTATAAACATATATCAAATATATCCAAAGTCAAGGCATCAAGATTATAGGAAAAAAGAAATCCAATTAAACCATGTACTGTCAATTTTACTGTCTTCTTAAAAACATATTTCTTACTAAAGCTGCAACATTACAGAGGAAACAATCTATGTTTACATGCTAATATTAAATTATACATTTTCTACACTAAAATATTGAAACATTGAAAGAACACTCCATTAAGAATCAAACTGGGCTTCCCTGGTGGCACAGTGGTTGAGAGTCCACCTGCCGATGCAGGGACATGGGTTTGTGCCCCGGTCCAGGAAGATCCCACATGCCGCGGAGCGGCTAGGCCTGTGAGCCACGGCTGCTGAGCCTGCGCGTCCGGAGCCTGTGCTCCGCAACAGAAGAATCAAACAGTTGCTTTTTTCTTTGATCTAAGCTCTATTTAGCCAATGTTCAACAGTTGAATATCTAGAATAAATATATTAAGGATTTATAAGGTCACTTCCTGTTCTAAACAGGTCAATTGTGTAATTTCAACAAACCTTATGGCTAGCTTTACTATAAGAGTCATAGACAAGGCTGAAACTTTTCTTATGGGTCAGAAGATGCCTTGGGCACATATGTTATATACCAGGAATTCTATTATTGACTCAGCCATAGATCGTCTTGATTTGGCATGAAAACTAAACACTTCATCTTTTCTGCTCTGGTTCCTTCAGTTGAGGATCAAAAAAAAAAAATGTTTCTATTTAATTGTCTTATAGAGAGGATATTTTTGTCATGCTGTTAGCTCTAATCATCTATAGAAAAAATTTGGCCAACAATACATGGCTTCCTGTTTCCCAGCTGTGTTTTCCAACTTTTCCTTCTGTTAAGGTATACTTGGGGTATAGTGTGCAAGTAGTAGAAAACTTATGATGAAAAGAACTGATGTTAATATGATGAAGGTTAAGCAATTCTCTGACAAGGATATACCTGGACAAAATGAAGAAAGAGGATAGACAGCGATGGATAATGATGTTATTGAAGCAAGTGGCCAGGAAAACAAAAAGAAGCCAGAGGCTGGATTGAGGTCCAAAGAAGGGTCTGATGATAAATAGCAAATAAAACTTCAAAGTTTAAGTGCTCTACAGCTGCCCTCTATTCCCCAGGAAGATTAAAGAAAAATTAAACTTATATGGATTGGTTTTGATTCAAAGTCACATATTATAGAATGCTATTGCTGTTACATTTGTGGGGCCAAAAAGTACATACTTTATACATGTTTTATTTGAGTAAGAAATCAACATGACCACTCAAAAATGGTAATGAGCACTTCCTCAAAGACTCCAACATTTATATTTGACCTTATATGTTGATACTGGTGTTCTATTATTAAGGAAAGTCAGCTCAAGTCTTGGAGTTTATTAAGATTTTGAAGCATGTTTTGCATCACTTTAGACTCTGTTATAACGCAGTGGTTACAACCTGGACAGGTATATATACTGCAGCATCACTATGGAAATGCACTCCCACTGGGAAACAAAAATATTATAAAGAAGAAAATGAGCGAAAAATCCAGGGAAACATCAAATGAAGTGGTTTTTCTGGCAGCAAAGGAAGAAGTAGCACAGGGTATTCCAATGAGATGAGACAGGGCATTCGCTACAATTTGGTATATGGTAGAGTAAAGAAAGAAAAGATCTAAATTCCAATTCCAGGTGCCTGAATACCAAGTTCTTGTGTCTCATAGTATCTGGCTATAAATTACTACTGTAGCAGTAACTGAAAAACTCAATGACTCAGTTTTCCCTTCCTAGTCTTTATTGATACACATTGATATAAAGAAAATCCAAAGAGTAAGTCCTGCTCAAATGATAGCTCTTTAATTAGGCTCTAATATGTGTGAACAGTCTGCAAAAGTCATGAAGAAAACAAAATGATATGCAACGCATAAAAGATTGCGGGGAATGGGGGGGACACCAAATGTACAGTGGTAGACATTTTGTCTAGATTCATTATTTTAGTATATAATATAATAACTTTTATTTTGAAAAAAATACATAAAAATTCTAGAATTTTGGAGCAAAGAATATCTTGAGAGCAGACAGGAAGAATATTGCAAAGAACATATATAAGCTTTTACCCAGTTCATTATTATCTTACCCATCTATATATGCACTTTATCATGTGCTCCCTGAATATCTCTCCACACACACATACACACAGGCACACAAAAATGATTTTTGAACAATTTGTAAAGCTGAATATATTGTGGCCCTCTAACCATAAAACATAAGTGTTTTGTAACAATAGGGAAATTTACACTATAGTTATCAACCTCAGTACATTTACAAGTAACATTTTACCTAATTTACTTTTCATCATACAGTTTTGTCATTTGAATCAACAATATTCTTTATAGTATTTTTTCTTCGATTGTTGGCCTCAGTCTAAAATTTTGTATTGCAGAGTGTACTATAATATTGATAGAGACAAATGGAGGTTTGAAACTCAATGTGAAGTGCTCAAATGCTTGGATGTAGGAAGAGCTTTCTCTTGCTATGGCATAAAGTTTTCCAATAGCGTAGGTGTTTGTGTTAGTACATTCAGGTATGTATGGATCTTAGCAGCATGAGGGACAGAAATCAATGAAGTGGAATGTGATTAAATTCAACTCTGTTATATTTTTCCCCTAATATCTATCAAGAATAACAGGAAAATAAACAAGAAAAATGAAGTAACATGATATCTATCTCTTGGATTTCTCTCAATGCTATACTTGTTTTCTCAACAAATGTGTTGATCATTCCTTGTATAAAATACTTACATATTAATTAATCCATTCATTTATTTAGCAAATATTCAACGACTGTTTACTATACGTTGGGCTTTTTATCGACAGTCTGGGAATATACAGATGAACTCACAGGAAAGCTCCCTGCTGAGTAGAGTAGAAGATGAGATCAGAGAAGGTAGAAACCATACAGGGTATTGTAAGTCGTGATTAGGAGTTTGGAATGTATTATAAATATAATGGTAAGTTATTAAAGGTTTGGGGCAGTATATTGACTTATATTCTGGAAGTATAAATCTGGATACTATTTTGAAAATAGATTTTAGTGTTTTTGGTAAATTGACTGTAATGCAACTCCAATTGTCCACACTCTCCCAACCCCCAGATCACATCTGCAATCCTTGCAATGTGTCTTTGAAGCAACTCTCATCATTTCTGTTTCTCCCTCTTTTAAATCTGTCTTGGACTTGACACTTTGGGCCAATAGAATGTGACAGGAGTGCAGTGTTTCAGATCTGAGCCTAAGTCTCACAAGGCATTGAACACTTCTGTTCTCTCACTGGGGTCATCATGAAAGGATGCCCAGGCTAGGCTGCTGCATGAAAACATGCATGAAACAGAACCAGTAGTCTAAGCTGAGGTTATCCTGCATCAGCCAACGACTAATGACTGACAAACATGTGAGTGTGCCTAAGCCAAGCCCAGAACTTCCCCGCCAAGCCCAGAACTGCTCTGCTAACCCCAGTCTAGATCATCAGAAGCATCTAGCTCTTCTATAGACTTATGAGCAATCAAAAACCATTCTTTCTTTAAGCCACCAGGTTTTGGGGTAGACTGTTTCTCATTAAGAGCTCAGTGTTTCAGGGAAAGAGGGTTACCAAGGAGTATAATTAGAAAACTATTATGAGAGTGGAGGTCAGTGAGGATTTTGGCATGAATTAAGACTCTAATATTAGAAATGGAGAAAAGAACATATTTGGTATATATTTTAAAGATGAATTCAAGAGAACTTCTAGATGGTTTGAATGTGGACAGTGTCAAAGATGACTAAATGTCACCCAAGACTCCATTTCCATTTTTTTCTTCGGGGAATAAGCTAAGGCATGATATTTCTATAGTCATGAAACTAGCTTACATTGCTTTACTGATTATCACTTTTTAATATTTTGATTTGAAAAATATACTTTGAAATAAGTAGTTAATAAAACCTCAGATTAATGTTTTATAAAGGGAAGACACATTTTCTACTCATTAATATAATTATTGCCCTAACATTTGTGATAATTTGAATTATCCAATGGAAATAATTCTGGAACAATACTGTTTATTCTAATAAAGCTCTACTTGGGAAAAAAAATTATGCCATTCTTTATTTTACTTTAAATTTGGCATGAAAATTAGTTTTTTATCTCTCAATTTATATTAATTCTCAAAGTATTGGGAAATGTTTAAATGTATATCTAAATAAAGTTTTTTTTATAGTTTTAGCGTGCAATGCTACAATATTAGAGGCATATTGCCAGAAGTAAGCTACTCATTTTCAGCTGCTTTTAAATGTCAGGACTCTTACTTTTTAAGGTGTTTTTTGTATTAAGAAAGCACAATTACCGTTTCATTTTTTTCTTAGTGATGAGCACAACAAGGGAAAATATTCTGTGTGTATTTTTTTTCCTTTTGTTGTTGAAACTCTACAAAATGTCATTCATTTAACACAAAAATTTTCACAAAGTAGAAAATAAAACATGAATAAAGTTTTGCAAAATGTCTTTCCAATGCTTTGAAGAATATCACAATTGCCTTTAAAGAGTTAGAGAAAAGATAAAGTATTTCAATGAGCTGTTTAATTATAAATTAATCATAGTGCTGATATAACATTTTACTTTAATGTCTGTGATGGTAAATTTTATGCATTAACTGGGGTGTGGAGTGTGGGTTGCCCAGGTATAAGGTTAAACATTATTCAAAAAAAATTTAAGGTATACTGTCCTGAAATCTAAGTTAAAATATATATACATATGGAAAAAAAGAAAAGTGGGCAAATACAAGAAGGACTGAGAAATGACTAATATGTTTTGCAATAAGTAGGGCATTAGCATGCTTGCTGAAGGAATATTGAGAGAGTGAAAGTCTATTTGGAATGGGTTCAAAGTGCATGGGATGAGGAAAAGTTGAGTATAGATGATGCTTTTTTTTCAAGATATTTAATTCTAAATAGAAGATAAAAATTGTGCAATAGTTGGAGGAGAAAATGGCATCAACATAGGGTTTAATGAAACTACAGCTTTTTGAGAAGAAATGGGACTGATTCAACAGATATGGATAGAATTGACAGTGCAGTTGTAGTATGGGTAGTGGGTAGGTTTTATTTACCAAGAGGAAGAATTTACCTTTGCCTGGAACATAGTCAATTCTTCCTAAGTTAAAGGAGTATGGGAAACTTTAAAGTAACTTGAAAAATGAAAGAAAAAAATGCACTTGGGAAATATAGTAAGTTTACCAGGCATCCTTCATGATGCCTTTCAGGTATTAGGTGCTCCTGGAATCTACCATGATTTCTAGTCTCCTATTTATCTAATTATCTCCCAGGAATGAGGAGTGAAAGTAGGAATTGGTGACATAGATACAGCCATGATTTTTGTTTTTTGTTTTTTGTTTTTAGAGTAGGATTTAGTAGGAAGACTAAACATAGTCTGTACTGGGTTCTTTTCATTCTATGGGTTCCACACAGCCCGAGGGGTATGGGAATTGAAGGTGTTTCCCATAGGAAGAAGACCCAGTAAAGTTCTTTTCCCCATTCGTTGCATGTGTTGTTTCAAAGTACAGAGGCTAACTGACACAGGGACTGGAGACTCTACCTGAAGAATACTTGAGGAAGAGTCCTAGACAAGATCAACATATAGGAATTTCATCAAAAAGTATTTCTTAGTTCATTTTTATTACTTATTATCAGTAGTCAAGTAATATATTAACATGTTAGTCTTTTAAAAGGATACAAAGGAAGTCTGACTGTTTGCTTTTGGGGCCTAGTCTGGCATTCAGTCCAGAAAAAGAAAAGGTGATGATGTCATTTAGCTTAAATTAATATTGGCATTTTGATGCAAACCATCATAATAATAAAGGTAATTAGCTTCCCAGTCATTCTATACTTCTCATACATGGTATTTGGAAACTTTTTGGATGTGGTGGCTGGGAGTAGAAAGAATTCCCATCATCATAGGCTTCCTGGAGAAGCACTCTCTCAATATCACCACTTAACCGTGTTTTGACAGAAAACAAAGAAAATTTCAGTATCATGTGTCGTCAAGTTTTATATAAATGTTATTTGTCCCAGGCTCTTTTGTTAATTAATGATTTGATGATTTTCAATAGCCTCTTTTGCCCAGAAATCAAGTTAAATTACAGATTTAAGAATTTTTTGAAGTAGCATTAATCATTTTACTTCCCTCTAATGACACCACGTTCTTAGTTGACAAATTCAGTGATTCTAATCAAGAATAGGTTACTTAGGTAACATGAACTATATTGCTACTTAAGCCAATTTTTAATTCTTGCTTCTTATTTTTGATGAAATGTCTTTTCTTCTTTATCTTCATTTCTCAACTTTATTTCTTCTTGCTTATTTGGGTTAGATAAACTCTATTATCCTTATGAATATTCAATTATAAATTTTATAAATCTACAAAATTTTTTGCTAGTGATTTCTTAGGAAAATTAATTAACACCTGCAACGTGCATATAGAGTGAATATAGAATTCACACTTTTGAAGGAAAATAGAAAAAAAAAAGAGCAATAGTGGTTTGATACTATGCTACCATTTGTTTTATTTTCCTGTGGAGAATGCATATAGGAGTGCAAGGACAACAAATGGTCAGGTTCAAATAAAATTTTAAACCTTGAGATAAAATCAAGAGGCACAAGAAAACAACACAGATCTTCTCAACAGAAGGTCTCCTGTTGCTCTTGTTGTAGATGGTAATACTATGTGGTCCAAAGGTCCTATGAATTAATTACTTCCCTGACACATTGTTGGGAACCAATTGCCAGCCTTCTCCCTTACAGAAAGCCTTTGAGGTTTGGAAAAATAGAAAGCATATTGCATTTTATCCTCATTTTTAAACTCTCAGGCATCTCTAAAACAAAATGTGTTTTTAACTTCCATTATTTTACCTGGTATGCTATGAAATAAAAGATTTTTTGGTGGCATTATTTTTCTCCCAATTAAAGAACTTGAATATACTTCCTCTTAATCTCTGTCTTATTGTTAAATCCACAATCATGTTTCTATATCTCTAAAATGAAATCTCGGTTTCAGTCATGATTCAAACATCACTACTTCTGCTCAAAGAATCACCAAAGTGTCACAGTTTCACTTCCAAATTACTATCTTAACTATCATATCATATTGACTTCTATGGTCAAAACTATTTCTATATTTTATTTATTCATTTTTGTACTATTTTATTATGGGTATTATAATTGATCTTTGATTCATATTACCAACTCAGATTGGTGCATTTTCAATTGTTCTGAATGATTTTGAGATCACATTAATCACCTATTTGAAAATCTCAAGAACTCACCCATACAGTGTCCAAATTCCAATATATTTTCATAAAAATAAATACAATGATCTAGTGGAAATCCAACACAGGCACTGTTTCGTTTCAAATGACTTTTGAATAAGTGAGAACTAAGGGTGCAAATGATCTCTAATATACTTTAGAGATAACTAGAGTAATAAAATCAGAAAGGATATAACTAGATCATATGGAATAGCTTCCTTAGAAATAAAACCACTACACATTCTAGCTACCCTGGGATAATGAGGGACATTCCTATCTCATCATCCTCCTGGTCGAGCACAAATTAACTGACCCATGACTTAGTGAGCTTCTCAGTTTCTGCAATGTTATGTGGTAAGAACAACACAACACAAAGGGAGGAGTTTTCAAGTCAGTCGTCTCCTGTTTTCCACAGCTGGATTTAAGACTTCAGTTCAAGAATTCTCATGTGACAGTAGGGAGGGAACCTAGAAATCTTGGAAGCATCTAAGAATATGATTAAATAGTATGAGTCTCTTACCCAGAATAGGCTATGGTGGTTCCTTTAATCTATGTGTCTTCAAGTTACTACTGTTGAGACTCCACTGTTCATTAGTGTAATATTAGAAATCATTAGTGTAACACATTTAAAGACCAGAGAGAAAGCTAGAGGCAAAGCTTGGAGTTGAGTTCTGTCCACACAAAACATTGCTTATGTTTTCTTCAACTATACCTTGCATGTTCTCAACTATGTCTCTTCCCTTAGTCTATTATCTCTCAATTGCCTTTCCTTTCCTTTCCAAACATGCCTATTAAATTTCTATTACCAGCAGTAAATCATATCACCTACTATTAGCAGGTGCTTGAAGTACATAATTTAATCTATTGTTATATCAATATAACAGATCAGATATTATTTCTTTTTTTTTTTTTTGCGGTACACGGGCCTCTCTCCCAGACCAGGGCACAAACCCATGTCCCTTGCATCGGCAGGCAGACTCTCAACCACTGCGCCACCAGGGAAGCCCTATTTCATTTTTAATTAACCAAAAATTGATATCTTCCACAAATTATTCAAGATAGTGTAGCAATTATCAAGTAAGTTGTAAGATGTATTCGTATGGAACTTGGAAAATAGATCCAACTTCAGTAGAAATGTGAAGTCCTTACCACATCCATTGTAATTAATGTCATGAAAGAGTATGGAATTATTCAAGGAGAAGAAAGTACTAGAGAAGAGCTGACAGCTTGGAAATTGATCCTTGTATAATTTAGACATTTTGATGTCAGCAGAAAGGTAAGACTGCAAAAGACTATTGTATTATTGATCAAAACATAGAGTGGAGATGGCATAGTTGGGTATCAAGGAAGTCATAAAAATATAAAAGCTTGATAATGCTAAGCAATTTCAAATGATCTGAAGATGTCAAGCATTATAAAGACTTAATTCTATTAATTAAATTTAGTGACATGAAAATTGTAGGTACATCAAATTCAATTTATCCAAAAATGAACTAATATATTCTTCAATCTTATAGAAAAAAATAAGTGTAGATGTTTTAAAGTAAAACAAGCAAATCCAAAAAGAGAAGATAAGTTGTTTTAAAAGTACAATACTTAATTCTAAAATTTTACTTCCCTGAACAAAAATCGAAAGCCATTATGTATGTTGGATTAAACATGGGAATAACTGTGTTTGGGTGGAGTTAAAGTAAAAGGAATTAAGTATAATATGCTATAGTTATTGCTTTAATCAGGGGTATAGGTAGAAAATTCATACTTAATTTTGAGACATAAAAAACTAGAGAATATTAGTATCTTGGAAATTTATGCACTGTTAGTCTAAAAAAAAAAGAAAACTTGAATCTTCTAAAATTGAGAGTTCCTATTGCTCCAGGAAAATGGAGACCACTTGATTTAAATCCCTCCATGTGACCTCTAAAATTAAGAAAAAAAAAAGTGTAAGATCAACAGGGCATACAAATATAATCAAACATTATCCAAACTTTCATCATTACTTGGGGACAGGGAATACCCTGACTTTCAAATTACTAATAAGCATAAAAGTACATACAAAATTCCAACACAAACACCATTGAAACTTGAGCCATTTCTGTAAGTCTGTGGATATTGAGAGTAGGGGAAGATAATCTTTAAAAGTCAGTGAAGGGCTTCCCTGGTGGGGCAGTGGTTGAGAGTCCGCCTGTCGATGCAGGGGACACGGGTTCGTACCCTGGTCCGGGAAGATCCCACATGGTGCGGAGCGGCTGGGCCCGTGAACCATGGTCGCTGAGCCTGCGCATCAGGAGCCTGTGCTCTGCAACGGGAGAGGCCACAACAGTGAGAGGCCCGTGTACCACAAAAAAAAAAAAAAAAAAAAAGTCAGTGAAAAAGAAGATAGCAAAGCAGAAGACTTAGACAAAACCGGCAAAATGACTTTGAGAAAAAAGTTCAACTTTAAGTGCATCAATTTTGAGCACAAGTCAGGACTTTATAGTTCACTGCCCCCAGCAAAGAAGGTGTTGGAAAAGGAGTAAGACCAGAGGTAGCAGCATTGGGAAACAATTACTTCTGGAAGAAAAGAAGATGGAGAACTGGAGTTACCATGACACTGAGTGGAAGGAAGTGACTAGTGAAAATGTAGGGTTCTGCAAATTGAAAGAGATCTTCGGGACATATCAACTCTTCCCTTTTCCCCATGGATATCACCCATAAAGACTGTATCCATTAAAAACAAACAAACAAACAAAAACTGCACCTCACTATGCTGACTGTTAAATTAATTAAACAGAGGCCATTCGGCTGAAGTGGCTCCAATGCTGAGGTGGCCTATTAAGCAAAGCAAAATCGAAGCTTATAAATGCCTCAAGGTTATGATACTGAAACCCAAGGACAACCAATCACAAAGAGCAACTTGGCTTTACGCTAAAGGCAATCAATTATTTCCTTCTTTGCTTCTGCCTTTCTTTATGCAAGTGTCTTCCTGAGCTACTGTCAGGTGGAATGGTCCTAATCGCTTCCAGTTTGGTGCTGCCCAATTCAAACTGATTTTTTCTCAAAAACTCTTAATTTTTTTTAACATGCCTCAGTTTATATATTAATATGACAGAAAAAAACAATAATCTTTAACTAGAAACACATCTAAGAAATTCCTTAGAATAGGAAAAATCAGATCCACTTTGAAAAATAGAAAATTTGAAATTAAAATATTTCAGTTTCTAGAAATTTTCCAATTTGAAATTCTGTGCAATAACCCAAGATAAAGTCAATATCAACAAATAAGTATTTGGAAATTTTATTAAAAAATACACCTAAAAAGTAAAATAAAACCTAAGAATAGAAATGAACTAAACCTGACAAATACCACATGATATCACTTACATGTAGAATCTAAAATACAACACAAATGAACATATCTATGAAACAGAAAAAGACAGACATAGAGAACAGACTGTGGTTGCCAAGGGGGAGGTGGTGGGGGTGGGAAGTATTGGGAGTTTGGGATTAGCAGATGCAAACTATTATATATACAATGGATAGACAACAAGGTCCTACTGTATAGCACAGGGAATTATATTCGATATCCTGTGGTAAACCATAATGAAAAAGAATATGAAAAAGAATATATATGTATAATTGAATCTCTTTGCTGTGCAGCAGAAATTAACACAACATTGTAAATCAACTATACTTCAATACAATTTGTTTTAATTTAAAATACGTGGACCAAACCCAAGAAAAAAATGTGGTGAAACTTAACTGAACTTAAGAAAGATATAGAAAAAAAAAAGCCATATCAGAAATGAAGACTAAGCTACAAGTTTAAATTAAAATACACTTAAATTTAATGTTTAATTTATAATAAATTTTAACGAACAAATATTAAATTAAAAATATTAGTTTTAATTTAAAATGATAATTTTAAAAGGGCCATTGAAAAATGGCATGATCAAAAACCAAGAGAATAAAAATGAGATAATAAAAAGGATCAAAGGAAAATGTTTCACATAAAAGACAGGCAAAGAAGAACCAATCTCTATATGTATGCATATAAATGGGAGTCTTAGAGAATAAAAACAAAATAATAGAACCAAATTAATATTAAAATTATAATACACAAAACCAAAATCATTATAGTGAAAGTATCCAATGTATGCTTGGGAAAAATAACTGAGACCAATTAATTTAGAAAAGTTATTAGGTTTTAAAGCCAATGGATGGGAAAAAAGCCTCAAGTCACCCAGGAAAAAGACCAACTTGGTAATAAGGATATGAAAAAAAGATAATATCTACATCTGGCTTTTCTAGAGCAACATGTAACAGAAAACAAGTGTCGAGACTTTTTTTAATGGATGGAAAAAATTGATTTTATATTCAGTCAAAGTAGCCTTCAATTAACAAGACAGAGCTGTAAATATGCACAAATTCTGACTACGCAGGAAAAACTTCTCACAAACACTTTCCATGAATCTCTTAAGTAAAGAATGAACTTCATTCAACCAAGAAATGATTGAAGAAACCGGCAAAAGGACTGCCGGTGAGGGATCAGGGAGGAAGAGCAGTGTTCGGACAAGGTGGAAAGGATAATGGAGAAACAAAGGAGAGAATTAAATAATGTCGTTCATGGTTGTGTAGGTAATAGGAAGAAAGCAAATTATATCATCTAAACTTGACAAACTAGGTATTTAAAGAATAGTTAAAGATTAAGAACATTATAAAAATACAAACAAAAGGTAAAATAAATACGCTAGTCATTCTAAATACCACGAGCATTAAAAAATAAAGATGCATACAATGAGAAAGAAGTATAGTAATTATAGCATACAAACACAGTAATTCTAAAAATAAAATAATATGACAGTGTCGCTGTGTAATATACCAAGCATATCAGAAATCTGAGTGGGTTTTACTCACTAATAAAAAAGAAACCTTCATATTGAATCATAAAGTAATACTCAGCTCTGTTCTCTGAAAAGAGACATTTTGATTAATAGAAGTTGAAAATAAAAGGATGGCCAAGTACACACACACACACACACACACTTAGGGAAAAGGAAATATTAATAGAATAAAAATATCAATAAAGTAAGGGTTTTAATATGGATATAAAAAGTAGAATTCTTATCAAAAACATTAACAAGAAACATTTTTAATGCTAAAAGGCAAAAAATATTAATATCTATTATTCTAATAACATAGTAAACACCTACGTAAAGGGTAACCTATAGAAATTATGTAGTAATATATTTTTAAAAAGCACTGAAAATAGAACACATTAACACACTGCACTCAAGTTAAAAATAGGACATGTCAACAAAGAATAAGTATGATTTTAAATGATTTAACAACATAATCAGTAGGGTAGACCTATAAACATATTTATAATACATAATACACTCTTAAAAGACTTGAGAGTAAAGTTGAACAAATGGAAAGACATTCCTTGCTCTTGGATAGCATGTCTCAACCTCATCAACATGTCAATTGCCTTTAAATAAATTTATTAAAGTAATGTGATTGCAATAAAATTAACAACGTACTTATTCTGGTGATAAAGAATGTAATACTAAATTTCATGTTGGGAAATAAACCTGCAAGGAATTGGTAGGAAGACACAGAACTGAAAGTATAACCAGTCTTGTGAGATATTTCAGCATACTACAATTTAACTACTTCTTTTTAAAACCTGCAGTATTGACACATAAATAGATAAACTGATGGTACAAGATAAAAGATCCAGAAATAAGTTAAGAACTTAAGAAATTAGTACTTGTGAAAGATGATATCTTAAATCACTAACAAAAACATCAACTTTTAACTAAATTGCCTTGGGACAACTGGATAGTGATGTGAAGAAAAAAATAGAGCCTTACCTCAAACAATACAAAATAATAAACTTTAAATTGATCATAAATATAAATGTAAAATGTAATCAAATAAGCACTAGAGGAAAACAAGGGTAGATTCTTCTATAACCTTGGTGTAGAGGAAGGTTTTCTAATTATGACTGAAAATCCAGATGCAGTAATAGAAAAGATTAATAAATCTGACTAAAATATATGTGGAAGAACATAGTTACCAAATATATCATCAGATATAAAAAATTAGATGCCTAATAAATGACTCTTAGAAATGAAGGATATAAAGACCTAAAGCATGAGAGAAAAATAGGTGAAATATATGAGCACATATTTCACAAAAAATACAAAATGGTTCTTAAATATAGAAAAATAAACTCAAATCCAGTTTTAATAAAATAAATGCATATGTAAATATACACCGAGATATAATTTCTTAATCATCAGATTGCCAAAATCTTCAATATTCTACATTTTCTTTTCCTGTTAGTCAGTTTATTTTG
The DNA here is from genome assembly GCF_003676395.1 of Aethalodelphis obliquidens. Taxonomy (NCBI): domain Eukaryota; kingdom Metazoa; phylum Chordata; class Mammalia; order Artiodactyla; family Delphinidae; genus Aethalodelphis; species Aethalodelphis obliquidens. Next base: position 21,348,278 of record NW_020837973.1, on the reverse strand, counting down.
CAACATAATTCCTACAGCTTAAAGAGCATGCCTCCTCCAGAGGTGTATTTTGCTGTTCTGTCATTCAGAGATTTTGTATGTTTAAAATGCATGTCTTTCCATGGTATACAACATTGTTATTTACAGAATTTTCCACAAACTTTTCTATAAAAAAATCTGATTAGAAAATTGCCATAAAATACATACTACAAGAAAGCTTTCCTAATGCATTAAATTGTCAACATGAAAGCTGTGTATACTCTTAATGAAACTATTGGGAAACAGACATTGCATGCATTACTGGAAGGAAGGGAAAAATGCCCAGTCTCTAGAGAGATTACTTTAGTACATCTAAAACCCTTACGTTTTACCTTTATCCTTTCACACAGCAATTTTAATTCAAGGAATTTACCTTAGAAATACCCGTCTAATATTATGAAAATACTTATACAGAAAGCTATGCTTTGAAAATAATTAGAAAATATTGGGAACCTGGAAAACATTCTAGATTTTGTGTAAGAAAGATTTTGTGTCAACCTATTTTTTTCTTCAAAAAGAATAAGCCAGATACAAATGAAATCAGTAATTGACATGGGTTGAGTGGCATGTGATAAAAAGGATAAGAAAAAATAATCCCAAATAGAAAGCAAACTGTGCAAAAGAATCAAAGTGTATTTCAGATGAAAAATATAATCAAATGTAACAATAATAACAAATATAATTTCTCCAAGTGAAATTTGAACATTATACTTTTTTATACACCCTCAGGTAAAACACATACACAAAAACACACACAGACACATACACAGGAGTGCACACATCTACTGAACGCTTGGTATTCTTTTTAGTGGTAATGATGGTTGTTTAGGACTTTTTTGAAACATTACTATATAATTTTTAGTGTTGAGCAATTGAAAGCAGCTCTTTTGCCCCTTCCTTGTTTACCCATTTCTGTCCCCCTCTAACCATAAAAACCTAATTATAGGAATGAGATCACTAAGCAATTGAAACTAACTCCTGACTTCTGCTCTCCTGAATGCACACTATGTCTTGTCTAACCTGTTGATGCTTTTCCTAGATAAAAAGAAGAATGACGAATTAAGTTGTTGAAGAATGATTATTAGCTCTCTACCTCCCAAAGCCCCTAAAGAATCCTGCAGGCAGATCATGCGGGCAAGAAGACATTTGAAGACAGAGTCAGCCAGTCTGCATGCCATGAAGAATGATGCAGAACCCAACCTTCTGACTCGATGATTCACTGAGATTCTTCCCCCATTTTTTTTTTTTTTTAAACTGTCATGGCTGAGCAGAATCTTAGGAGTTGGTCTTTGGACACGAATCTACCATCTCCCTGGATTGCTGGTTTTTCTGATTAAAGGACCATTCCTGTCTACTGACACTTGCCTCTCAAATTATTCGCTTGTGAGTGGCAAGTAGCTGAACCTGAGTTCGGTAACACAATAAATAATTTATTTTTCACTGTTGTGGCCTCTTCCGTTGCGGAGCACAGACTCCGGACGCGCAGGCTCAGCGGCCATGGCTCACGGGCCTAGCCGCCCCACGGCATGTGGGATCTTCCTGGACCGGGGCACGAACCCGTGTCCCCTGCATCGGCAGGCGGACTCTCAACCACTGCACCACCAGGGAAGCCCAGTAAATATATTTTTGTTTAGAGCTGGGTTTCTCACTGAAGGAGGGAAATATCAATATCGAATGGCCAAAGGCAAGGAAGAACAATACTGGATTAAATTAGACTAATAAAAGTATCAATATAACTCCTGATGTATGTTCGTAAATGTGAATATATTATACATACATATATATTCACATAAACACTATTTCTGATACACATATCTATTGGAATTATGTATTTTATATATATACTATATATATACACACACATATATTTCAGAGTATATGTGTGTGTGTATACACTTCTAGTACAAATTTTTTTTTTTTTTTTTTTTTTTGCGATACGTGGGCCTCTCACTGTTGTGGCCTCTCCCGTTGCGGAGCACAGGCTCCGGACGTGCAGGCTCAGCGGCCATGGCTCACGGGCCTAGCCGCTCCGCAGCATGTGGGATCTTCCCGGACCGGGGCACAAACCCGTGTCCCCTGAATCGGCAGGTGGACTCTCAACCACTGCGCCACCAGGGAAGCCCACTTCTAGTACAAATTTGAGAAACAATACCAAAGAGTTAAAAAAAAGGCCCCAAATTATTACAGCTGGTGAATATTGGTGGTGGTGTTAACATTCCAACACTCAGCTCAAGAGTATATGTTCTGAATCACTATATAAATTTTCTTTCAAAAAAATTAAAATTGAATGGAAATTTAATTATAAAAATACAACAGCCAGAGAATTTTTTAAAAATTCTCAGTATTTGACAAAGTAGATGTGCCTCCCAAAATAAGTCAGAAACAATTTGTATGCTTAATAAAGTTAATTTGACACATTATACATATTACACACCATGAAATACAAAGTGGAACATTTGAACATGATTAGCTTTTACATCACCAAGACAACCTAAATAGATTAAAATTTTATAGTACACTGATAATGAAGCCACCTCACAAAATGCAAACTTAATAATTAAATTTTGATCACATTTTAAAGATTATACTGCATTTAACTAAAATAATTAATTGATTAAAAGATTGATATATCTGTGGCACAATCTTTTTGTGTCTAAACAAGATAAATATTTGGCCTTTTAGAAAAGATGAAAACAGTAGTGCTGCTTATCAAAATTAAACAATCTCACTCATAAATATAGATGTTAGGTAAAGAAAACAAATATAACCTATAAATACATTAAAAGAATAATATACAAGGACTAAATATGCTTTTTTCCTGATGTTGAAAAACAAATACTTAATCTCTTTAAAATGTCTTCACATTAATAGTTTAAATTAGAAAAAAATACAATAATGAGACAATATATAGATATGAAAAAGTTATTTCCGAACTGAATAAAATTCTTTTCCTAAAAGTAAATCACAATACAAGAATATATGCTTTATCACATCTTCAACTGAAGCCAACAGCCAAATCACACTGTTGATAGGAATATTCCCATTAAATGAAGATCAAAGCAAAGATCAAAGTTACTGCCATCTTATTATTCAATCCCATGTAGATTACAAAATTGAATACAAGAGAAATATCAAAAAGGTGATAATGCCATATCCAAGTACAATATGATTTTTCCCTAAAATCCAAAAGAATCATTTCTAGAGTAAGATTTAATATTACATCATTAATTCTCCTATAATCATTTCTAATTATTATCTGAGTAAATAAAAATTCAAAAATAACATTTTAAATATATCTGATTTTAATAGCCATTAGGGAACATAAAATAGAGTTACAGAAGTTTATACTCTGATGAGATAGTGACAGTGGGCAAAAAAAGAGTGATAATACAAGGTCCAAAGTTGATCCAGAGGGGAGATGATTCTGAATGCAGTTAGAAAGATGACCTTACCCAATAGGAAGTATGTATTTTTCCATGAGAAAAGAAGAAAGAGTGTGAAATACAGGTTACATTGTAGGATTTATTACAAAATATGGTGGGAAAGTAGAAAAGCATGTCAAAATGTGCATATATACCCACATTTCTAGATGGCATATCATGCACTCAGAATTAACTACACAGGTAAAATAACTGACATAAACTCAGTTGACAAAGTAATTTTTAAAAAGCCAGAAACAAAATAATTTCTAGTTATATTGTAAATTTACATATCATGTCAACTTCCTATTGCTGCTATAAAAAAATACGACAAATAGTGACTTCAAACAACACACATTTATTATTTTAGAGTGTCAGCTTTCAGGAATCTAAAATGGGTGGGCAGGGCTATGTCACTTCAGGGAGCAGCAGGGAAGAATCTTGTTTCTTAGCCTTTTACCAGGTTCTAGAGGTTGTCAACGTTCTTTGACTCCTGGGCCTGCATCACTCTGACATCTACTTTGGTCATCATATCTCCTCTTCTGGCTCTGAAATTCCTGCTTCCCTCTTTCAGATACCCTTTTGATTTCATCAGGCCTACCCAGATGATTCAGGATAATATTCCCATCTCAAAATCATTAACTTAGTCACATCTGCAATATCCCTTTCACCATGTAAGGTAACCATATTCACAGGTTTTGGGAAATAGAACGTGGACATCTTTTGCAGGGGCGGGGGCGGGCATATAAAAACAAATAAGCAAAAAGACCAAACTAAGACACCGTGGAAGAAGATAGAATAAGTATGCATTTATATTCTTCAGATGGATACAAATACTGTGTTGGAAGACACAAAAATAAACCATATTCAAGAAATATAGGTTTTTGATTACACAAAATCTGAAAAATGTGATTCTTATGATCAGAAATTCTTAACCCAATAGGAAAATGTCCTCAATCTATGAAAAAACGACTTCATCAAAAAGATATAGGGGGCTTCCCTGGTGGCGCAGTGGTTGAGAGTCTGCCTGCCGATGCAGGGGACACGGGTTCATGCCCTGGTCCAGGAGGATCCCACATGCCGTGGAGCGGCTGGGCCCATGAGCCATGGCCGCTGAGCCTGTGTGTCCGGAGCCTGTGCTCCGCAATGGGAGAGGCCACAGCAGTGAGAAGCCCGCGTACCGCAAAAAAAAAAAAAAAAAAGATATAAAGTAAATACTGGATATAATAGATTATTTTAAGGACCTAAATGTAAGTCCAGACACTATCAAACTCTTAGAGGAAAACATAGGCAGAACACTCTATGACATAAATCACAGCAAGATCGTTTTTGACCCACCTCCCAGAGATATGGAAATAAAAACAAAAATAAACAAATGGGACCTAATGAAACTTCAAAGCTTTTGGACAGCAAAGGAAACCATAAACAAGACCAAAAGACAACCCTCAGAGTGGGAGAAAATATTTGCAAATGAAGCAACTGACAAAGGATTAATCTCCAAAATTTACAAGCAGCTCATGAAGCTCAATAACAAAAAAACAAACAACCCAATCCAAAAATGGGCAGAAGACCTAAATAGACGTTTCTCCAAAGAAGATATACGGATGGCCAACAAACACATGAAAGAATGCTCAACATCATTAATCATTAGAGAAATGCAAGTCAAAACTACAATGAGATATCTCACACTGGTCAGAATGGCCATCATCAAAAAATCTAGAAACAATAAATGCTGGAGAGGGTGTGGAGAAAAGGGAACACTCTTGCACTGTTGGTGGGAATGTAAATTGATACAGCCACTATGGAGAACAGTATGGAGGTTTCTTAAAACACTACAAATAGAACTACCATACGACCCAGCAATTCCACTACTGGGCATATACCCTGAGAAAACCATAATTCAAAAAGAGTCATGTACCACAATGTTCATTGCAGCTCTATTTACAATAGCCAGGACACGGAAGCAACCTAAATGTCCATCAACAGATAAATGGGTAAAGAAGATGTGGCACATATATACAATGGAATATTACTCAGCCATAAAAAGAAACGAAATTGAGTTATTTGTAGTGAGGTGGATGGACCTAGAGTCTGTCATACAGAGTGAAGTAAGTCAGAAAGAGAAAAACAAATACCATATACTAACACATATATATGGAATCTAAGGAAAAAAAAAGGTCATGAAGAACCTAGGGGTAAGACAGGAATAAAGACACAGACCTACTAGAGAATGGACTTGAGGATATGGGGAGGGGGAATGGTAAGATGTGACAAAGTGAGAGAGTGGCATGGACATATATACACTACCAAACGTAAAATAGATAGCTAGTGGGAAGCAGCCGCATAGCACAGGGAGATCAGCTAGGTGGTTTGTGACCACCTAGAGGGGTGGGATAGGGAGAGTGGGAGGGAGGGAAACGCAAGAGGGAAGAGATATGGGAAAATATGTATATGTATAACTGATTCACTTTGTTGTAAAGCAGAAACTAACACACCATTGCAAAGCAATTATACTCCAATAAAGATGTTAAAAAAAAAGATATAAAATAAATACTGGATATAATAGATTATTTGGATTATGAATAATCAAACCAATAATAAAATTACTATTGTATTTCAAAAACAGGAAACAATTATACTCATAAAGTGCTGAAAGAAATATGAATTGGTACATGCTTTATTATGTATATCATAAGATAAAAGTACTTTCTAATGCTTTCTCCACCAATTCTAGTTCTATAAATATCACCTAAGACAATAATTGGAAAGAATAAAATATTTTTTATGGAAGAAATCTTAACCAAAGATAAAAATATGAAAATTACCTTAAGAATTATGACATCTATAAACTGTTATACTCTGTGAAAATGTACAGTGATGGTGATGTATTGGCATGGAAAGATGTTCCTGATTATATCAAATATACATGACAGTAACACACACACACACACACACACACACACACACACACACACACACTATACTTCTTCCCAGAACACATTGTAGCTATAAGGGGTCATAACAAGTCCAGACTTTGAGTGATCACTTATTTCTTAGCCACTGAGAAACTTTGTTCTATATATTTATGGTGTTTGGACTTCTATCAGCATGACTGAAACATTCTACTCTTGCTTGAAGGATCTTGGTCATACCAATATTAAGATCCAGCCTCCATTTAATCCCAGATGTAAATCAGTGGTTCCTGGACACAACATTATACATCTATTTTAACTTCGTAGTTTCCAAGTATATTGAACCCTGAATTCACTTCATAATCTAGACCTGATGTTGGCTCCTTTAAATATAGCTTTGTGTTACTTTGGTCATCAAAACATTGCTTCAGCTAAACTTCACAAAAATGTTTTTTTTCCTCCAATTACTGTAATTTCTATTGTTTTTCTTTGTTGAGTGAGACATGCATCGTTTTTCTGATATATAGTCTCCCTTGTTGCAATTAGCCAAGAAACCTGAATTTGTCTATGTCAGGAACTCAGTTGAGCTAGGAGAGAGCTGAGCTTCCTCGTGCTGGAGCACCAATAGATGAAACTGAGTCAAAATGAAAGTAACAGCGGACAAAGAAGCTTTTAATCACTTATCATGATAGTATAAGCAAGAGGCTAAACACAGAGAAGGTTCCAACCTCCCCGCTATTTCATTTTTCCCCATGAAACAGTGCCCCCTTGTCGCAAGTCAGGTGTATCTGCAGAGTTGTGGGGTTTCTCACTATTGAGGGAGCGCCAAACAAAAGCCTCTGGCAGTTTATTGGACCCAGGCCTGGGTGAAAGGGGAGGGGAGAGTGCTAAGAGTAGAAAAGCACTGGGTACTGAGTCACAGCGGATTAATATGTCTTCAAAGTTTCCCTCTTCTCTCCATTCCAGACCCTACAGGTTTGCGTGAAGACCTCTGCCTAAGGCCTCAGAAAAAGCTACCTAGGTATGGAGCCACCTGTATTAGGAATGCAAACATGCAAAGAACATGATCAGTCATAGGTGTCTGAGTCCTTGACTGCATCTCCTTTTGGAGGCTGTGGGCCAAGTCTGGTGTGGGGAGGGCAACTTTCCTGGTGAGGCCTGCCAAGTAAAGCCTTTGTGCTTACCTATGTTTGAGCCTGAAATAGCAACCCATAGGTTTTTAATGAGGAGCCATACTTCTCAGACAAGAATTTTGTCCCTTACAGTCTTAGCTCTCTGGTCCTAGACAGTTCATAGATATAAATTCATACACACACTCCCAATGCACACACATTCATACAACACACACATACACACTTATACCTCTAAACAAAAGCAGGTCATGATGGGTATAGGTGGTGGAAAATTCAATTTTTATGTTTGCTTACTTACACATTCTAATTTTGTCTATTAAACTGATATTACTAAGCAATATTGCACTAATAATCTTATTTTAAGATTGTTAACAGACACACATTTAGGAACATGAAATGCATTTCAGAGTGGATGGATTCCATGTAAATTATTTTTCCAATAATACTCCAACTTCCAGAATTGAAATAGGGGTACCTACTCCTCATTTTCTATGTACATAATATCTTCCACAAAAACAAAACAGAGAAATATGGATTGCAAAAATAGTATTAAAATGGTTTGATATCTTATAGAACGAAAAGCCTAGATACATATATGTTAGTTTTCTATTGATTTGTCATATGAGATAAAGGAAATTTCTGCTTAAACCTTATACATATGTGCAAAAGCTTGACTGCAAGAGGACCTTAAATCTGCTTAAGTCTAAAGGACTCATCTCTGGGAGAACTAGGACTGGCTTTATTCCCCAAAAAATAACATCATGCTACTATAATGACCAATCACAAAAGAGAGTTTTCAATCACCTTCTGTAACTAATCAAATTCTGCTTCTATGAAACAAATCTAATTTAGAATAAAATTCCTCCTTCCTGCATTATAACTACCCCTCAGAACGCACATTCAGAAAGATCTGCTCTATTTATTCTAGCATAACATGGGCTCTCTTGGCAAAACAGACTAATAAACTCAGTCTTGATTTAGATGAATTGTTCATCTTTGACTATTTTTCAACATTTTCCTTAAAAAACAATGATTTCCAATGAATTTTACATGCTTTATACACCAAAACACTAAAAGAATCATAGCTTAAAAATCTTTTTAGCATACATTTAATATTCATGCTTTTGGGAATTCAATTCTTCTTCCCATCCTATTTTTATTTATATACTCATTTTGTGTTTCTTCTCATAAGGCATATCTAAGTCTTTCTCTACATAAGCTCATAGTGGTTAGATCATTCTTTTCTTCACCCCATGGTGAACTAGGAGCAAGTGGGCTTGCCAATCCAACCTTTCTCTTTAGGAATTTTAATTTGGGGTATCTTTGGAGCCATCATATAGTGAATTTAGGAAGATGAGTTAAATTCAGCACATGATCAGCAAATTCATGAAATCCTATTTCATGTGGATACACTGATCCTATTTGGCTGACTGATTTTATTGTGGTGCTACTGTCTCTATCTCTGGAATCTTCTTGGTTCATTTCCCATTCCCCTACTCTCATTTCCAAATAGGGTTTTCAACTTACTTTCAATTGCTTTAATCAATTCTCTCTATGCCTTTAAAAATATTTGAGATCACTTTTTATCACTTGTAATCCATAATCCTGATTATGGATCATCTGATAGATGAATTGCTATTAAACAGTGGGCTGTAGGCAAGAGAACTGTAGGAAAATGTGGGGATTTAGAAATAATTAAATGGCTCAGACAAGGTGGAAGGCTATAAAAACATATTGTTATGCCTAGATGGTAAATTAGCTGACCATGGCACACAAGAGTGAAAGAAATTTTAACTTATTGGCTGTGATCATTTGGAACCAAGTGCTCACTGAGGAAATATTTTGCAGAGTGCATTGTAGGAAGAATTCAAGAGTTCTGAATGGAAGTGTCTGCTTTTAACAGTGTTTGACAAGCTAGAGAAAACTCAAGACCAAACGCACACATGCATGAGCATACACGTGCGCGCGCACACACACACACACACACACACACACACACACACTTCAACTTTCTTAGCTTAAATCAGAACTAAACTCAGAAATATTCTATGGCAGTAGAGAAACAAATTCAATACTTCTAACTTCTTCAGGACTGAGATAACTGGAAGCCACACTCAGACTTTGGCATGGTAGGTTGTCAAATTAGAACTTCTATTGGTTAATCCAAGCCTGGTTTTAATATATACAGTCTAAATAAATAAAGATGATTATGCCTTGGCATAATCAAGAACAATGTTTCTCAATAACTTTCAATTCATGTCAAAAAATAATTATTAGTATTTATATGGCATCTCACACTAAGTAGAAAAGACTACTCATAGCTCTGAAAGACCAATCCAGGGCTCAGGCACTTCCTAGCTACACAAGGACGAAGGGGACCAAAATATAAGCACACCTGTATGACAAGTACAACACCCCATGTTGAGGGAAAGGAATATAAATATTTGGGAAGATGAGAATGGTGGATCATGTTTGTTGGGTTCAAATTACTCATAATTATGATTTTAAAGATAGAATAGAAAAGGTACTCATTACCAAAGGTTTGATACATACTTTCATTTAGGGAAGTTTCAACATCCATGGAAATCTCTTATTGGCATGTCACTTTGACGGAGAATCTAGTATGAACTGCAATAATTACAATGGATCTGTGGTGGTAATATAAACATTTTGGGTGGTTGTGTGGTCATGACTTTCCTTAGAATTAAATAGATTAGCATTTCACTAAATTTGTATCTCTCTTTAAAGATCTGACAATCAATCAGTCAATCAATTCAGGGCAGAAACCAAAGGTTATGACTGAGCAAAAGGATAGAGGATTGTGATTTCCTCCTCCAATCATCTCTGAGTCAAATCAGAGATGCAAAGCTTGAGGATTAGCATATGTTAGGTTGCATTATTCTGTCAATATATTTGCTGTTTCTCTCTAATTCACCCTGTGTCTATATGGTCTCTTTCATCTACCTTCTCTGTGGGAAGACTATAGAGGCTTGGCCAGTGACATATTGACAGAAGTGATATTTTCCATTTCCAAGTAAAAGGTTTAAAAGGCATTATGATTATGGCTCTTTTTTCCTGGCCCTAAAAATGGCATATTCTCAAAATGGGTTGTTTCTTTAAGATGCATTGCAAAATGAAGAAAACAGATGAAGCAGAGACACAGCCAACATGTAATATGAGAAAAATAAAATAAATTTTAGTTGTGAATATTGCTTAGCTTTTGGATTTGTATGTTAATGAAGCATAACCTAGTAAAGTTTGATGGATTCAGAAATAAGTTCAAGTATATTGGAGAAAGGGATATGCAGTAACAACTCAGACAATATTTAAGGCTATATTTATTATAGCCTTATCTAAAAGGATCTCTCACGATGCCATTTAAATATATACTGAAGAAAGAAAAACTCAAAATTTTCTGGAATTCTTATATACTAACTGTAAATCATCATTAATTTCCAGAATCCTACAATATCTTTGCAGCCCAATGATTTAAAGGAGACACTGCATTCTGATGACTAATAATGTTTTGATCTCAGTCACATTAATGGTTACCCAAGAGAAGCCAAAGCCCATTCTGATTAGTTCCCCAATTTCTGAGTATGAAATTAGAATATTCTGGGTCAGAAACCATCAAGATCTGCTCTCTTTCTCTCTGCTTCAGTCCAAGAGTCAGGGAAGTTAGGAAGATAATCCATTGAAGAAGTGACTGAGTTCCCATATGAGGAGTGAGTAGGAGTTTTGAAGTGAAAAGGTCAGGGAGCATCTCATTTCCCAATCAGAGTATGGGCAAGAAAAGTAATAGGAGATATCCAACCTGGAGGAAATCACTCATTAAAGAATTTAGAACAGCAATTGGTAAAGCAGTAACTTCTAGAGAATGAAACAAGGACAGTGTTACTGGAACACAGAAAGAAAATGGTTTTGTGAAATGGGAGAAGGACCTGTGGCTTAGCATTAGGACTATGGCTTTACGCTAACAGCTGTAAGTATGACTGAATATATTTTAGCAGTGTGATCAGACTTCCACTTTGTGGTTGTCATTGTGGTTTGGGTATTCAGAATGAGTCAGCAGGAGGTAAAAAAAGGAAATGGTTAGAAATATTTCTATTCCCAGACAATTCCAAATCCGATTCTTATACAGTTGCAGTAGCATACTTGAGAAATGATATGGGGTAGGGGAAAGTGGGCAGAGATATATAAAGAGATATTAAGGATGAAAATAAGAGAAACTTGTATGTAGATTGGTTAAGAAAGGTAATGGAAAGGAGGTAAAAACTAAAATTTGGATTTCTGGGACTTTTGGGATCATTGTCCTATATGTGCACGCACATACATACACACACACACACACACACACACACACACACACCCCTCTGCTTGTTTTTCCTAAAGATTTCCATTTTGTTCTACTGCAAACAACTCTATTTTTCCCATATTTTAGAATTCATTCTTATCTTTTTCTGAAATTAATTTTCTATCTTCATCATTTTTTTCTCAATTTAAAACATTGATTGAATGTTAAGTACATATAAAAAATCCTAAGGATACAAATTAGTGAATTTTCACAAAAAGAACACACGCATGTAACCAGCACCAAATCAAGACACAGAACATTAACTGAAATCCAGAAGCCCCCGAGTTCACCTTTCATTCGTAACCCACTGCCTCAAGGGTAACTACTATTCTGACTTCTAACAGCCTAGATTAGTCTTGCTGTTTTTTCAAATTTATATATGTGGCAAAAACAAAGCAAAACAAAACAGTGTGCTGAGTTTTAATTTTGTTTTTATGTTGTTTGTTATACATTGTTTGCAGCTTTTAAATTTAGCATAAGTAAGTCAAATAATTCCATCCTACAACATTTTGGCTCATGCTGTTTTAGGCATACAGCTGATTATTTCCTTGAAAACAGTAAGTAAAAAAAGCAGAATGAGAGTAGAATATAAAGCAAATTAAAAGCATGTGATAAATGCAAAATTGTACAGGTAGGAAAGAGAAGTTTCAATGTAGGTTATATGTGTTTTCATAATTTGAATACTCGATTACTGGTTTTTGCATTAAAATTCAAATTATTTTTAGTAAGACTGTCACTATGTAATGACAGTTCATGGTGATATTCACTTTAGTTTTAACTATTACTACAAAGAATTTATTATAATATCAAAGGAGAACTTTAATATTTATTGCTTTGCCAGTAGCTGTTCTAAATTCTTTAATGAGTGATTTCCGCAAGTTTGGATAACTAGGTGTTCAGATTAGAATTCTAGCATGAAAGTATGGTTTCAAACTCTTAATGCAAGAACCTGAAATCTTTTTAAACAAAATATTTGTTAAAGAACCAGTGAAGGTACTTGCCTTAAAGGTTCAGGAAGTAGATCTGGGTGGATTTTTATATTCTATTCTTGAAAGTTAGAGGGAAGAGTGTCTTTAAACTATTTTAGCTAATCCAAACTCCTGAATACTTTTTATTTTTTTTTTATTTTTTTTTTTTTTTCGGTACGTGGTCGCGCAGCCTCAGCGGCCATGGCTCACAGGCCCAGCTGCTCCGCGGCATGTGGGATCTTCCCAGACTGGGGCACGAACCCGTGTCCTCTGCATCGGCAGGCGGACTCTCAATCACTGCGCCACCACGGAAGCCCCTCCTGAATACCTTTAATTGAACCTTAAGCCCAATTCTAATATTTGTTTTGCTAATCAATAAGACATCGTTTAACCAATATAAAATTTTTTATCCAGTATGCTAATTAGAAAACTGCTGATGGTTGAATGAAATATGGCTAACAGAAGAATATATAATAGCCAAATATACAACATGGCTTTTTCTCTTATAAAGCTAGCTGACTGCCCTCAACCTGTGCTTGCTTGGTAGAATTTGTTATCTCATCACACTTAGAATTAAACTTAACGTAATTGGCACATACATAATAAGCCTTTCACATTGATTATACCCAACTATATGAAATATGTTGTCGTTAAAGAAAAAAGGACCATTATCGATGAGAATAAAATATATTTAAGATTGTGTCATTAAAACGTAAAGTGTTATTTTAATGCAATTTTATTTAAAGAAAATATTCACTCCAGTTTTGCAAGCTTGGAGCTCCAATAAAACACAGAAAACATTATATTTAAACTATTTTAAGAAATTAAAATTATTCCTTAGCTGTCATACCCAGCAGTAGAATTTCATAGAGCCAATACACAGTAGAGACGTGAGATTTAATTAGAGCTGTTTTAAACTTCAAAAAGCTCATCATTTTTAAAGAGAAATTTGATGAAGAGAATATGTTATTATTAAGTTTTAGATTATGAGCATATATTGATTTTGAAATGTAGCTTTCAGCAAATTTAACGGAGCCCATCCAACTTTAAAACAATATTTTGAGAAAATATTACTTTGGAGGAATAATGGCAATATCTATAATGTTCATTCATCTTTGGTTTCAGTAGAAGTACCATTCAGTAATTTCAAGAAGTGAAAATGATATATATCTCCATCACATTTTTCAGCTGAAGCTCATTGCTTTTGAATTTTCCTGCCAAGAATCATTGTTGCAGCAATGCATTTAAATGTTACCTGCCGGAGGCCAGTGATGGGTAATGGTCACACCTTGGGAGATAATGTGACATGCAATTCCTAAAAATAAAGAAAAATAATCTTTTAAAAGTAAAAAGGATAATGCTTTCAAAGTAAAAAGTACAGATCATGTTGAAAATGTCTGCCTTTAGCACTTTCATGATATGGCTATACTTCTTAGGCCCTTTGTGTCTGTAGACATCCTTATTCTGTCTTTTACTATTTCCAAGTCTAAGATATTATTCCTGGGAGCCTTACTCTCCCTCATATCTTATGTCATAAACTTGACTATTACATAAGATATAGGTTTTACATCATCCCTACCCTGCCCATTTTTCTAACCTTGCCTGGTACTGTGCTCCAGGTTCAGTTGGCTGCTTGCTATCCCATAAGCAAACTAACCTCCTTCTTTCCTACTTTAGTGCCTTTGCACATGCTTTTATGGCTTCTTGAAGGTACTCTCTACTTTTCATGTGACTGAAACCTTCTTATTCTCCATTGTTCAGTTTATATGTCACATTCTTAGTTAGACAATTAGTTAACAATGTATCTCAGTGGGTTCCCTGGCTGCCAAAATCTGAAGGCCCCTTACATTTTGTTATTCTCTATCGTAACAGCCTGTTCCCATCAGTGTGTGTATTACACATGTCTATCACAAACTGTGCTTTTATACCTACAGATATAGATAGATGTACATAAACAAAAATTTGCCTACTTGTTTACAGTCTAAGCCCTAATTTTCCTTGATTTATATACTCTCTATTGTTCAGTATTTTATTTCATCAATAGTAAATATGAAGCTTGCCACATAGAATGCAAATAATATTTTGGTTATCCTTACTGTGGTTATCCTTAAATTCTATCCATTCTAAGAAACTTTAGATTACTACTTTCATGTTATAGTTAGGCTTAAAAGTTAAACATTTCCAAAGACTAACCATTAGTTATTAGAAAATACACACTCTGGGGAAAAAAACAACTAAATATAAACATTTCCTACACAGCTATGTAAATCTTCATTACTCCTACTCAAATTATCTTTATAGCATTATTTCCACCACCTCCTCATTTCTCTTTGCCATTACTCTAACCTTGTTTACTTGCTCTTGCCTGAATAAAGATGGCGTTTTCCAGTGTTTGTTCAAATATGGTATTCCCTTTGCCCACAAGAATATCACCATTTCTTCCTGCAGGTTATTTATTCTTTTCCTTAAATGCCACTACTTTCATTACTTTTCCATATCAGAAGGGAATATTTTTCCTTCTCATAACTCCATATTACATACCTCTCTTAATTTCAGTTGGAGGATTTAGCAATGACTCATGGGAAAAAAAACCCTAGAGATTATCCTTAAGCACTAGTCTCTGAACATGAACGCATATGTTCAATTAAATTTTCCAATTTCCGCCCACAAATTTATCTACATTTCATTCTTTTCACTATATTCTATTACCAGTTCACACATTCATGCTGTATTGCAATTCAACAGTGCTACCACAACAACGTACAAAAGGTTTTCCTTTATTCTCTCATCTTGACCTCCTCAAAATATCTCACAAAAGATGCCAGGTTGAACGTCTAAAACACTAATGTGACAGTGTCACCCCTTGAGACAAAACCCCTCAGGGCTTCCTATTTTCTTCAAGGTTGAATATGACCTCTTTGATCTGGCAGATGGAACCTCCAAGATCTGCTTCTGCAGAATTTTCCCCTTTCTTATCCCTTCATTCCACTGCTCTACTTTCATACTCCAGAATTCTGAACTGCTTGACATTCTCTACAACAGCATTCCTCATGCCGTTTCTACAATTTGGGAGCCCTTCTCCCACCCTCTTCCCTTACTTAACTGTCTAACTTTATGACATTTCAGAGGATATGTCCTAACTTAACCTCATTCACCACGAGCTCTCCAGGTAGGTAGTTCTTCATACATTCCAATACCACCTTGTTATTATATATATAGGTATTGACTGTGTGTGCATTTTAAAAATTCTACATGAATTGCATTGCAATCACACATTTTTATTCTACAGTTGCATGACCTAGGGCAAGATAAATCTTTATTCCTCAATTTCATTTTATGATATATGACAATGAGAATTGAACCTAAATTAAAGGACTGTTGTAAAGATAAGGCAAACAATGATTGACTAAAGGAAAGCATCCATGCTTATTTTGTTGTGATTATTATTTGTGCCATGAATATCTGTCTCTGTGCCCATCTCCCTCTCCAGATTGTCAACTCCTTGAAGGTAGAATTCATGGCTTGTTTATTTTGGTGTCAACACAGCAGAGAGTAACGGCAAGCATGTATATTTATACAAAACTTTTTTAAAGAATGAACAAGTTGATTATTTGAAAATTTGAAAACCTCCGACTAGTATAACAGGCTTTATTTATACATATGTGCTCTTTAGTGTTTTGCATATATTAAGTCAATTAATATATGTTTAAAACATGTAATATTATCTAGGCAGTCTAGGTGTCATTTGTGCATTTTAGTAGCAACCTCTGGAGACAGTGCCTCAATTCAAAAAAGTTTTTTTTTTTTAAATGGAGAATGGCAGGTAGTGAAACCTAAAAACAATGCTTACAGACCAGCTTTGGCATTGACTGTGGCTTATTTATATTCTGCTCTAGACTTTAGCTATTTTTCTGTGATGCAAGCTATGTGATCCAAAATAAATTTATTTTTCAAACTTTGAAATACTGAAGGATAACACTGAGGTGATGAGGAGGGGATTGAGTAATGAAACTAAGAGATTACACTGCATTTGTTATTTACTCATGAAAATGGATGATTTCTTATTTGCATATGGTTTTGCTGAGATCTGCAAATGGGAAAGTAGTGGTGACTGTTTGACAAATTGACCAATCTAGAGTATCTTTTAAACCTCATATGCATAGTCTAATAATCTTACACTCGTTATGGCTTGGAATTTTTCAATATATAATTATGTGTATGAATGAGAGAATTGGCTATAGAGGAAAGAAAATTGGGAGGAGGCATTAACCATAAAACAACATAGTTTCATGACATATATGAAGCAGTAAAACAAAACGTTTCCAGAAAACAAGCAAAAATCATCAAGATTGATCATGTTTACATAAGAAGCTCTTCATTTGAAATACTAATATTTCTTGACATCATATACTCAACAATTTTATCTAAAATGCAGATGATTTGTTTGCTTAATGCTTCTAAACTCTATACTGGTAATAATTATTTACTAAGTAATTTAAAGATCTATCTTGTTCTGTTTACTGACATTACATATTGTAATAGCCAGTAAGTTTACAATTGATGCAAGTCCAGAATTTTCTTTCCTATTTAGGTATAATTTTTATATTAATTTAAATTAATATATATATTTATTTATTCACACACACACATATATGTGTGTGTGTCTAAAATACAATATCTTGAATCAAAATTCTGTAAAACCCAACTGAAATTTTTTAGTCCAAGTTCATTTATAAGTGTCATATTATTCTAAGAAAGAAAAAGGTCCTTGTTTCTCACACACAAAATATGGTGATACCATTGGAAAATTGCAAGTAAGGAGAGTCCTAATAACTGTTTTGTTTTGTTTTGTAAAATATAGCAGAAGGAAAAAAAAAGGAAGTCAGTTCAGGGTATTTGGAAATTTGTCATAATATTTGTGGACCAAAGGATCTCTGCCAGACCAGAAGGAATGTGAAAACAATAGGAAGAATTAATGATTAAGAGTGCCATGAGAATGGTTGGATGGTCCGAGAAGAACAGTTAAGGAGATGTTTTAATTACTAATTTTTAAGTGATATTTCTAACATCAGCAAGAGTAGGGCATACTCATAGGAATCTGTGTTTATAGTGAACAGAGAAAATATCGTTAGTGGTATGCAGTTCAAGAAGCAGGTTGGGTGGATATCTCAATGTCCATCCATATGAATATACCTATGTACTTGTCTGGGAATAATGGCATGATTTTAGACATAGAAGAAATCTGTAAGTCAATTGTTATTATTGTCCAAGACTGATAGAGATAAGAGTTTAGTATATTAAAAAATAAAAGGATGAGGGAGAAGATCAGGGCCTTCCATGGCATGCAATTTAAAGCTGTGGTGTTTTGTTTGTGCTGTGTTTCTCACTCTCCGTTTGTATAATTGTATAATTAGAAAGAGAAAGAATGTTATGGAAATAACATTAAGGAGAAAGAAGGAGCCCTATACTAACTTCAAACTCAAGGCTTATCAGAACTACAAAGCACCTATAAAACAAAAAGGAAAATTTTAACTGGGATTTACAGGGGCAATATTGTCCTCTGGGTAGAATCATTTTTCAATTAAGATAAGTGGGTAGAGAGAGAGATTGGGGAAAGTTTTTATTGATCTTTAGGCCAAATTTCCATAAGTCAAACTGGGAATCTTGGGGGAAAGAGGAGTGAGAATTGAGTGAGCTAAAGAGAATGACTGAAAAGAGACAACATAATATATGCAGTTATTGTGATGTTTAATAAAAGAGCAGAATGTTAAGCCTATCAGTGGAATCATGAAGACTTCATCAAGATGCTTGGTAGTAGAGGGTGATTTTGGTATTCAGACAGCACTGCACCATTGATTTTTGAGGGATAGTGTGGCATAGAATAAAAAGGTATTTTAGTGGTCTTCAGTCATTTGCATGGAAAGGTGTATAGTTTTCCATCTTCAGTTTCACTCCTTGGTTAATATTGATTGTTCTGTTTCTAACATCTACAGTTTATTGACTGTGTGACTTTGGGGAATTAAATGCAAAGCAAGCATTTGGGGACATGAAAAATATGACTTCAACAAATTTGTTATCTGACTAGAAATAAAAACTAGTTAATAATTTTGGTATTATGCACTGTAAATATAAAATATCAACTTATGCAAGTTTTTATATTCTCCTATTTTGACCACAACACTAAGATCTGTCATGTGCCCACATGACAGACTGTCACAAGAGAACCAGAAAAGGCATCTAAAATTCTGACTTTTGATTACAAAAGCAGTAGTAGAGTCATAAGACATTTTTGTGGGGAGTAGTGCGTGATTATAGGTTTCAGAAGGACCAAATTCATGGCCCAAAAGACATAAGATATTACGTGCTAGATTAGAAGAAAGGAAGGAAAAAGTAAGAGATTAATGAAATACTCTGAGAAAGAACTCTCACTTTTACCAGGGAGTTATGGTTCTGTGGGAAAAAGACAACTGCGTGCTAAAGAAATTAGAATGGTTCCATATTTTTCCCACCTCACCAACATGGTCAGGCATCAATACAGGAGCTGTATAATGAGACAGATGACCCAGATCTTTATATTCAACAGAATGTCATGGGACAGATGAGTTACCATAGTACTCCTTTATCCAGAGGGGTATGTTTCAAGACCCTCAGTGGAAGCCTGAAACTGCAGACTATACCGAACCCTATATATTCTGGTTTTTACTATATATACATAAGTATGCTAAAGTTTAATTTATAAATTAGACACAGTAAGATATTAACAAAAATAACTAATAATAAAATAGAACAATTATAACAATATACTGTTACAAAAGTTATGTGAATGTGCTCTCTCTCTCTCTCTCTCTCAAAGTATCTTGCACAAATTTAATGCCTTTTCCATCTTAACTAAGCACTATCATGCACTGTGGCTATAACTTTTGCAATCTGAGGTTTGACAGCAAAACTAGCACACATTTCTTTTTCCTTCTTTATAATTTCACACATAGAGATTTGTTCTTACCTTAGGTCTTAGCAACCTCACCATACGATTTTTTTCTTTCTTTAATAAGTGGAGAAATTTCACCATTCACTAAAAGGAAAAACTTTACGGCTTCTCTTTGGCATATCTGAATTGCCAGCATAACTACTCTTGCACTTGGGGTCCATTAAGTAAAATAAGGGTTACTTGAACACAAGCACTACAATACTGAGACAGTTGATCCTATGACTGAGGCAGCTACTAAGTGACGAATGGGCAGAATATGCTGCAAAAAGGAATCACTCACTCCCCGGGTGGGAAGGAGCAGACTGTGCGAGATTTCATCCAGCTACTCAGAAAGGGGCATAATTTAAAACTTATGAATTGTTTATTTCTGGAATTTTCCACTTAATATTTTAGGATTATGTTTGACCGGGTAGCTAAAACTGCAGAAAGTGAAACCGCAGATAAGGGGAGATTACTGTATCTTAAAATTTTAGTGAAAAAACATGTACTTTTAATCTCACTGCATCATAAGGACATGTTACACAGCTGACCCTTGAACAAAATGAGTTTGCACAAGTCCACTTCTACGTGGGTTTTTTTCAATAGCAGATATTAGAGTACTACACGATCCTCAGCTGATTGAATCCGTGGATGCAGAACCATGGATATGGAAGGCCCACTATAAGTTGAACTTGGATTTTGATTGTGTGGAGGGCCAGCACCCTAACCCCTTCATTGTTCAAGGGTCAACTGTGTAAAAGCAGTGATATGGAGATACACACAGATAATGACAAGGCATGAAAAGTAAACAAATTTGAGACTCACATAGGATATTACAGTAGAGAATAGCAGAATAGATAATCTCTTCTTAATGCCTTAAAATCGCACAACCAACTTCAAACTTATAGACTCTTCCAGTGTGTGCTTGCATGTGAGAGAAAGGCTATCCAATTTCTTTCAATACAACCCCCAACATATTCTTAACATCATATCTTCAGCCATTCAATACTATTTCCTAAACTGAAGCACTGGATACTTATTCCTTGGTTTTTACTATCACACCTTTTTAGTAGCTTTTCTAAGAACTGTCTGAAAATTCAAAGCTTATTTTGCCAGTCCCTTACTTTAAATTTATTAATAATTCACCAGAGTAGGACATTCTGCTCGTTGGCTTAGAACACAGGGCTTGTGGAATCAGACCAACTGCTGACCTCTCCAGCCTACTTTGCCCCAGATTTTATCCCATGGTCACCTTGCCCATTCCACTTAAAAGGTAACTTAAGCAGTATGTCCACTGGGGATTTGGTATTCAAACTCTCTACTCCAGCAGACAGTTTACTCATTTATCATACACTTAATCTCACTGTATTATGGTTACTTCTGTTTGTGGTTGTCTTCTCATTATTATATAAACTCCTATAAAACAAACTTTATGTCTTTCATCTTTACATCATATATATCTAAAATAGGGCCAGATTAATGTTTACTAAAACACTTTTTTTAACTGCCAGACGTTTGAATGTCAGCATGGATCCACATATTCAGTGCTTATAAATTTCATGGAATTCTACTACATGAGGGAATAGAAAGGATCCTAATCCTGGTCTTTGCAACAAATCACACTAGTCAATTGTTTAAAAACTGGAATGTTTTAGATAAAGGACACCTTATATTTGCTTTATTTTCCTATGTGACAAAATTTTCATTAAAATAGAGAATTTTCAATTTTTGATTGTGAATACAATGTGACAATATTTATATCATATTTAAAAGAAAAATCGTTGAGCCTTAGAATTAACAGAACTTTATTAAAAACTCTTTGCTATGTTACAGCTTCCCTTTATATACCTTAATAAAATTAATGACTATTTCATGTTATACCCTGCACACTAAAAAAAAAAAAGACTTCTAAAAAATTATTTTTTCTTTCTTTTTTTTTTTTTTTAAAGGTTAATTTTATTTATTTATTTATTTTTTTTTTAACATCTTTATTGGAGTATAATTGCTTTACAATGGTATGTTAGTTTCAGCTTCACAACAAAATGAATCAGTTATATATATACATATATTCCCATATCTCTTCCCGCTTGTGTCTCCCTCCCTCCCACCCTCCCTATCCCACCCCTCCAGGCGGTCACAAAGCACCGACTTGATCTCCCTGTGCTATGCGGCTGCTTACCACTAGCTATCTACCTTACGTTTGGTAGTGTATATATGTCCATGCCTCTTTATTGCTTTGTCACCGTTTACACTTCCCCCTCCCCATAGCCTCAAGTCCATTCTCTAGTAAGTCTGTGTCTTTATTCCTGTTTCACCCCTAGGTTTTTCATGACATTTTTTTTTTTAATTCCATATATATGTGTTAGCATACGGTATTTGTCTTTCTCTTTCTGACTTACTTCACTCTGTATGACAGACTCTAGGTCTATCCACCTCATTACAAATAGCTCAATTTCGTCTCTTTTTATGGCTGAGTAATATTCCATTGTATATATGTGCCACATCTTCTTTATCCATTCATCCGATATGGTACTGGCACAAAAACAGAAAGATAGATCAATGGAACAGGATAGAAAGCCCAGAGATAAACCCACGCACATATGGTCACCTTATCTTTGACAAAGGAGGCAGAAATGTACCGTGGAGAAAGGACAGCCTCTTCAATAAGTGGTGCTGGGAAAACTGGACAGCTACATGTAAAAGTATGAAGTTAGATCACTCCCTAACACCATACACAAAAATAAGCTCAAAATGGATTAAAGACCTAAATGTAAGGCCAGAAACTATCAAACTCTTAGAGGAAAACATAGGCAGAACACTCTATGACAAAAATCACAGCAAGATTCTTTCTGACCCACCTCCTAGAGTAATGGAAATAAAAACAAGAGTAAACAAATGGGACCTAATGAAACTTAAAAGCTTTTGCGCAGCAAAGGAAACCATAAAGAAGACCAAAAGACAACCCTCAGAATGGGAGAAAATATTTGCAAATGAAGCAACTGACAAAGGATTGATCTCCAAAATTTATAAGCAGCTCATGCAGCTTAATAACAAAAAAACAAACAACCCAATCCAAAAATGGGCAGAAGACCTAAATAGACATTTCTCCAAAGAAGATATACAGAGTGCCAACAAACACATGAGAGAATGCTCAACATCACTAATCATGAGAGAAATGCAAATCAAAACTACAATGAGATATCATCTCACACCAGTCAGAATGGCTATCATCAAAAAATCTAGAAACAATAAATGCTGGAGAGGGTGTGGAGAAAAGGGAACCCTCTTACACTGTTGGTGGGAATGTAAATTGATACAGCCACTGTGGAGAACAGTATGGAGGTTCCTTAAAAAGCTACAAATAGAACTACCATATGACCCAGCAATCCCACTACTGGGCATATACCCTGAGAAAACCATAATTCAAAAAGAGTCATGTACCAAAATGTTCATTGCAGCTCTAGTTACAATAGCCCAGAGATGGAAACAACCTAAGTGTCCATCATCGGATGAATGGATAAAGTATGTCTTTCTTGAGGTTTATAAATGTCACTGGGGCAAGGGACATGTCCACCTTTTAGTGTGATGCAAGAGACATGTTATACTTTAACTCTTTGTTTTTGTATTACTAAATAGTAATTATAGTTCAGATGATAGGGATAATCCAAAGTTTACATACAATACCGAACAAACTACCGAATAGTTTATAATCTAAAGCAAGTGGTGAAAATGTACACAAACAATATAGATTCCACATTGGTATAAAGACCAATGTTCTACTAAAGAAAGGAAGATAATAATTTCAGAGTACAGAAACAGAAAAAGTTAATTCTTCTTGAATGATGTTTAAATGGGGTGTTTTAGTGAATTCAAAGAGCAGAATTACAACAGGCAAAATATGCAAATGTTTTCCAAGGTAGGAGTATTGTTAAAGGTAAAGACCAACCACATTCTCTAAACTTTACATTGGATTTAGCATTTAAACATGGGATAAATAGGAGTTGATATGTTGGAGATGCACCTTGAAAGTTCATATAAAATTTTAAGGTATAATGAATAGTAAGCTAAACAATACTACTTGTTTCCTTCATTTGTTGAAAACAAAACTTGTTTCGATTTTTTTCTTTTTTAATTGAGTGGGTGTTGGGATGGCCATAGAAACATTGATCAGAGCTATACACTTGGGTGACAAATAGCAGCTAAATATTAATTTATCTATTTTGTTTTCAAAATTATTTATTTTCATATTTTTTAAAATAGTAAGTCTTTTCTACACTTTATCTTTTTTTAAACATCTTTATTGGAGTATAATTGCTTTACATCGTTGTATTAGTTGCTGCTATATAACAAAGTGAATCAGCTATACGTATACATATATCCCCATATCCCTGCCCTCTTGTGTCTCCCTCCCAACCTCTCTATCCCACCCCTCTAGGTGGTCACAAAGCACTGAGCTGATCCGCCTGTGCTATGTGGCTGCTTCCCACTTGCTATCTATTTTACATTTGGTAGTGTATATATGCCCATGTCACTCTCTCACTTCTTCCCAGCTTACCCTTCCCCCTCCCGGTGTCCTCAAGTCCATTCTCTACAGCTGCGTCTTTATTCCTGTCCTGCCGCTAGTTTCTTCAGAACTTTTTTTTTTTTTTTTAGATTCCATATATATGTGTTAGCATACGGTACTTGTTTTTCTCTTTCTGACTTACTTCACTCTGCAGGACAGACTCTAGGTCCATCAACCTCACTACGAATAACTCAATTTCGTTTCTTTTTATGGCTGACTAACATTCCATTGTATATATGTGCCATATCTTCTTTATTCATTCATCTGTCGATGGACACTTAGGTTGCTTCCATGTCCGGGCTATTGTAAATAGTGCTATATGACTCTTTTTGAATTATAGTTTTCTCAGGTTATATCCCCAGTAGGGGGATTGCTGGGTCATATGGTAGTTCTATTTATAGTTTTTTAAGGAATCTCCATACTGTTCTCCATAGTGGCTGTATCAATTTACATTCCCACCAATAGTGCAAGGAGTTCCCTTTCCTCCACACCCTCTCCAGCATTATTGTTCGTAGAGTTTTTGATGATAGTCATTCTCATGGGTGTGAGGTGATACCTCATTGTAGTTCTGATTTGCATTTCTCTAATAATTAGTGACGTTGAGCATCCTTTCATGTGTTTTTTGGTAATCTGGATATATTCTTTGGAGAAATGTCTATTTAGGTCCTCTGCCCATTTTTGGATTGGGCTTTTTTTTTTTTTGATATTGAGCTCCTTGAGCTGTTTGTATATTTTGGAGATTAATCCTTTGTCAGTTGCTTCGTTTGCAAATATTTTCTCCCATTCTGAGGGTTGTCTCTTTGTCTTCTTTATGGTTTCCTTTGCTGTGCAAAAGCTTTGAAGTATCATTAGGTCCCATTTGTTTATTTTTGTTTTAATTTTCATTTCTCTAGGAGGTGGGTCAAAAAAGACCTTGCTGAGATTTATGTTATAGAGTGTCCTACCTATGTTTTCCTCTAAGAGTTTTATAGTGTCTGGCCTTACATTTAGGTCTTTAATCAATTTTTAGTTTTTTTTTGTATATGGTGTTAGGGAGTGTTCTAATTCCGTTCTTTTAAGTGTAGCTGTCCAGTTTTCCAAGCACCATTTATTGAAGAGGCTGTCTTTTCTCCATTGTATATTCTTGCCTCCTTTATCAAAATAAGGTGACCATATGTGTGTGGGTTTATCTCTGGGCTTTCTATCCTGTTCCATTGATCTATATTTCTGTTTTTGTGCCAGTACCATACTGTCTTGATTACTGCAGCTTTGTAATATAGTTTGAAGTCAGGGAGCCTGATCCCTCCAGCTTTGTTTTTCTTTCTCAAGACTGCTTTGGCTATTTGGGGTCGTTTGTGTTTCCATACAAATTGTGAAATTTTTTGCTCTAGTTCTGTGAAAAATGTCATTGGTAGCTTGATAAGGAGTGCATTGAATCTGTAGATTGCTTTGGGTAGTCATTTTCACAATGCTCATTCTTCCAATCCAAGAACATGGTATATCGCTCCACATGACTGTGTCATCTTTAATTTCTTTCATCAGTGTTTTGTAGTTTTCTGCATACAGATCTCTTGTCTCCTTATCTAGGTTTATTCCTAGGTATTTTATTCATTTTGTTGCAATGGTAAATGGGAGTGTTTATTTAATTGCTCTTTCAGATTTTTCATCATTAGTGTATAGGAATGCAGGAGATTTCTGTGTATTAATTTTGTATCCTGCTACTTTTCCAAATTCATTGATTAACTCTAGTAGTTTTCTGGTAGCATCTTTAGGATTCTCTATGTATAGTATCCTGTCATCTGCAAACAGTGACAGTTTTACTTCTTCTTTCCAATTTGGATTCCTTTTATTTCTTTTTCCTCTCTGATTGCTGTGGCTAAAACTTCCAAAACTATGTTGAATAAGAGTGGTGAAAGTGGGCAACGTGTTCTTGATCTTAGTGGAAATGGTGTCAGTTTTTCACCATTGAGAATGATGTTGGCTGTGGATTTTTCATATATGGATTTTATTATGTTGAGGTAAGTTCCGTCTATGCCTACTTTCTGGAGGGTTTTTATCATAAAAAGGTGTTGAATTTTGTCAAAAGCTTTTCCTACATCTATTGAGATGATCATATGGTTTTATCCTTCAATTTGTTATTATAGTGTATCACAGTGATTGATTTGCGTATATTGAAGAATCCTTGCATTCCTTGGGTAATCCCCACTTGATCATGGTGTATGATCCTTTTAATGTGTTGCTGGATTCTGTTTGCTAGTATTTTAGTGAGGATTTTTGCATCTATGTTCATAAGTGATATTGGCTTATAGTTTTCTTTTTTTGTAACATCTTTGTCTGGTTTTGTTATCAGGGTGATGGTGGCCTTGTAGTATGAGTTTGGAAGTGTCTTCCCTCTGTTATATTTTGGAAGAGTTTCAAAACGATAGGTGTTAGCTCTCTAAATGTTTGATAGAATTCATCCGTGAATTCCTCTGTTCCTGGGCTTTTGTTTGTTGAAAGATTTTTAGTCATAGTTTCAATTTCAGTGCTTGTGATTGGTCTGTTTATATTTTCTACTTCTTCCTGGTTCAGTCTCAGAAGGTTGCTCTTTTTTAAGAATTTGTCCATTTCTTCCAGGTTGTCCATTTTATTGGCATATAGTAATCTCTCACGATCGTTTGTATTTCTCACTGTCAATTTTTACTTCTCCTTTTGCATTTATAAATCTGTTGTTTTGAGTCTTCTTCCCTTTTTACTTGATGAGTCTAGCTAATAGTTTATCATTTTTGTTTATCTTCTAAGAGAACCAGCTTTTAGATGTATTGATCTTTGCTATCATTTACTTCATTTCTTTTTCATTTATTTCTGATCTAATCTTTATGATTTCTTTCCTTCTCTTAACTTTGGGGTTTTTTTTGTTCTTATTTCTCTAGTTGCTTTAGGTTCAAGGTTAGGTTGTTTATTTGAGTTGTTTCTTGTTTCTTGAGGTGGGATTGTATTGCTATAAACTTCCCTCTTAGACCTGCTTTTGCTGCATCCCATAGGTTTTGGGTCATCATGTTTTCACTGTCATTTGTTTCTAGGTATTTTTTGATTTCCTCTTTGATTTCTTCAATGATCTCTTGGTTATTTATTAGTGTATTGTTTAGCCTTCATGTGTTTGAATGTTTTACAGTCTTTTCCTGTAATTGATATCTAGTCTCATAGAGTTGTAGTCTGAAAAGATACTTGATATGACTTCAATTTTCTTAAATTTCCCAAGGCATGATTTGTGACCCAAGATATGATCTATCCTGGAGAATGTTCCATGAGCACTTGAGAAGAAAGTGTATTCTGTTGTTTTTGTATGGAATGTCCTATAAATATCAATTAACTCTATCTTGTTTAATGTATCATTTAAAGCTTGTGTTCCCTTATTTATTTTCCTTTTGGTTAATTTGTCCATTGGTAAAAATGTGGTGTTAAAGTCCCCTACTATTATTGTGTTACTCTTGTTTGATTTCCCCTTTTATAGCTGTTAGCATTTGTCTAATTTATTGAGTTGCTCCTATGTTGGGTGCATAAATATTTATAATTGTTCTACCTTCTTCTTGGATTGATCCCTTGATCATTATGTAGTGTCCTTCTTTGTCTCTTGTAATAGTCTATCTTTTAAGTCTTTTTTTTCTGATATGAGAATTGCTACTCCAGCTTTTTTTGATTTACATTTGCATGGTATATCTTTTTCCATCCCCTCACTTTCAGTCTGTATGTGTCCCTAGGTCTGAAGTGGGTCCCTGGTAGACAGCATATATATGGGTCTTGTTTTTGTATCCGTTCAGCCAGTCTATGTCTTTTGGTTGGAGCATTTAATCCATTTACATTTAGGGTAATTATCGATATGTATGTTCCTATTACCATTTTCTTAATTGTTTTGGCTTTGTTATTGTAGGTCTTCTCCTTCTCTTGTGTCCTGCCTAGAGAAGTTCCTTTAGCATTTTTTTGTAAAGCTGGTTTGGTTGTGCTGAATTCTCTTAGCTTTTGCTTGTCTTTAAAGGTTTTAATTTCTCTGTTGAATATGAATGAGATCCTTGTTGGGTAGAATAATCTTTGTTGTAAGTTTCTCCCTTTCATCACTTTAAATATGTCCTGCCTCTACCTTCTCATTTGCAGAATTTCTGCTGAAAGATCAGCTCTTAACCTTATAGGGATTTCCTTGTATGTTATTTGTTGCTTTTCACTTGCTCCTTTTAATACTTTTTTCTTTGTATTTATTTTTTAATACTTTGATTAATACATGTAGGCGTGTTTCTCCTTGAATTTATCCTATATGGGACTCTCTGCACTTCCTGGACTTGATCGACTATTTCCTTTCCCATATTAGGGAAGTTTTCAACTATAATCTCTTCAAATATTTTCTCAGTCCCTTTTTTATTCTCTTCTTCTTCTGGGACCCCTATAATTCAAATGTTGGTGTGTTTAATGTTGGCCCAGAATGTCTCTGAGACTGTCTTCAGTTCTTTTCATTCTTCTTTTTTTTCTTCTGCCCTGTGGTAGTTACTTTCACTATTTTATCTTCCAGGTCACTTATCCATTCTTCTGCCTCAGTTATTCTGCTATTGATTCCTTCTAGAGAATTTTTAATTTCATTTATTGTGTTATTCATCATTGTTTGTTTGCTCTTTAGTTCTTCTAGGTCCTTGTTAAACGTTTCTTGTATTTTCTCTGTTCTATTTCCAAGATTTTGGATCATCTTCACTATCATTACTCTGAATTCTTTTTCAGGTAGACTGCCTATTCCCTTTTCATTTATTTGGTTTGGTGGTTATTTACCTTGCTTCTTCATGTGCTGTGTGTTTCTGTGTTTTCTCATTTTGCTTAACTTGCTGTGTTTTGGGTCTCCTTTTTGTAGGCTGCAGGTTCGTAGTTCCTGTTATTTTTGGTGTCTGCCCCCAGTGGCTAAAGTTGGTTCAGTGGGTTGTGTAGCCTTCCTGGTGGAGGGGACTTGTGCATGTGTTCTTGTGGATGCACTTTCTGGTGGGCAGGACCATGTCTGGTGGTGTTTTTTGGGGGTTTCTGTGACCTTATTATTATTTTAGGCAGCCTCTCTGCTAATGGGTGGGGTTGTATTCCTGTCTTGCTAGTTGTATGTCATGGGGTGTGCAGCACTGCAGCTTGCTGGTCATTGAGTGGAGCTGGGTCTTAGCTTTGAGATGGAGATCTCTGGGATAGCTCTCACTGATTGATATTACATGGGGCTGGGAGGTCTCTGGTGGTCCAATGTCCTGAACTCAGCTCTCCCACATTCAGAGGCTCAGGCCTGACACCTGGCTGGACCACCAAGACCCTGTCAGCCACGTGGCCAGGTACGTGGGGAGTTTCTTGCCTTTTGAGAAGTCTGAGGTCTTCTGCCAGTGTTCAGTAGGTGTTCTGTAGGAGTTGTTACACATGTACATGTATTTTTGATGTATTTGTGGGGAGGAAGGTAATCTCCACATCTTCCTTCTCCACCATCTTGAAGGTTTCCTTTTTGTCTTATTTTTATTTTCTATCATGTGGCATTCAAATATAAAGGATACAAAATTAACATGCACTAAGAAAATGGTGTATAGTCAATGATAAATGTTGGAATGCTTCAATATTAAAATTTTAGTTAAATTTCATCCTTTGCTTTTGGATAGCACAGCTTAAGAAATACTAATTCAGAATTTTGTTTATAAGACAGTAACATTACTGTAGCATATTTATGTAATAATTTTAAATGATTTAAAAAAAAGTCACAAGTATAACTAATTATGTCATTTCAGTTTCTTCCCTTAGAATTTTCCAGACTCTTTTTTTTTATTATTATTACTTTTCTCTCAAGATTCTTTATCTTATTTTTTTTTTTATTTTGGAGATGCCCAAGTCAGAGATGAAAAGGACTAAATAAACAATTTGTAATCTTTGATCAAAATTGGCATTTAAGATGTTCTGCAGTGCCTTGTGTGCCTGTTATTTATACTCTGCTAATTCCCAAAATTCATATGTGAGTTTGTGACTGGTAATAAACTTACTTAGTGTGTACTTTAAATATGACTTTTAATTACACAGTGCAACATAAAATTTTGTACTATGAAATAAACACTAGAAATTTATATTCATCCAAGGGCAAGTATTTCAGTTCCAAACCCAAGGTGCCCCAAGATACTGCATTGTGATATTGAATGTACATTTATAGGGCATGCTTGTTAACACAACTAGGCTAATTCTTATAAAGCAGAGTGTGTATGTATTTTCAGAATGGTCTCATGAATAAACAGCTGCTTATCATAATGCTAAAATTATAAGTATTATTAAAATATCATTTTTATTTAAAAATCATATTATTAGCTAAAGTACTTATAATATTTCTTATGAATATATCATGTATATAATCCCAAAAGAAGATGTACAAGTCTAAAATGTGTTTCATTGTTCAGGAAATAGATTGTAGATTACTTGCAATTCAAGTCTTGGGATAACATCCATTCTTTTTTCATGTATATTGGTCAAGGGAGGTTGGTCAATGATTTTACTCATATCTTATTAAAGGATAATAGAGAGATGATCTAGACAATTTTCTGACTCTTGAGCTCATCTCACGGTCATTAATTGTTTGTATCATTATTGTGTATCTATGAACAGAGCTTTCACTGTAGTAGTTTGTTTTCTAAATTTGAAAATAAATACAATGAATATTTTAATGGCAGTTAATAGGGAAGGCCTTCAGGGATCATAAGTATTTATGCTAACAAGCCTCTTAAAATTCCAAAGTAGTTGAAACAAACACGAGTATTTGAATTATAATATTTTAAACTCATGCTTAGTATAAAATCTTAAACTTCTCTGAGTAAAAGTATTTAATTGTTCAGTAACATATTCCTTGTTTATTGCTAAATGGTAGTAAATATTTTAAATATATATGCTTGTGTGTATGTGTGTTTGTGTATCGCATGTAGCTGAATAATAGAGCAATTCTCCCAATGCTTTCAAAAAGAGGAAAATCTTAAATGCATTTATGAAATTGAATCATTTTTGTTAGATTCAGGCCTCATTTGTGTCAGAATAATTCAATAATTATCACCACATTTCAAGTTGCCATCATGTTTCACCTGGACCATTACAGTAGCCACCTAATTTGTCCCCCTACTTTTTTGTCTTTGCTCCTACAGCCTATTCTCTATGAGTAAGCAAAGAGTTCCTTATTAAATGAAAATGTGGAGAAAAAAATTCTCCAATTCCTTGCTGAAACTCTGTAATGGATTTATCCCCTTCTTAGGACCAAAGACCTTAAGTCTGTTCTCAGCATCAAATGTGTTTTTGTCCCTGGCTCTTTCTCTGACCTCATCATTTGTTAACTCTGGCTGCTGGATGACCAGACATACTGGCTTCTGGCTTGTTCTGTGGTCATGCCAAGAATGCAGTTTTTTAAAGTGCTGGCTCAACTCTTTCCTTGTATATTTTCTACAGTCATTCTCTTACAACTTAAAAATGTTCAGCCCAAATATAACTTAAAAGACTTATCAACCTCCCTAAATCAAATTTTGTCTTCATTTTACTATGTATCTTCTCATCTTAGTTTATCTTCCTTCAAAGAAGGAAATGGATTATATCTTTCTTTTGTTTGCTCTTTACCTTCCATCTCTTTATCCTCAGTACAATGTGTCACAAAATGGTCATTTTCTTTGTTAGTTTTATTTGGTTTTTGGTTTTTTTGTTATGTTGTGTGTTGTTTTACTTTGATTTTTGCTGCACTTTCTTCAAGAGTTATAACAATTCATGGCAATAAGTAGCATTTCAATAAAACAAATTGAGCTAATGCATGTTATGTGATTAAGATAGATAATAATTTCATGAGTATTAAGCATTTTCCCTCTAGTCTTGTCCATATATTTGGGAAAAATTCATTTTAAAAACATATAGGGACCACATTAACATAGAGTTGCAAGAAAATTAGAAAAAATACATTTAGGAAATATTTCAGAAGGCAATTTCAGGAAATTGCCACATCATAATGTCCAGCATTGATGAGTTACTAATATATACTTTTTAAGGTGCATATAGTCATGCATCTAACTAATAAGTATTTATTGCATGTATAAATGAACTCAAGAGATGAATGGATGAATAAAGGAGAAAAGGAGGAAGATGAAGAAAAACTTGATTTTGAACAGATGTGTTTTTTCTCTTTTTCATCCCATTGGTAAGGAGAAGATTTTTGCCCTGGGTTATGGGGATGGCGGTCCATACCACACCCAACATCAGACAGATGAGATCAACAGCTGGTTATTAGTCACATATGCTCACAGCCAGGGGGAGGAGGACACTACACACACAGGGCCACATGGGTACTGCACTGAGAACAGGGTGAACAAGCAGGTCTTGCAGGAAGCAGGCTTTGTTGGAATGAGGAGGGGGATTGATGGACTTATTTGAACAATTCGGCTAGCTGACAGGGAACTAATGTCTGATACCAAGTAATGAGTAGTCAGTGGGCCTGACTTAGGAGGGCTGTTTAGCTAGGGGACCTTAATCAGAAGAGAAGAGAAGGGGGGAATCTTGTGGTTAGACCCTTTAAGGACCTCCAAATTTTACCAAATTTTCAAGGCAGCACATAATAGTGGATCTTAAAATTTCAAGCCTTGCACCATAAGATATTATTCATTAAGAGAGGCAGAACTGTAGACTGACTCAGGTTTCTGAAATGGAAGCTGATGAAAGCACTGAATTGGAAAGACTAAATAGAAGAAGGAGAAGTTGAGATGAAATAAGATAGATAGATATGCCAGTTGTTGAGCTGTTGACATTGTAAAGCTGGTGAGTTTGGGTTTTCTTCAGGCTCAAATAAAAGTTTAGGAGTTTTTCACTAGGATGCTTAATTCCAGTATGGGTACCCAATTTTAGTAGCATATATAAATGCTAGGGTTATTATGACATTTTTAGAACATTAAGAGTAAAATTCAAATAACATGTCAGTGCACTTATTAAGAGGCAGAAAACTGTACCTTAATTTGGAAAAAAAAATCTAGGGGGTTTATTTTCATTATTTTATGGATAAAGACATTGATATTCAAGCCATCTAAATAATCTAGCCAGAATTATGACACAATTCTATCATTCACCAAATCTAGTAACATTTCTACCAAACCGCAGTTCACATTGTAGGGGCATTTTAAAGATGTGTAATATTCAGCCAAGAGAAATTACCAACATATTTAAAGTACAAACTAAATATATCCAAATATTAAGACAGTAAGAAGATATAATAGTAGGAAGAAATACTCTACTATATGTTTATAATAAATTTGAAAAATTGGAATTTTTTGTTCCAGTGAAAGGAACAAAAAAATATGATTGGGATAGATATGAGAGTGGGCTGCAAGGGAGTTAAAGTAACATATGCAGACACTCTGCTAGGGATTATAATATTATATTTGTTAAAGTATACATTTTATGTATTTAAACATGACATTCGTGCAAATATAAAATAAAGAAGTATCAATTTTTTTACCTGATTAATTAATAAGGGAACTAGAAATAATTTAAAATCAGTTCAATGAGCATTTGAGGAACTAGACCTTTATCAGTAGTTTAATAAAGGAATGTTGAGCTAAGATTGTGGGGTTAGAAACAAAACTGATTAATATCTTAAGAGCAATAAGTGTGACTTTTAAAGTTTTCTTTTCTTGAAGTAAAAGGTGAAAAACCTAAAAGTCTCATCTATAGAAAGCCAATTAAAGATGAAAGCCCTATACTACACTGAAAGAACACTCAGTAATCTCTTTTGCCAATTTTCAAGTTCAGTATATTTTTTCTGACACTTTCAATCTTTACAAAAAACATATGAGACATATATTTGAATACAGTTATCTTCATTTTACATATGAAAAAACCAAAGCTCAAAAATGTCTAAGTAATTATACAAAAAATCTTAAAGTAAATAAGTAGAAAATACTGGATATTAATGAAGGTCAGTCTACTCTATTTGCAAATTTATTTTCTTTCTATTATAACCATTTCCTTCTGAACCCATCCCTAGATGTTGGGCAACAGTTAAGCAGAAATATATTAGAAGGAAAGCAAACATTAAATTGGTAGTTGGTTCTGTAACCAAAATATATATAAAGTGAGGTTTTATACATAAATCTTCAAACAAAATTTTTGATACCTACTCCACCTCCCTCACTCTCACCTGATAAAATTGTAATAATAATTTAAAAATCTACAAGCTTCCAACCAACTATCTACACCACTTCATGCATCTATCTATGCATTTATTCTTCTTTCACTATAGATACTATGAAAGAATCGCCCCCTGCTTCAAATGAAGCCCAACTCTTTCACCTGTGACCTAGATCACACCCTTTGTTATGTACTCAAAAATATCCATGCAAATATTCTATGTACATTATCTTCCATATTGTTTCTTCCCTCCTTTTTATTCTCATTGCATACAAGCATGAGGTTATATCTTTCTCTTCATTTCCTAAAAAAAACACTGATGCAACTTTAACTCCAACTATGAATCTGTTTGCCTTCTTCCCTTGAGAAAAAATACTCTATGAAAATAATGTCTTTGTAGCTTGTTCCAATTATTTTCTTATATTTTTTCCTTGAATTGCATCTAGTGAGGTTTCATCTCCTCCCCACTGAAATTGCTCTTTCCAGAGTCACAAATAATGTATAAATTGTGAAATACACAATCCATTTCTCAGTTTTCATCTTACCTGAAATACTTTACCTGCTTGACTTCTAGGACGCAACATTCTTCTAGCTTACCTTCAGTCTCGCTTCTCCTCTTAGTTTCTTTTGCTAATTCTTCCTATCTTCCTGACTTGTTAATTAGGAGAGCTGGAGGGCTCACTCTTACAAGAATATCAATAAGCTGACTCAAATTTTATATTTTCAGCCTGAATCTTTCCCCTGAACTTCAGTCTCATATATTCAAATGCTTACTCAAGGTCTTCAATCCCATGTCAAACCAGCAGCTGAAACATGGCAAGTCCAACATGGAGCTCTACATCTTCCATTTCTGTCCCCCTTGTCATTACCTCCATCTTAATTGATAACAAGCATATTCTTTTAGTGGCTCAGCCAAAATAATTTATCATTTTTGACTTTTCTTTTTCTTTCTTGTAACCTGTACTTAATGTACCAGAAAATCTTTGGTTCTATTTCCAGAATCCAACCACGTATTATCAACTTCAATAGTAGAATATTGCCCAAGCTACCATAACATTCCTATTAGATTATTCAATAGTATCTTAAAGTAACTCCTTGTTTCCCCCTTTAATTTATTCTCTAGAGGCAGCCAGAGAGGCTTGTCTACATATAAACTGTCATTTCCTTGTTCAAAGTCCTTTACTAAATTTCCATGTCACTCTGAGTCTTTACAACTGTTGATAAGACTTTACATGGACTGGTCTTTCATTATCTGGAGTCTGTCTCCTACCTCTCTGACTCTTACTTGCTCCATCATCCTACCATATCAGTCTTCTGGTATTTACTAGGAAATTGCAAAAATTAACCCAACTGAAGTTATTATTATTTGATTTTCCCTTTAATGAAATTCTATGTCCCCAGTTACTTGCATGGCTCACTCCCTCACTTAATTTATGTATTTATTCAAATATTACCTCTTTTGGAGAGGCCTTGCTTGACAACACTCTATCCAAAAGAAGCATTTCCACTTCCTATACCCTTTTCTTCTGGTTTATTTTTTTCTCCATTAATCACCATTCACATCCTACACATTTTAGTCAATATGTTTTAATACCTATCTCTGTTATGTGAAAACAAAATGTCTGAGTGAAGAAATTTCCTTTATTTTTGATTCTCCCATCTCAGTCTCACAGAAGAGTGCCTGAGTGCTTTGCATATCATAGGCATTAGGTACACGTGTTCACTAAGTTAATCAACAATGAATAGCATCTGAGTCAATAAGTAATAAATGATTATTGGATAATGTTCTCTTTTTTTTTTGCCCCTTCATTCCAAACCAAATCTACCTTTCTATGATTCTTAGAGTCTTAATATTTTTCTAACTTTCCAAGACCAGGATGACAGTGGATCTGAGAAAGATGCATACAATAATCCCCCACTGCAAATTACTTTCATTATTCTCACTGACATTTATATGCCTAACAGTTCTTCAGTGACATGAATCTAAAGAAATTATTCTCCAATAATGTCATCTAAAATACTCTAATATTTTGCCTGAATGATTGATACTACTAGAAAAGTAGGAGAACCTACTATGGATTCTAAAGCCTTTTATTTTCTTTTAAGGAACATGCTCAGGAAGACAGAAGATATGGATTTTTTAAGGTGATCTGAAGTATCTAAAGCTTGGGTGATATAAATAATACCTCTGGTTCCAGAATTAGTTAGGAACTTTTACACCCCCTTTCATTAAAAACAAACAAAAAAATGAAAGCACCATTATTCTACAGAATGTCAGTACATATTAATATAGTGGATAAGAGTATTAGACTTTTCTATGATTGTGGGAAAAGAGCAAATGGAAGTTGAAAGAAGGAAGTTTGGTAACTCAGGGAAGAAAATAACAGCACACATTTCCTTAAAGGAGGAGTCTCCTAAGGATAACCAATGAGATAATAAAAGAAAAAGTGATAAGATAGTGTACACAAACCAATTTTTCCTACTTTTTCTGGAACCTATTTTATCTTTTGCTTATATCTATTATACACATTCACACATTAATGAAGATAAGCATGGAATACAAGTGGACAAATTATGAAAATATACTATAAAAAGTCAGGAGGATGATGATGCCTCTTTCCTAGAAGAAATTTATTATTTGGATATATGCTATAATGAAGTTTATTCTCAGGATTTACATACTCATAGAGTGACCAAAACTTCATGACTCTGATTATACTCACTAGCTATACACTCATCTGAAACAAGGCATGTTCAGAATGGAAAAAAAAAAAAGAAGAGATCATGTCAGTCACCTCTAGCCAGCACTCTCCAAGTGCCATCCTACACATTTCTGCTTTTCTTTTTTAATTTTTAAGTATATGATATCAAATTACAACTATAACACTGGGCATATCAGAGTTTAAGGTTTGTAGCTCTGATTGCTTAAATTCTGCACATAGCTGTAGGCACATGTCTGTGAGATTTACCTCCATCAAATTCTTTGCACAATGTGTACATTTCACTGACAATGTCAGGGAGAATCGACAAGGTAACAAGATGCAATTGGTGGGAAATCTTGAACATATAACACATTTCCTTTTCCTAAAATGATGAAAATTCATTAAATACTGACAGAATGTCCAAAAATATAGACTTTTTATTATTTGTCATTAACTAGCATATTGTAAATTCCCTAGCTGTGAAAGGCACTGTGTGGATCTATGGCACTAATCCCAGGTCAAAAAAGTTCTTTTTAATTTAATCATCTTACATTTTAACATGGGATATAATGTGATAAAAACAGAGAGTTTGTTCAAATGATGTATAATAGATTGGAAACCTTCCAATATTAAAATGTCTTTTAATATTTCTCTAGGAGGAAGATATAAAAGGTGGTTTTGTTTTCTCTTTCTTTTGTTTTTGTTTTTAACTCATTTTCAACAGTTTTCTGTGGTTGAACAGATACACTTGGAATAGCATAATTGATCATTGTGGTTTATATGTTCAGTATCACTCTTTTAATTAGCAAATTATAATATTGAATATATTAAATAGTTTCCAGGAAAGACTACTGATAAATTAGTGTCACCAACATTCTTGAATTCTCTCCAATGTTCCAATTCATAAGTACATGCACAGAAAATTTGCAATGTTTAGAACCTTGCTGTTCAAAGCATGATCTATTAGTTTCCCCTTGCTGATATAAAAAATTATGATAAACTTCTGGAGGTCAGAAGTCAGATATGGGTCTTACTGGGCTAAAATCAAAGTATCTGCAGAGATGCATTCCTTTCTGGAGGTTCTAGAGAAGAATTCATTTCCTTGCCTTTCCAGCTTCTAGACACTGGCTTCATTCCTTTGCTCATTAACCCTTCCATCTTTAAAGTCAGCAATGGTCGGTCTTGTTTTTCTCATGATGCCATCTCTTTCTTATTCTGACTCTTCTACCTCCCTCTTCCCCATTTAAGGAACTTTTAGTCACATTGTGTCAATATGGATAAATCCAGATAATCTCCTTGATTTATAGCCAGATGGTGAGCAAATTTAATTCCACTTGTAACCTAAATTTCCTTTTGCCATGTAACAAAACATTTTCACAGATCCCAGGGATTAGTACATGGGCATTTTTGAGGGATCATTTTGCCTACTGTACCTATTAATAGATAGTATAAACATCAATTATGAGTTGGCTAGAAATGAAAATTATTGCAACCTATTCAAGCCCCACTCATTCAGAATCTCTCAGGGTAAGATCCAGGATTCTATATTTTACCAAGATCTTCAAGTCCTTTACACTAAACTTGGTAAATGATGGTTTAGGAGATAATACTTACCAAGAAGTGACTTTCTTTGTCCAATAAGGATTAAAATCCTAAACTAAAGACATTTAAAGACATAAACTTATGCATTTTAGATATTTTCCCAGCTCTCCCTTCCTTGCTTTTGCATTACTGAACAAAGTTTCCTACCAAATCTTTGAGTAAGCTTGTTGTTGTAGTCTTTTCTCTGCCCATCTTCCATTCCATAGTTTGCAAACATTTAATTTCTTTCCTCTTGTTCTTCTTACCCATTTCAGGGACATCACTGGTGCTATTACTCTGAAATCAAGAATGCACTATGCCAATGCTTTTGGAAAATAAATCATATCAGGGATTTTTAATCCAGAGTCTGGTTATTACTATTACCTGTCTGGATATTGGTTTTGTCATTTCAATCTCTACTGCCAGAAAGCAATAGTGCATTTTTATGAATTGTAGCTCGGCATATCAACTTTTTTTTCCTGATGGAAATATCCAAGAAGCCAGATGAAATCATAATTCAAATTCTGTAAAAGTTTGTTCTAAAAAATCTATTATAAAAATTCTACCATTTGTTATATAGTGTGATTTATAAGTACATTAAATTGAAGATTACAGTTTTAAATAAAACTGAAGAAATAAAATTGCCTTCCCTACTTTGCCACTTCCTCTCCTGTTATCAGATATCTACTATCTAATTAATTCCATATTAGGAAGCTTTATTTTTCTTTGTCACTTAGGTAGAGACAGTGATTTGAATCATTTCTTAAAGTAAATTGTTATCTATGTGACATTAGGCAATGTGTTTAGTGTCTGCAGGAACCTAAGAGGCAGAGACCAGCCAATATTCATATAAAGCCCTACTTGTCTCTAAATGACTTACTAGATGACAGGCCAAGTAACATTTCACACCACTACCCTTGCTGACTGAAAAGAAGATCTCCACATTTTTATAAAAGTCCAGAGCATCAGATCTTGTTTTGCACTCAGGGAAGAGATGTATATCACAGCCAGTGTTGGTTGGATTCCCTGCTCACATTGTGAGAAAAACCTATTTATGACTCAATCCATCTATTATTAATCCATTTGTTATCCCTGCAAGAAATTTGAGGCCTGATGTAATACCTAATAAAATCAATAATAATATAGTTCAGGGAATATTTCTAATTTATTTTCCAGGAAAAGAAAAATAAGCATGATATCTAATCAGAGGATCTTTAACACAAGAACACAGATCATGGAATACCTTACTTAAAAACAACAGAAAAAGGGTTCAGTCATTTTATCCCATCTAATAACCACTGGCAAAAAAACTATGCTATTGTCTTGAATTTTCCTGAATCTACATCAAGTTTTTTAAATGTTCTTACCTCTTATTCTCTGATACATGATATAACATTAAGGCTTACTTCATGCAGTTATTTTGAAAAATAAATGAAATAATAATGTAGATAAAAGCCACAGTAGATTGCTTGGCATATAGTAACTCCTCAATAAATAGTAACCACAATGATGCACCATATCACTAGTGTTTTCGTTATTTTATTTAAATTATTTTTTAGTTTAATTTAATTTTAAAAATAAAATTTTATTTAAAGTGTAAAACATAATGAATTATTATACATATACATAGTGAAATTATTAGTCAAGTTAACTAACATACCCTTTCACATAGATACAGACAAATGGCCAACAGGTACAAGAAAGATGCTCAATGTCACTGCAGGGAAATACAAATCAAAACCACAGTGAGATATCACTCCATACCTGCCATAATGGATATTATCAAAAATAAATAAATAAAAGATGACAAGTGTTGGCCAGGATGTGGAGAAAATGGAACCCCTCTTGGTGGGAATATAAACTGGTACAGCCATTATGGAAAACAGTATGCAGAGTCCTCAAAAATCTAAAAATTGAACTATCACACGATCCAGCAATCTCTCTTATGCATATATACCCAGAGGGAGTGAAATCAATGCCTCATAAAGATATCTGTTTTTATTATTATTAACACAGAAATCTAATTTATTTCCATTACTTGCATCATTTGATTCTTCTTTCTATGGAGATTTTGGAAAATTAGATAAAGGAATAATGTAGGAAAATTTAGGCATGGAAATCATTGATTTTAACAAAGGTATTAATTCCTAATATCTCCATATTTCTTGTTCTCTAAATTAAAAACAGGAAAACAAAACAAAACAAAAAAAGCAAAGACAAAATAATGCAATCAACATTTTCCTTTTTGTTAGACTATTTAAAGACTTTTCATTAAGTATTTTTTCTATCATATTTTTCCCTTTCCATTCCAATCTGATCCCAACCTCCAGTGCCATCCAACACTATTTTTGTCACTTTATTCCTATTAGTTGACACCACATTTTCTGTTGCCAGCCCTATTTTCCCCCCAGAAAATCAAACTTCTGAAATATATTTTGAGTGCTACAAAAGACAGCATGAAATTGTTTAAACATGAAGAACAATTACTTTCTCATGCAGACCTTTAGTGGTTCAAAACATGTGCTTATTTCAAGGAATTCAATGAAATATATATTTTTGGAAGGCATTTCCTTCTCAATGCTGAGTACCCATTTCCTTAAAAACACAAAAGCACTAAGAAAACATTATAGAAGAACCATCTTATTTGAATAAGTCTATGCTGTTATGTCTGTCAGATAGCCATAGTTCAATGTTGTATTTCTCTATCTTGTTTAAGGTATTCTGTGATGGTAGTTGGGAACTCCGTAGAAAACATTCAATCCTGAATTACCATGGCAGGATAAACATAAAATAACCTTAGAGAAATAAAAGTTTATTATTTAATATCATGTGATAAATGTTTAGAACAAAATATAAACTAGGAAATGAAAGCATGTCTTGATGCAAACCAATATATATTAAGTTAATACATGAATAAAATAATTTTTTCAAAGACTATCATCAACCTTAGTGTCAAACAGTCAATTTTCTTAAAAATTCTTTCCTTTCAAGTCCTTAAAAATTTAAACAAAATGTTCACAAATTCAAAAGAAAATGAGAAAATTGTTTTTGTCCATTCTACATATTCATTCAAAATAAACTGTTATCTGTTGGTATGTTTGTGTGTGTGTGTTTATGTGTGTCAGAGAGACAGAGAGAGAGAGAGAGAGAGAGAGACATAGCTCTACTGCTACTATAATGCATGATGTATGAGGGTAGAGATGATTCATTCTTGTTCACTACTCAGTCTCACAACCACAAAGATAACTGGAGCATCTTTAACTAAAAAAAAAAAAGGTAATATTGTTATTAGTCTTATTTGTAGGACTGTAATAAATTATCAGGATTCTAAAGTTTAAAAATTATTTTCTGACCTAGGCAACTCTTAGACAACTCAGAACTTGATAATAGCATGTCTAAATTTCTACCTCTTTCTTCCTTCCTCCACCCTACAACCTATCTATTTCAATTTCCATTTAATATACCCAGTATTTCTATAAATTATAATATGACAATTAGTGACTCTATTGTAGCCGTGACATTAATATTTAGATTTAACTTGAATAACCATCAATACTCTCCCTTTGAATAGGAGCCTTGTTCCTCAAGTTTACACTGATAAAATAATATTTTATAATCATTGTGCGTGAAACATCGATCTATTTTCTTATAAATAACTCCTGTGATTGCTTGCTTCTAAATACTTAGAAAGTAAACCATTAAATTAAAGACCATGTCCTACTTTTTCCTGTGTCAGAACAAACTACTGCATTGCCCATAGCTAAACACTTAAGGAGGAAATTCAAGGGGTACATTTTGTTGTTAGATTTTTGTGAAAACTGATTGATATCTGTCCGGTTCAGTGTCATATCTCCATAACATAGCACGGTTGCTGGCACAAATTTGATCTTCCATAAACACTTGATAATTGAATGACTTTATTTTCTCATCAGTGTATCATCTGGCACAACCCTTCAGGGTACTGCCACTGTCATACAAAGGGATGAGGAGCAGCAGGATATGGCTGGGGAAAAGAAACCAAATCCAAGAATTGATTAGAGTAAAAGAGTTCTGGCAGATTCCACTGGTGGGCATACAAGAAATTAATTATGTAGAGCTGAATATGTCTAAAAGTATCAGGAGGGGTACGTTGAACTAGGCAAGCAAGAAATTCAGTTTAGAAAATTCAGGGAAGGTCAAACAACTACCAATCTGTCTATGCATTGCTCTGTTTTAGTTTGTGTATTTAGTTTGAGCAAAAGTCACTGAGAGGATTTTGACAAGGGAAAAGTAGTCATCAGAAAAACAGAATAAAATGAGGAGTTCATTCACAAATTATACATTTGAATCTGTCAAATTACGCATTTAGGTCTGTACTTTTACGTAAGGAAAAAAAGTCACAAATACTGTTTATATCAATACCAGTCCAGTTATAGAAAGTAATCT
This sequence comes from Aethalodelphis obliquidens, assembly GCF_003676395.1. NCBI lineage: Eukaryota > Metazoa > Chordata > Mammalia > Artiodactyla > Delphinidae > Aethalodelphis > Aethalodelphis obliquidens. The sequence continues at coordinate 21,305,095 of NW_020837973.1, read as the reverse complement.
AACTATTCATTATACTGAGATTTTTAAAGAGATTTTGTGATATTTTTATATGGATCATCATAAAAAGATTAAAAATTGTGATAACAATGACATTGACAACATTATTCTATTGAAAAACAATTCATCTTTAAGAGTTTTCTGTATTAACACAGGGCAATGAAATAACAATCAAATGCATTTTCAGTAAAAGCATTTCCATTAGAGGTTAAAATATGTAGCCCATGGTAGTAGGCTTCCAGGATAATCTAGTTTAATTTTAAAAATAATAAAAATAAAATAAAACAGGATGAAAATATATAAAAACAACATTTTCACGACATTGGCAATCAGGCAACTGAGGGCAGTAATCTCTTAGAGATGGAAAACAAGGTGAGCCCTGAAATTACCCCAGCCTATTGCCCAGTGGGTGCTTCCAGATCACAACAGATTCCTTAAGTAAGGCAATGTCACAGAGTATACAGGGAGACAAAGATACTTGAGCTTGCAAGGCAGAGTGCCAGAGGAGAGAGATGCAGTGAGAGAAAAGTCTAAAGATCTATAGCGGGTCCCCTCAAGTATTTAACAGTATATAGATCAATGCAGGCATGTGAGGCAACTACCCTGGTCTGCGGAAAGGACCACCCATAAGAATTACAGAGGATTTAGAAAATGTCATGACTCATGGCCTGAAGGTAGAGTACTCAGAAAGATCCTGCCTCAGTAGAAGTGAATAATTAGCCCTAGACAACTGCCTGTTCTAGTCCCACTGGGCAAACTTTAAAAGCAAATCTCAAAAGAACCAATTTCCAAGTAACTTAACTACCTTTCAGAACAAGGTGCAACAGCAATTAGAGGAGTACAAAAATATCCTTCAACTAACAAGGTGCCAAATTCACAACTGCAGTGTAATCAGACATGCAAAAACAGCAGGAAAATAAAACCCACGTGAGGAAAAAGGAAATAAATTGAAACAGACCAAGACTAAAACAGATGTTAAAATTGTTATAACCTTATTCCATATGTTCAAAAAGCTAAACAAAGGATTGAACATGTTCAGCATAGGTATGAAATATATAAAAACAAATCAAATTGCTGAAGATAAAAATTATAATAATTGAGATAAAAAATATACTGTTTGAGATTAACAGAAGATTAGACACTGCAGAAGAAAAGATGGATTACTGTGAAGATGTAGCAATAGAAACCAATTCAAAATTAATAACAGAAAGGAGAATGGAAAATAATGAACAGAGAATCAGTTAACAGTGGGATTTCTTCAAATGTCCTAATATACATGTGTAATTGGAGTTCTAAAAGGAGAAGACAGAGGGGGAGACAGAAAAAATATTTGAGGAAATAATGGTAAAAATAGTCTAAATTTGATCAAAACAATAAACTCACAAATCCAAGACTTGGAATATGTCAGGGATACGGTTTTCCTTGTTGGGGTCTTGGGAAATAAGAGGGCTTCTGGAGTGCTGGTGAAGTTCTGTATCTTGATCTGGGTGCTTATACAGGTGTATTCAGTTTGTAAAAATTCATCAGCTAGATACTTGTATATACTTTTCTATATATATATTTACACTTCAATAAAACATTAAAATTGAAAAAAATTATAGCACACCTTGCCTCAGGGCATTTTTCAGTACTTGTGATGTTTACATAAAATAGCCTACGCTCCCTCAAGCTGTCATAACATGCTCACAATGAGAGTTTGTCAAGATGGAGACCAGAAGGGCTATTTCATAATATCTACAATTTTGAATGTTTCCTTTTAAGAATCTGTATGAAATCTTTCTTCTCTGCATTAAAATTATGTTCCTATGTAGGAACAGTAAGTTTTAGTCCATGATAGAACATCACTAATTGCCTCTATCACAAGGTTAACACATTGTTCTATGTTTCTATCTCTCAGCCCTGTTAAAATGGTAGTGTGGCAAAGCTTCAAATAACTGCCAGTTTGATTTCCCCATCAGCAGGACCTCTGTGATGAAGAAGTTTACTTTGAAGCAGAGTGTTTTGCAAATATTTTCATTTGCATAGGTTAGTTTTCACTTTGTTGATTATTTCCTTTACTGTGCAGTAGCCACTTGTCTATTTTTGCTTTTCTTGACTGTGTTTTTTTTTTGTCATATCCATGAAATCTTTGGTAAGATTAATGTTATGAATCCTTTGAATGTTTTCTTCTAGGAGTTTTAGAGTTTCATGTGTTACATTTGAATCTTTAGTTTTTTTTAGTTTATTTTTGTGTATGGTATAAGGGTCCAATTTTATGCCTTCCCTGTGGATACCCAGTTTTTCCAACATCATTTGTTGAAGAGACTATACTTTCCCCATGGTGTAGTATTTGTACCCTTGTAGAAGATCGTTCCACCATTTATATGTGGATTTATTTCTGGGCTTCCTATTCTGTTCTTTCAGTCTATATGTCTGTTTTTTTGTTTGCTTCTTTGTTTTTTGTCACTACTATACTGTTTTCATTACTTTAGCTTTGTAATATGTTTTGAAATCAGGAAGTATGATGACTCCAGTTTTGTTCTTCCTTCTCAAGATTGTTTTGGCTATTTGGTGTCCTCTGTGGTTCATATGAATTTCAGGATTGCTTTTCCTATTTCTTGAAAAGAAAATATCATTGGTATTTTGATAGGGATTTGATAGGGATGGCCCCCAAGAAGATGCTATACAAGAATATGTGAGACAGTTAATACACGTGCTTACATGGTAAAGGAGTTTCACTGATGTAATGAATATTACTAATCAGTAACCTTAAAATAAGAAGATTATCCTGGTGAACTCCCTAAAATCACATGAGCCCTTAATAACAGAGACAGAAAAGGGAGCAAGAGAATTAAGGCAGAAGAGATTATCTAAGGGACAAAAATTATGAGGGAGCCATGCATCTAGGATGCGGACAGCCTCTAAGAGTTGATGACTGACAGCAAGAAAGGAAATAGGGACTCAACTGCAGTCAGAAAACAATAAAAGACCTATATCCTACAATTATGGGAATGAACTCTGACATAAAATGATTAAAAGTGCATGTGGATTGTGCTCCAGAACCTCCAGAAAAGAGCCCAGGCTGACCAACACCCTGATTTTGCCCTGGAAGAGCCTGAGTTGAGCAGAGCCACCTAGACTTCTGACCTACAGAAATGTGAAAAAATAAATGGATGTTATTTTAAGTCAGTAAAATTGTGGTGATTGATTTTGCAGCAAAATAAACAAATACAGATTGTGTATCTATTTGTTTATTTTTGCGTATAGGATTAGGAATAGAAGTTCCTTCTCTTTAACTCTTTAAGTTACCTGGGGCATTATTACATTCTCTACTCATAAGATCACTTTGTCATAAATCTACTTGAAGGAGTTGTATATGTATTAAAGCTAAAATATATTTTAGCTTTATTAAAGCTGTTCTACTGTCCTCTAATTAATTATCTGTGCAGTCTACCAATCCTAACTTCCAATGCCTCCATATTTTAGGTCACCATGAGAAGGAGCTGATATTTTTGGTGATCCTCATTTTCATCTGTATGTGGTTTTGTTTTTCTCAGCTCTATTGTATTGTATTGTAAAAATCATTCTTCTTTTTATGTCATTCAAATGTCCTCACTATTTGTATATGCATTCCTAAACTGCTGCATTTTATTTATTTAATTATTTTAAATAATATTTATTTCATAATTTAAATCTTGATTCTCAGAGAGGTAACATTTGTTTTTAATCAGCCATTTAGAACTCAGTCATATATATATA
>NW_020837973.1:21039754-21296360 GCF_003676395.1 Aethalodelphis obliquidens | reverse complement strand
TTTTTTATATATATATATATATATTTTTTTCAGTTTCCTAATTATTTTCAGATACCTGTAACTATTTAATAGAGAAATGTGTGTTTCTCAGAATTCAGAAAATTAAAATTAAATTAATATAGTTTCTAATATATATGATTATAACATAGACATACTATTGCATGACTGGATAGCAATAAGGGCATAAAATAATTATTCTCAACCTCACTTATTAAAAACAAAGACTGCCATTTTTAAAATTATGTTTATATATTTAAAACATGTGAGGCCAATAATGCTCTTGTATGACTATGTATAAATGTTTTTCATTTTGTTTTGACACTATATTATTTTTTGCTTAAGTCCTAGAAATAGTGCAATATAATATTTTTTAAATTTCTCATTGCTATGTTTTAGATATTTTCATATATCTGTTTATATTCAAAACAATCTTTGAGAAATTTATGTGGCATTTTTTTTTCCTAGAGGCTCAGATGTAAGACATTTTTATCTTTAGTGGTAAATAGATCTGACAACATGTTTAGCTACAAAGTCAACAAGATTAATAATATCTGTTAAAGGAAAATTAAAAACATTCTTTTCCATCTACAAAGAAAAAGTAAATTACTGCAACAAATACACTAATGCTGTTAATCCATTACATTTATAGATTCCATTATGTAAATTCATTAGATTTTTATCCAACATCATTTGTTCAGAGTAATACAATCTTACAAGCCATAAATTGAAGCTTGCTAATGGATTCAGATGTATATATTTTTTAAACACTGAGGAGAAGAAATGCAAATTCTCTTGGACCACAGGTGACTCAGATCATTCATCCATGAATGTAGACAAAAAGTCATCAAAGCAATAAAATGATAATCAGCTGTAAATAAATATAAGAATAATTTTTTCCAAAGGAACAATACCATCTAGTATAACCTGCACTCAGTGTTACTGAATGGGAAAATGTTTGTTCACTATGTATTATTCACTCCATAATGATTCCTAATAATTCCCTAGCTTTGTGTGAATGTTGGTAGTCTTGGTTCAAATGAAATCTCTGATCATCTGCTGACAATTTGTTTTATCTCCTTACTTGTTTTTGTTTTCTAGGATTAATACTTAAGAGAATTACAAAATTTGTAAAAGTGATTAAAGGTAAGAAATGAAAGAAAGGAAAACCTTATTATTTATTTTCATGCTTCAATCAAATTTCACCAGCTCAATGATTGATGACTCCTATTATCCTTGTTAGAATCCTTACCTATCTGCTAAATATTTAGTGTAGTCTCCAGATCCTCAAACCTTTAATCTGGGAACAATTTTATTTATATCAAACCAATAGTATTGATTTAATGGCCTATATGATAGCTTAGTATTCAGAATTATTGACAACATTAATAATTAAAAGTTATATATTTCTTTTCAATTAACATGAATTCTTATTTGAAATGTGTGTGATCATCCAGAGCAGTATTTCTCAAGTTGTTTAGAAGAGTACTGGTCAGAAGTCATCTATAAAAATGTTTTTATTGTATAATACTTTTATTATAAATACTTTTGGTGAGGGGTTTAGAATGAGGTACGAACATAATTGTACTAAACAAGATTTCAGTAAAGACATAATACTACATATATGGTTTCATACAATGAATGGTTACATACAATGACAGTTGTAGTTCTTATGGAATTCTAAACATGTTCGATTAAGCATAAACTTATAATAAAAGTTGCTTTTTCTTTTGAAGTTGATTATCTTGAATAAGGAAAGTATATATTATATTACAACCATGTAGACATCCTCAGCATGCATTGGGTATAGACCCAAAGGAGCTCATCTTCCTTTTAATTAGGTGAAAAAACAAAACAGATGCTATTATTTCATTAAAAAAGGAAAAGCATTACTTTGTAGAAGTTTTAAATATTATATAAGTTAGCTACAGGTCAGAAGCTCATTATATGTATAAAATGACCTTTAGTTTTCTCATTTGTTAAAAAGATACTTTAGCTAAATAATTAGGGATAGAAACTCAAATACAGCTTAAAAGAATGTTTAAATAAATAAATATCTAGAGACACACCTATGTTAAATAAATCTAAACAAATATTTGTATACTTTATTCTGTACATTAAAATTACAAACCCACTTTTACAAAGATGTTGTTTTCCTGTCCACATGTGGACACTGTAAAATAAAATAACATGAAGAAAAAAATGGGAGTATAAGACTCACTGCATCAGTTCTAAAAATTGTGGAAGAATAACATTTTACAGAACACAAAGTTTCCACTAAGTATAACATAGTTGGGATATATTTCAATCTATATGGAGATCCTGAGTTCCAACTCACAAGTACTCTTTCCTACAACTCTTGCAATAAGTTGATTGTCTGGTGATTCCTCTTTGGGGAACTCAGTGTAGTCCCAGATTTGTACCTTCCCCAGTAGGCAATCTTGGATAAATTACTTACCTTAATTTCTATTACGGTATTAAAATTGCATGAAAGTAATATATACCTGTGCTGGTTGAATCATCTGAGAAACAGGCTCCAAGATTATTTAAACATGCAAGGATGTTAGAGAGAAATTGGAGAGAACTTCATAAGATTAGGTCAGCCATCTAAATACAATTGAAATCTGACCTGGTAAGAAGGAGAAAAAAAATATTAAAAAGAAGATAGATTTGGTGGAAGATCTGTAAACTGCTGTGCAATGTAGGAAATTTCAGCAAGGCACTGGAAAGCCTTTAAGCCAAAAACAACTGTCAGAGGTATGTAGACTCAGGAATGAGTCTACAAAAGTAGCCCTGATGAGCTTACTTACTGTCTGCGAGCTGCTTAAGTGAAAGTGTGGATTTAGCACAAATGCTGAGATGGATTTCAGAGTATTGCTGCTAGGTCCCTGGGTCTAATATTCTCCCTGTAGTTGGGGGTCTATGAGGTACATTCTTGTGGTGACTACATTGCCTCCTAGAGTAATGAACTTTAGGGAAACAATTTCACAAAAGCACGTAGAGCAGTTTTAAGACAGTGTTCAATAAATGCTTGCTATTACTCGGAGAGGTTAAATACTTGCCTTTGAGTAGTGAAATAAGCTACTGTTCATTTGTAGACACTTAGGACTTTGAAGATTAACAGTATTTAAAATTGCTAAGCCGGATGCACAAGTACAAACTGAGAAATGTTAAGGACCCATACTGTAGGGAAAAAGACTCCTTTTTGATCTCACAGGCCTTTTTCCTAACCTAGCAGCAGTATCAACAGGAGTGAGATCAGTCTTTTTATGAGGGAAGATAAGGGAAAACTGGACATTTCAGCTTGATTCTGACACAACATATTCACCAATTATAGAGAATAACTGCACTAGGGCAGAACAAACATACAGCAACCAGCCTCCAAAGGCAGAAAAGTCTTACAACACTTTTGTGAACAAGCAGGGTATATAATTTTCAAAATCTGACATAACTTAAAATTTTATATTAGTTAAATAAATACAATGCATTATTGCTATATGACATACAAAATTTTTACTTAGAATACAATTCAAGTGTATATTCCTCTATATGCACATATTTTTCTCAAGATGTTTCTGAAGAAGAGAGGAAGACATTTTCCTTATATAGTTACAGATTGCCACATATGTAACTGCTTATAGTTTTTTGTTTGTTTGTTTGGCCTAAATGGGAATTACCAGGAACAAACTTCTGTTCAAGGAGCAGTGTGATATCAATTAAAGGCATTGTAGTCTTGAATTATTGCCAATATCTTAAATTCTCTGAGCCTCAGTTTTCATATCCATAAAGCAAGATAGGAATAACTATTTCATAATAATGCTTAAGCATTAAATTTATAATTCAGGCGACACTTTAACAACATGGGTTTGAACTGTGTGAGTCCATTTACACAAGGATTTTTTTCAGTAGTACATACTACAGTACTACAAGATCAATGGTTGGTTGAATCCAGGGATGTGGAACCATGGATATGGAAGGCAGACTACAAATTATATGCAGATTTTCAACTGAGTTGAGGGTCAAACCCCTCAACCCCTGTACCGTACAAGGGTCGAACATATATGCAAAGCGTTTAGGTTAAATTAAGAAATCACAAGAAAAAAATCCTAAACTATAGAAGAAAGCAACATTTCTCTCACAAAAAGTATTCACGGGAGCTTCCTAGTTGGTGAAAGCGTCCATTTGTCAGGAGGGTGGCACACCCAGAGCCGTGGGAACAGAAGCTCATGCACTCAAGACCCTTCTGGAGCTTGTCTATGTACCTCTTCATCTGACTATTCATCTATATCCTGTATCATATTCTGTATAATAAACTGATAAACATACGACAAGATTTATGGACACATGAACTAGAAATTTCAGACTCAAATTGAACAAATAAGTTATGCAGTTGGCAAATGAAGAAACCATTTATTTCCTAATGCCAAACTCTGAGCTCATTGGAATCAGATTTGCAGCTATTTTTGGAGATGAAGCCATAACTATGAAAAAAATTAACAGATTTGTGTTCATGTAAATCTTGCTTTAAATTCATCTGGCTGCCTCAATATACATTCAAATATGTTTGTGACTCAAGGAAGACGAGATACAACTGAAAGTGTAGTGTATTTACCCAGAAGACAATAAAACTTTTGGAGTTGGAGACATATACCTGACCCTCAGAATAAATCTAAAAAATTAACTTTTAGCCAAATTCTGAATATTTGGGTTCATCTGACTCTGAAATTATAATCTCATTTATGAAACTAGTGAAATGAAAGACCTGTTATTTAAATTGTATATTAAATTCATTCTATCATAAACCTCATCACTATACAAAATCCCCTAATATTCTAGAGTTAGCATTTTACTATTTTTCAATCAGTAAGATTATATTTTTCAGTTATTAACAGGTGAGTACATATGCTGTTAAACAGTGAAAGTTATATAAATGCATACTGATTAAAATTTATGGTGTCAACTTCTGATAATATAGAGATTCAACTGATCCAAGTCAACTACTTTAAATTATCTCTACCAGACTAAGGAAAAAACCTATGTATATTAGAATGTTCTTCATACTTATATAAATCATATTAGCAAAAAAATGATAATAAACTCTATTCATTTAAGGAAAAAATGTATTCACAGAAGCAGGATAAATGTTAGGCTTGCCTATTTTATTGAAGATTAAATCACGGAAAAAGTGTTCAGAAACCCTATGCTTCCCTAGCAAGCTGTGCATTGTGCAACTGAAAATTTGACTATTCCTCCAAAGCTTCCAGATAGTTATTTCTTTTCCTCTCCTTTTTTCTTTCTTCCCTTCATGTTTGTTTTTACTCACAAAGAAATAATTTACCCAAACATGAAAACAAGGCAAAATGATAACTGATTATTTAATATGTTGAAGTGTATTTTTATAAGAAATGATAATTCAAAGCTTGTAATTTTATGGCTCTGCAAAAAATCTGGCTTTTCGCTAACTTGACTTTTTCACTTGTGCGTTCTTTCTTTAATGAGTTCTTCAAACACCTACATAATCTATTGTAATCAGAGAAAAACTTTGACCTGAACTAAAAACCAAAACCAAAACCAAACCAAAAATCTTTGAATATTTTGCATTTATCCATTTTCCTTCCTACCTTCTCTCCATCCAAACTCAACTTTCTTTCTTCCTTCTTTTTTCCTTCCTTCCTTCCTACTTTTCCTTATTGCCTTTCTTTCATATTTCTTTCCTTTCCTTTGCCTTTAACACTTTCTTCCATCCTTCCTTTTCTTTATTTTTTTTCTATATTTACCCTTTATGGACCAAGCTATAAACTAGATTATTACCAGTTTTTAAACACTGACAATATTTGTATTATCTCATTACAGTGTTACTATCATGCACCATGAAGTTCTGCACTAATGTCTTAATTTTGATAAAGTCCAATTTACCTATATTTTCTTTTGCTGCCTACGCTATTGATTTCATATCCTAGATGTTACTGCCAAATCCAATGTCATGAAGCTTTTCATCTATGTTTTCTTCAAGAGTCTTAGAGTTTTAGCTTCATTCTGAATTAATTTTTCTATATTGGGTAAGGTAAGCATCCAGCTTCATTCTTTTGTATGTGTATAACCAATTTTACCAACATTATTTGTTGAAAAGGCTGACATTTCCCCACTGAATGACTTTGGTGCTCTGTATTATTTTGAATCATTGAAGTCTCAGATATGTTTTGATATTACTAAATAATATTTTATAGGTTATAGTGATTTATTCACCCTAAATTATAAATATTTATGGTATAAGATAGCACCTCAAGATTTTGAAATATGTAATTTACTTTGAGGTCTGGGTTTGATCATTTGACCAATTTCATTTTCCTTTTATTTTTCTGAGATAGTTGAAATTATTGGTCATAAAGTTCTGTCCCATATGCCACACAAAACCAGATTTATGTGCATTGTGAAACAAGAGAAAAGACATACGAAAGTTGATAGTCATTTCAACTGACACAGACTTAAAAGTTTTTAGTAGTATAAATGGAAAAAGTGCACAACATAGCAGTGTCAATTTGTGAAAGGTTACACTTGTTTTGTGTCAAGTGTCTGAGACTTTCTTACATCTTTATTTTGCCTGACTATTAAGATCCAGCACATTTTAGATGTCCCCACTTCTAAGACCTTATTCTGATAGAAATAGTTACCAAGAGACTGGAAGAAAATGCGGGTAACTGACATTTACACAGTAAATTCTTTCAACTATTGCAGTTTCTTTAATCACACACTATATGTCTGCCACTTCTAATAACAGCTTGGTGTCTGGCAGACATTCTGCCTAATCTCTGAATTTCACTGCTTGTGTGATCCTTTGTGAATAACTTAATCTAGTCATTACGTACATTCTTAGATTAACGTTCACTTAATTTCATTGCTTCCATGTACTTCTGTTGTTCACAACTAACTGGCACTGATGCTTGGTCTAACCTGACCCCTGCATTCCTTCTGCTTCTGTGAGAGTTTCCATAGAGGAGGTACCTGCCATGTTTATTTGTAGAAATTGTTCCTTGATTCAAAAACGAAAACCAGAATGTTCTCTCTTATTTTTTGTATGGTCATATTGAATGTACCATTGTGTTTCTATTTCTGAATTATTTTATTTACTGAATTGATGGTCTCTCATCTTTTAGCCTCAGGGTCACCATCTATGACTCTTAGTCTTTTTTCTCCCTGATCTCCCTCTCTTTCTCCTAAGTTATACCAATAAAAAGTAGTGTATTTTTATTAATCTGTTTACTTTTAAATAATGTTTAATATTCCCTCTCCTTAATTTAGAGTTAGAATAAAAAAAGAATATATTTCTCATATAACATAACTTTAACTTCTGTGACTCTCTATGAATTGAAATATTCCTTCTCTCCTTACTTTATAAAAACTTGCCACCAAATTTTCTAATCAAATTGAACAAATTTAGTTTTCTTAAAACTACTAACTGTATTCTCATGTGACATTTTTAATATATGCATCTTGTCTTACTGAATAATTTAAATATTATTTTGTTTTTTTTAAGCACTCTGTTAGACATTCATTCCTCCTAGATAAAATCCACCTACACATTTTATATGTCAATTTGTGTTTTCTATATTTCTTCCAGTCTAGTCCACATCTTTAAATAAATGGTCTAGGAATACAAAGTTAGTAACAGGTCTTTTTAAAATTATTATTTAAGCTCCAATGTCATGACTTTTTAGTGAAAGTTAATGGATCTGTCAGTATTTTTCTCTGCTTGTTCATTTACACTCAGTTAAATTTCAAGGTATATGAAAGTTGTTTATGATTTACATGTTAATTGGTACTTGTAGTTATAAAGTATGTATTCAAAGTTAAAAATCCTATATGTAACTATTCTTTCTCTATCACACATTTTAGCTATTTTAAATTGGTATTTGTTGAATAGTTTCAGTTAAAAGGTAACATTTTGAATGGATCAATTATACTAGAAAGCTTTAACATTTTATCTAACTTTAGGTATCATGTAAAAATGTGAAGTTTAAAGAGGGAAATATTTATTGGAAAGTAATTTTATCATTCTATCAGTATTATGTGATTGTATATTATTTTACTTTCTGAAATATCATGTATTCAACTATATAATGAACTAGTAGAAAAGCTCAATTCCATAAGAAGCACATAATTTTAAAGATATCTATTTTTAAGTTAATGATATTTAAGTCTAATATGGTTAATGGTTACAAGGAATAGAAGATATTATAATGCTACGTAAGTAGTGAATGTATACCCTTCAAAAGAACATAAACATTAGACCCAGAGGACTTCCTTCTCACTGTGGTGTATTGCTTTTCCACAGAAAGATAGGAAGTTAAAAAAAGATAAGGTTGCTGGGAATTTTATACTCTGACAGTCAATCCAGACACTTTGAGCTTTGAATTTAACTGGAAGTCAGTTATTGACAGAAAAAGAAATCTTTTACTTCAGAAACTCCATTTAACATGTAAGAAGAGAAATAGAGAAGTGATTTTTACAGTAACAATTCTATGGCTATTCTCTAAAATAAAGAGAAGACTTTTTAAATTATAAAATTGATATTTATTAGAAGGGAACTTAAAAATCTACTTTATTTGAATTTCTATAGATATTTTAACGGAAACATTTTACAACAATTATTTCATATATAATATGTGTGTATAGGATACATACATTCACTTTTTAAATATTTTTTGTAAAGATATTACAGACTACAGGTCATTTGAAGATAGTCAAGACACTTTTGGAGAAGTCAAAGACAAATGGTTTGACAGGACATAAACCAGACCTATTGGATCAATAGTTATTGGGGGAAACTCATGGGGCCCAGAGCAATCACAGTTGTGTGAGCATCCAGTTTTCCTTTCATTGAGACTTTATATTATATCCATTAGGCTACATCTCACACATTGTAAAGAAAACTTGACTCTTGGGCCATGGGCTTTTCAGCTGCAGAACATTAGAACATTAGCCCACACCCTGGTGTGTTAAAAAGCTGGGGTCCAAACCTTTTATCACGTACAGTATAATAAAATAGGATTTGTGACAAGAGCTACCATCTTAGAACTCTACCAGGTTGGTTAAATTCAGCAATTTGTTGAAGGATTTTTCATGGAGATTTTAAAGTATCAAGCTTCCAATCTGTGCTAGATACCACCTTCATACTGGCAGATATAAAATGATGGCTGGAATGGGCCTAATGGTCATTGTCAGGGAGTAAGTCATGTGGACTGAAGTAGGACTGAGAGATGTTTTTGTCAATGTGATGCACTCATATGAGGTACCTGGAGTATTAGAATTCATAGAGAGAGTAGAAAGATGGTTGCCAGAGGCTGAAGGAAATAGGTAATGGGGAAGGTTTTTTTGTTTTGTTTTTTAGTGGGTACAGAGTTTCAGTTTGGGAAGACGAAAAATTCTGGAGGTGGAGTGTGATAATAGTTCCATAGCAGTGTGAATGTACATAAAGCCACTGAACTGTACACTCAAAAAAAGTGAAAATGGTCAATTTGTTTTATGTATACTCACCACAAAATTTTAAAAAATGACCAGAATACAAAGTCTAGTAGAATAAAGGTGCATAAACCTTTATAAAGCATAAAATAGTGAAAAAAATCTTATTTTTTATGTGGAAATCATTTCTGAAACAATAAAAAATGCTCCAAGAAAAAAACAGGAATATTAAATATAAATCAATCAAAATTTTTAAAAATGAAGATTCATAATACCAAATATGTAAAACTCTATTAATCTATGTGAATAATGCTTAAGATCATGATTAAAAATAGATATATGATGATATCAATTTCTTAAGATTAAACAAAATTTTCTAAGTTTCACTGGTTAATAATGAAATGCACATTAAAACAATATGCCATTTTCAACTATAAAACTTGAAATTCTTTTTTTTTTTTTAAGTTTACAATGTTCAATATGGCAAAGGTTTGGAAAATGAATGTTTGCTTCCTTGAATGTGGTAGATTAAGTTGCTCTAATGTTTTGGGGAAGTATTTGCTAAATGTGTCAAAGTGAGGTTTTTAATGCATCAGTTATTTTTTATGTCTAGTGATTAGCATGGTGGTTTAATCTTAATAATGGAATGAATAATATATTATTTTTGTTCTTACTTTTTAGAATTTCTAAATTACATAGACTGGCAATGTATATTGCACTAATTATCAGAAAAAAGGGGGAAGTCAATGAATGCTATTTTTTAAGGAAAAAAATAGATATCCAGTTAGAAGAAAATTACATAATCTGGTTAACTCTAGTGACATCTCTAAGGGATTTTGAAGGTATTTTAGAGCTGATCAAGGAAAAAGATATGACCACCAGGTGGCAGTACCACACAAAAACTTTCTTGGGTGATATTGGAACTGGTTTGCATGGAGAAAGTTCCTCATAGCACTAGACTGTCCAGAAGGGACCAAAGGGCCACCATCTAGAAGGTGAGCAGGGCAAGGGAATTCTGGGGAGAGAGGGACCAAGAAAGGGTCTTTTATATGTAAGCAATGTCACCTGGCAGCAGGACAGGCTGTCTCTGAGTCAGAAACTCTTGAAGGAAATAGTGATTTGGGGTCTTCATGGCACAGGTCTTACCTTACCTATAGCTAGCAGATTTGGGTTGCAATTTTGTTGGGTATGCAAAGCAATCAGGGTATTATTTGGCTAAAATTCTGCTTATTTGGGCTATGCTTGAAACAAATAGATGTGTAAAAATTTGGCACCAGTGGGTTTTTGAGCTAACAGGGCTTAGCCCACTGGAAGAAATAAACAATTTAGAGGCCAATTTACAAAAGCCATCTTTGACTCATTTATAATAACACATTGGAAGTACAACACCTAAAGAAGATGCTCAGTGAACATTTTATGGGTATTGAAATAAGGACTGTGATTTTATACTTCAGAAAATGGAATTCAAGGGGCTTTCTTGAATTCACTCAGCCAGCTAGCCAGAGTACATTCTGTGACTGAGTTTCTCTAGATTAGAGTCAACTCTTCTTTCCATCACTATTCTTTCTTAAAACACTGTTAATGAAGTTAATGAATTTACACATGTATTTCCAAATTCTCCATTTATAAATTTATTTACCAAATACAACTTCTGGTTTTTGAATACTGAATACCAGTCTCTTTGCATCATGTAAGGTAAGTGATAGTAAATAAAACATAATTTTATTTTTCACAGACTTTTGAACATGGCAAAAATATTATGGGTTAGTTAAATTGCGATTTTCTCTATGAGATAGATATACAGATAGCTGCATTCTCAGAATATTCTTCTATGTTTTTATATAGGACATTAACTTTATGAATAAGGGGGGGAAGTTTTGTATCTAATATGTGTGACAGATCATTTGATAGAAAGAGTTCTGAGCTAGAAGTACTTTGATGTGAGTTCTGTTAAATTAATTTAAAAAGGAGGTCATTAGACCAAGGTGGCTCTAATGTCATGGCCACCTACATAAGCAAACCAAAATCTAAGGCTGTAAGTCCCTCAAGGTTATGAAATTTAAATCTAAGAATAGCCAATTACAAACTAGGCTTGAAGCTATAGACAATCAATGATTTTCTTAATTTCTTCCACCTTTTCTCTATAAAAGTCTCTCCCTGAGTTGTTGGTGGAGTGCTCCTAACCACTCCTGGTTTGGCACTGCCTGATTCTTATTTTCTTAGCTCGAATGAACTCTTAATATTTTAATATGCCTCAGCTTACCTTTTAACAGCTCTAATTCTGGCTCACCCACTAACACAAAAATTGATACTTTTAGGAAACACTGAGACTACATTCTAAGTGTAATAAATCACAGGGTATTGGTTAATGTGTAGAATCTCAAAAGTGATGAGAATATTTATAATTTGAGGTATTAAATTTATAAGTTGCAGAAATATGTAAGGGGTTGTATTGCCTTTTGTAGTCTTAAGTATCCATTAATGTGTATTGCATAACCTGTATAAAGTTGATTGCTTTAATTAACTGCTTTTTAAAATACTCTTACTTATGATATTTCTTGGAAATCAAATAATATCTAATGGCATTGTTAGAAAAACTTTACTACATACTATAACTTCTACTACTAAAGTAATTTTACTTTGATTATGGTAAAATAAGCATATCCAAAAAGGTTTTGCATGTATGTGTTTGTGTGCATCTTTCTACGGACCTGTTTTTCTACTCAGTATATTACTTAATTTTCATGGACAGAGAAGGAAAAATAGCTAGAATTCAACTGAGTAAGCTAGTACATAGAATTTTATTCACTTTCTCAACAAATTGATATTACTAAACATTATCTTCCTTGGAAAATATTTATTATAAAAGAAAAATAATCTATTTTATATGAAATGGACACGATGTACACTTAATGAAGGCAAGAAGGAGAAGGACTCTGGCAAAGAAATAATTTTTGAGGATAAAAAAATATCAGGTTTATTTAGAGCTGTAGCTGTAGGGTATGAAAAATAATTTTTCTTCTTCCCTTCTAGGTTGAGATACCCTGTAATAAAAGATCAACAGGAGCAAAACTAACCAGTTTAATAACATGTGTACTTCCTGTGTACATGGGAGATAACCAGGAAAACTGAGTAACTCTCCAAAATGGCCCAAGCCACCATCTTAAGTACTATCTCCAGCTAAAAACAAAAGAAAATGTGGGGGGTGGGAGGGGCAGTTAGGGGAGGCTATCAGGAAAAGCATTTAAAAAGGTAGGATTGTTATGCAGATCGAGATAATTGCCTTCTCCATTGATAAAGACTTTCTAGAGAATTAGTTTGCCTTCTCTACCTGGAAAAGAGAAGAAGATACCCTTACAAATGGACATTTCCAGTAGATATATAAATATCTCTTACAAAATGGTAACTTTACTCTGTTTTCAGAGCTGTTCCTATGTCTGTTGTTTCTTAAAAATAGTCAGTCTGAAACAGAGCAGGACCCTTTGGTCCTTGCTCCCCATGTCCTCAGCCTGCCTTTTGTCTGTGGAAAAACTTTAGCCAAAGAATATGTTTAATCAGAGAAGTGAGAAAATGCAGAAACAAAAGAAAACAGTCCAACAAGACTAAATCATAATAGTTTAGTCCTTAAGCAAAATCAAGGACCTTTACTTCCTCTTCAAGGGCTATGGATAATAATTTGAGCCATATCCTATGAGCTGTCTTATAGATACTAAAACCTCCACCATGTGGAAGAAGTTAACTACATGATGATCAGACTATAACCATGACATAAGTTGCCACAATTCCGAGAGCTGGCCTCAAAGAAATGGGAACAAACTGATCCTGGAACTGAACATTAACTGTGCTTAAAACAATCAAGATGATGCTGATCAGATGACCGTATAACCATTTCAAGATGACTGTCAGAGCTGACAGGGGGCAGGGTACAACCTTTAGAAGAATGACATAGCCCAAGGACATGACAAAAAATGATTAGAACCAAATAGGTCCAAGACTTCCACTAGCTGACTTCCACTAGACCTTGAGCCTTTGTATATGCTCATTGTAACACATCAGCAAGCTAAATGACACACCCACAGGCACCATGACTCTTCCAAGGCTGACTGTAAAGGTCAAAAAAGTGGGTGGTGCCCAATTCCTGGAAATCTCCACCCCTTCTCCAAAATAGGTGGAATATTCCTCCCACTTATTAGCCTATGAAATTACCACCCCTATAAAAACTGACAGCTCCATACCCCAGTGCCCCTCACGCCATCTAAGATGGCCCACACTCCATCTGTGGAGTGTGTTTCTCTCTAAATAAACCTACTTCTTATCTATCACTTTGTCTCTCACTGAATTCTTTCTGAGACGAGACATCAAGAACCTGAGCTTCATTAAGTCCTGAGATCAGGTGTGTGATCTCAATTAAAAGATCATGGGTTCAAGTCCCAGTCTGGGTTTTGGCTGGGTTCTAGTCCTGGCCCATGGGTTCAAGTCCCAATCTGAGTTACATGGTTTCACTTTCACCTATAAAAGTTCTTGCCCACTGATTGTCAGTGGGGGGGGGCGTTGGCCTTTGGACAGAAGCCCACCCCTCCCCTCCCATTGCCAGCCTCCAAAATAAAATAAACTTTTCTTTCCACCAACCTTGTCTCTTTATTGGCTTTAGAGCAGCAAGCAACTGGACCCACACTTTCAGTAACAAGCCTAAAATTATCCTTATGCCAAAGAGACACAATTTAGCATGGCAAATTTTTTTCCCCTTCATAGGCAATATAATACTTGTCAAGAGCAACAATTTACACAGTAGGCTATATGAAGGTAATGTAAAAACATCATGTCATATGTGAAATACAAATGCTTGATATATAACTAGAAACAATCGTGTATAGCAGCAGATTTAAAAGAAGATAATATAAAGGTTGAAACAATGTACCTTTCATGCTTTTAAACTTGCTTTAACTATATTTTTCAGTTGCATAAATTATTATTAAGGTTTAATAAAATTATTAGGACATCATCCCTCCTACCTCCTCCCCATCCCCCAAACAACTAACGATAACGGATAGGTGTTTTCTTAGGATGGTGGTAACATAAGTTAAATCTCTACACACACCCCTGAAAACTATAGAGTTCAACAGGGAGAGCAAATAAATCCAGCTACAATCCACTTCTACAGAAGGATGAGAAGACAGAGAATCCACTGACCTTCAGTTTACATATAAATGAAAGAAACTTCTGGAGCAGGCTCAGGTGTCCATAACAGAGCAGAGAATCAGATAGGAAAAAAGACACATGCAGGGGCAATCTAGTGGTAGCAGGCACAGATGTTGCACCCAAAAAGAAGATTCCTAAGGTGAGTAGAAAGCCAGGAGAACAGGAGCAATATTTAGTAGAGCACAGCACTGGCTACTGGGAAGTTGAAATAGGTTCTCAACTATGGATGAAGTCAGAGGGGCAGCCTTGGGATGGCAGTGCTGATAGAAGGGAAAGCAACTTGGACAGGAGAGGCATATCTTGTTGATTTTGTGTAGAAGAAAAAGAAAATAAAGTAGTAAAAATAAGACTCTTACAGAAACAGGAGCATCACAGTTCTGAAAACCATAGTTGTTTCTAATGAAATATTTTATTGAAATAAATGCACTTCATTTTACTAATAGTAGAGTTGATCTTGCAATAAGAAATTTAATTAGCTAATGAAACACTTCACATCATTTATAGAAACAATTGTTAATGTGTTTTAATGAAAGTTTAAAACATTCAATATAATAAACAGAAAAAAGTCAGAAATCATACATAAAGAGCTACTTAAGAAAATAGAAAAAAAGTGAGAAGCAAAATTTTCACATTATGAAAACACTAGGCTAGCAGGAAAAAACTATAAAAAATGCTCCAACATAAATATTTTCAAATTAGCTTTTGTATCTAAGAAAGTACACAATAAATCAGCAATTTGTAAAATTCAGAGTAGAATTTTAAAAATAATTACAGTAAGATGTGAGAAGAGAATTCAGAAAATTCACTGAAGAAAATCACCAGATCAAAACAAAAAAGGAAGACAGAGTTATAAGATGATCAATAAGTGTCACTGTGAAGAGAAACAAAACAGTGAAGAGAATAAAATCAATATAATGTGCACAAAAAATGAGAAAGTGAAATATTTAGAACACTCAGACTCTAACCCTAAACCTAACCCTAATACAAAGTGCAAATGGGAATTCTCAGAGAAAAACAAACAACACAATGGGGTATAAATAACACTTAAAACAATTGTTTTCTAGTTTTAATGTTTATATTGAAAGTTTCATCATTTAAGTAGGAAAGTTGTATCGTGATTGACAATTTTAGGACGTATCCTTGTAAAACTGTTAGATTGTAAATTCACCGGGAAAAGATGCAAAACATCCAGGCAAAATGATCAAGTCACTTATAGAGAAAATCAGGTCAACACCAGCTTTTTTATAACATACAAAATAAGACAACAGTGAAATAATATTTTAAGAATGATGAAGAAAAAGAGAGTGAGCAAAATTTTAAACTTCAGACAAGCTGTCCTTCAACCACAAAGAATATTAGAATAATGGAATTTGTAAGAATATAGTCATGTTTCTTTTCTGAAGAATCAACTAGACTGCTGAAACTTCAGTGAAGAACTATGGTCAGCAATAAATATATTTAACTGTAGTTACTATAATCAAACAAAGGTGGGAATAAAATGAACTTATAATATTTAAATTTTATAAATTCCATAAAAGTAGAAATAAATTAAATGTGAAAAAGAAAAATAATCTCATTGATGATTGTATAGGTAATAAGTGAGAGTCAAGGATATCATACAAAGATAATAAAATGTAGAAACCTAACTAATTAAAAAGACGACTAAGGATATTATGAAATATATTACTATAAGATAATTATTTGAACTAAATCAAAACCTCTATAAATACCAGAATTAGTACAAAAGAACAGAGAAAATACACTATATATGGAAAGATATATTTAATACACATGAAGTAACTTAAGACCTCCTGAAAATAGGAAACTAAGCATATCCTTCAATATTTATGGATGAGTTTAAATCTTTTGCTTTTGGATTTGCTCACTAATCAAAATCTGTTTATTCTGTATAAGAGACTTACCTAGAATAGCTAGACTCATAAAGTTTAAATGGGTGGGTAAAATTATACCAAGAAAACACAAGCACTGAAAAAGTAGGGTTTCTGATATTGTCATCAGACAGGTTTTTAAAATTTATTTTTAATACACCAATGTGTGACTTTGGAGAAGATTTGGTCTGAGAGCATAAAAGGTCACGTCTCTCCAAAACAATCTGTGTATGTAGGTAGGTATGGCTAAAGATAAATGAATACCCAGATCAGATCTGGTTAAAATAAATTGATGTTCTGAATTATTGAATAAGCCACCCTTGGAATTAAACTATAGACTTAACAGGAATCAGAACACATCTAATAATGTTCAATTATTTCACACCAATTAGTATTATTACAGAAATACATAATAGTTATTTTACAAGAGTCATGTTTTAAGGAATAAACATAACTTTAAAGATATATGAATCTGTTAGGATTCAAAAGAAGTGGGAAATTGAGCAGATTTCAAAAAATCTTAATTTTAGGGAAGGCACACATATGATAGTCACAGAATGGATGAATTCTACATGATTTTTCAGGTAAGACATTACAAATCAAGGATGTTGCTATTACCAAGAGGGAAATGGGAGGAAGTTTTACTGGTTCTTAGGGTAAAAGCAAACGAGCCTAATTAGGCTTTATACTTTCTGAAAACAATATTCTAAGGCTTTCAGCACTGTCCACCTGGGAGATGCATGTTGACAGATAATGATTACATCATACCCAGAAGAACTCAGAACAATTAATACAATGATGAAACGGAGTGCAGATAATGAAGATGTTGATGGCAGTGAGGGGATGCATTACTGGCAGTGATGGATGGAGCCTACTATCCATGGAGACCATGAGCTTGTTCTGTGTGGCTACTTGTACTGAGTTCCTTCAGCCACAGAATTGACTGATCAAGGGACTAAAGTGAAAACAGATGTTTTACTAACATACCTTCAGACAACAACGTATGACTAATCAGGCAAAAAGAGTCACATCTATTTATTATGGGAAGCTTTGATGTAAATTATTTTAAATATCTTGGCTGTGTTGATACCATGTTTACAAATTGGGAGTGCATAAAAGAGCTTCAAGGGAAGCAAAAGAAAGTGGAGATAAATCTAGTTTCTGTAGTTTACCCTCAGAACCGTACTGATTTGTATGCTCTGACTATACCCACTTTGGCTCTGTTTGAATGTTTATTTTTGTAAATGAAAGGTATATGCAATGTTAATATTTAAAACAATTCAGTGTTCACAGTCTAAAAAAAGCAGTGAGAATTCCTATGCCTACAAAATCATTGACATTATACAGATGATAATTTCTCTCCTGATTACTGCTGGCTCTCATATAAGAGCTATCAACAAATGTCTAGTGTATTATGTAAACAATTCAGAGTTTCCTACTAAGGAGTCAAACAATAGCTAGTAAACCACATTATTTGTCAACCATATTTTATGACTCAATCATTTAACTTACCACTACAGAAATAACTTGTTATTCTCTGTCTTTTATGGCCTGAAGTTCTTTGTGTAATACAAAGTAAATTTGACCCTAGTAAATCTTGAGGCTTCCATTGCTCTATAATAGATTGAAACCATGGTTAGAGATGAGGGAACATGAAATGTTTACCTTGCATTCACATAAAATCATGGTTAGTTTGCTTTTTTATAATTAATAATATTCATTTATCACAGTTTAAAATTGTATATACTGGTTTACTCTTTTTGTTGTCTGGTGAATCTTTATTCCTTTCCATATTTGAAGCAAATCAAAAGAGATATTTTCAGTTATTTTTTTCCTTTGGTTTTCAATTATTTTCTCCAATTATGAAAAGAAGAAAAAGGCTTTGGATCTTAGTGGATTAAGCTGAAAATTTTACTTCTATGCTTTTTAGAAATACAATAGTTATACAAAATACCTGTACAGAGTCCACTATGAGAAATACAAATGTTATTCAGAAACAATCATCTTTTCTAAGATTTCAAAATCTAAAGTATTTAATAAGAGATGGAATATGAACATAGAAAAGTATGTCATAAGAGAGTTAAAGATCAGAGTCTTTTTTTTTTTTTTTTTTTGGTTAGAAGAGGAAGACATTGCTTTAGCACAGTTCTTGAAGGATCAAGAAACATTTTGTGTCAATTGAGATGGACTCTAAAGTGTAAGTGGAATGTGGAGCCATGGAGATGAGTCAGGACCAAGGAGCATCTTTGTAGAAAAAATGGAAATCTGAAAGTATAAGTATATATAAGAAGCAGCTTAGTTTGGACAGGTCTTACAATTCATTACGGGGATTAAAAAAAGATAAGTCTGAGAAAGCTGACTGGGTCTAGTTCAAGCAGAAAATTAAATATAAAGAAAATAAAATTGGGGTTTAAAAAAAAGACACTGATGATTTTATTTTCATTGTTTCTCTTTGCTTGGGAACCAAAACATTATTAGACTCTATGGGAGAGACAGGGAAAAGAAATATCAGAGGAAAACTTTATGGACAAGACACACTGAGAGCATGAACTGGAGAACTGGCAGTGTAGAGTTGGCAAAGAATAATGTTGGTTATATTTTAGAATTCTTTATATTTTCTTAGGGCAATGAAAAGAAAAATATATGTACTAGTCTTTGCCTGAAAAGAAAAACAAAAGTTTCAACTTAGATAGTTATTACTATAATATGAATTAAAATATATAATAAATCACTGATGCTATAATTGTCATTGAGTCAAGCAAGAAAAGTATTATGCTTCCAAAATAATTTTCAGATATTGTGTATTATAAAGAACCTCAGTATTCTGATTTAGATTCTGATAAGGAAAAACTTATACAACAATAAAATACAACTCCTCCTTCTAGGTCCCATCCTGACCTGAAGAGGAGCAATAAATTCTTACAAGAGCTGAGGCTTATCTACAGGGCAAGGATGTTAATGTGCCCTCTTGCTTTTCACCACATGTTGAGACATAACTCAAACTCGGTCATTTCTACCTATGATCAGATCAAACACCAGCTCCTGCTGCTCTTGTTCCAAAAAAGATGATTCCCATTATATTCCTCACTAGCTTTACACACTTTCAGGAAACATACACTGAGAATCGCAATATCTTGCCTTGGAATCACATCAGGGAGAACAAAAAAGGAGTGATGTAAGTGGCACTGTTTTTGTTGTTGTTTATGCCACACACTATATTCTTCCTTCATGAACATGCCTGAAGAAAAGTAATCATACAACTGGGTTTGAGAGAGTTTGCATAAACACATTCAGAAGAAACTTTGTAATTCTTCAATAGGAATTGTTAAAAAATATTAGTTTGGTAATTGTGAGGAGCCAGATACCAGACATAATCAAAATTGATTTCAAGTATTGTATAACTAAAAAGATATAAGTGCTGTTTCGAAACAGGGCCCCAGAGAGAAGCAGTGGATTATTTTAGGATAAGGGATGTTGAGGAATAAGGTGAATATTGGCTTGAAGCTTTTTAAAATCAAAATGCCATTGTGTAGTCAGAATTTACAAAAGAGGAACAATTCAGTTTTAAGTAAGAGTTTGATTAAGAATCATGAAAGAGTGATGGACCCCCAACAGGCAGCAGGTGCCCCATGCTTCCCTCCACAGAGATTATCTGGCACAGTGACATGGAATAAATATAAGAACATGGTTAACAGGAAACCAAAATTGTTACCAGGACATTAAAAGGTGTTTTTCAGAAGAAGGAATATTATAAAAGTGTAGAGATGAAAGAAGGAATAAGAGAAAATAATGTAAATGAAATTAAATGTACATATTGATTTTATATATCAATGATGCTGTACTGTACAGTTATATGTTAATAATGAATTAAAGAACATGGTAACACAATAACAAAAGGTAGGAGAGTGATAAGTGGAGAAAGTGCACTAAGGCCCTTGAGGGATGGGTGAGATAGTTCCTCTAATTACATGAACTAATGATGATTCAAGAAAAACAGAGCTCATATCTAGACAGAGTCTGCCTATGGTGGAGAATGACATCAAGGATATTTATGTGACCTTGTTGAATCAGTCTCTTAGTTTTGTAGTTGTAGGGCTGTGACCAACAAAATTTTAGTTCTTAGAATGTTTGCACATGTTACATACTGACTTACATAGTTGAATCCACTTTCCCATTGGTACTCTTTAGAGAAAGTTAGTAAAACAATTGAAAAACAACAGGGTTCAACAAGTAAAATAAAAATATTTGGTGCCCATTAAAAACCTAGGGACTTCTCTTACACAAAACGTATTAAAATAGTTTTATTTGTATGAGGAAGAACTGCTCTAATGAAAGGAAAAAGCTAACAGTTCTCCTCATGGCCAAATGCCCATGGACCTCTGGAATCAACCTGGTCTTGAAATAAATAAAATGAGAATTTGATGTAGGAATCAGTTATAACCTGGGTAATGCTGTTACTAGTGGCTATAAGGATGCTTGAAAAGGAAGGTGGAGGACAAATTTGAAGTGAGCTGAAATTCAAATTTCTAGAGAATTTGTAGTAACTCCACTGACTTAAGGAGCTAAATATGTTCTCATGAGATTGACAGTTGACATATGTTAACCTGGATCCAACATTGGCCAAGCCCAAATGGTATCCAAGGGTTGGAAATAGTTTGCCACAATGTAGTGGAAGAATACTAAAAACTATATACTGGTTTTTATTAACTGTGTGTTGCCCAAGACACATCTGAGAATGTACTTGAAGATTCTTTCTTCTCCCACTTAATGCAAAGAATAGATACTAATATGGAATGCCAAATTATTTAGAAAAAATAAATAAACATTTTTTTTCTGCTCTCTCATATTCAGAAATGTCTGGGACAGCATTACAATTACAATGGTCTCCTTGATCTCAGCAATACTTGTGAGTACCAAACACTTGTGAGATAAATGATGGCCCAGCATACTGCTTTCCAGTTTTTCTCATTTTATGACACATATAGTAAATATTATTTGTACAATTGGTATAGCATGCCAGGGTAAGAAGATAAATCTGCTATAACTAAAGGATACTGACCAGAGGGTACCAATTACCTTAGTCCCTGTCTGACTGACAAAGAAACAAAGGTGTCAATATTACCACATACATGCACCTATTTAAGACACATTAAACATTGTGTTTTATAACCAAGATTTTGAACCCCATGTCTGCCTCACCTGCAGATGCTTAAAAGCCAGAGTAAACATGAGGTCATTGCCATGGTGACAAATAGGGAGAAGATGGTCATAAGATCTCAAGAAAAGTCAAATATGCATAGTTTATTCTGTCACTAATTAATGATGGATATCTCAGAAAGAAAAAAAGCTACATTTTTACTTTAATTCGTATAAAAATGATTCATACCAAACAAATTTAGAATTGGAAAACTGAGGCCATAATCAAGCCATTAATCTACAATAGAATCTTAGTTTACATTCAATTCTGAGACTAAGTCAACAAACACCAGAATGAAGAAGAAGCAAGGTAATTTACAGGATCCTGATGTAATGTCATAATTTTGTTCTGCAAAGCTTCCTTCTTTAAGGAACCTGTGGTATGTAAGTTTTTAAAAATAGCCAAAGTAAAGGGATATGCCTAAACTTTCAGAAACTTTGCATCCTAGCTCTATGGAATTATCAATTACTCCCATTTGTGATTGGTCTGTTTCCTTTACTTATAGTGTTTTCAGATAAACCTAAAATTTTAATTTTTCCCTATTCATAAACCTTTTTTTCATGTTTGTTGCTTTTAATGTCTTATTTAAAAGCACATCTTTCCCCAAGTTTATAAAAATAATCTAATGTGGTTTAAAATGTTTATAATTCTTCTTTTCATATTTAAGTTTAATATACTATCTCATGCTATGAGGAAAATATCCAATTTTACTATTATTTTTAACTTGGAACCAATTAATCTTTCTCTATTTCTTAAGTAACTGATCTTTCTTCCACTAACCAATAGTGCTAGCTCTGACCAATATGTTATTTCCTCAAGTGGTCTTATCTATTTCTAAGCATTGTATTCTTTCTCTTGTTTTCTGTTTCTTTCTGTGTATTAATACCACATTATCTTAATTAATATAATTTTATTATAACCACTGACATCTGGAAGGAAACGTCTCCCTCTTTGATCCTCTTTAGTTGTATGTTGACAATTCTTATTCACTCATTTATATATATGCCAGAATTATTTTGTCAAATGCCACACAACAACATATATTGAGATCTGCATTAGAATAGTATGAGTCTAAGTTTGATTTGCTAAGGACTGACATGTTTCCCTATGCATGAACACGATTACCTTTCAATGATTTAACTTATTTATAATATTATGCCATAACATGTCAATATAATTTTTAAAGTTTTTGAATATATTTTGATAGAAATACTCTTAGGTACTTTAAACTTTTGTTAATATCATAATCATACATTCATTTAAATTATGTTGTTTTTTACATTTATATAGACAGGAAATTGGTTTGTTTTAAGCAAAACTTGTAAAAATCTCTCATATTACTTCTAAGAATTTATCCCTTTTAGTAAATAAGCTTATAGGAATATGAAACTTCTATTCCTAGCTTTAATATTTTTGATCATAAATATGTATTGGATTTTATCAAATGCCTTTTCTTGAACTACTGAGATGATCATATGAATTCTCTTCTCCAATATGCTGACTTAGTGAATTATACATGATTTTAATAATATACTAAACTAATATTCTTTGAGTAAATATTATCTGATTATTATAACCATATGTCTATACCTCTATTTATATCTATCTACATATCGTTTTCTTCCCCCTAATTTGTTTGGAAATTATATTCTTTAGTGGTTACACCTGAAATTAAACATAGTTGGTATTTAAAAAGTTAAATAATTCAAAATTCGTACTCCCATTCCTCCAAATTAAAAGGCCTTAAAACACCTTAAGTCTAATCATCTCCAACTAGCTTGTGTATTTTTGTTATACAATATTTCAGTTCTATTTATTATTACTTTTTTTGTGTGTGTGGCACGCGGGCCTCTCACTGTTGTGGCCTCTCCCGTTGCGGAGCACAGGCTCCAGATGCACAGGCTCAGTGGCCATGGCCCACAGGACCAACTGCTCCATGGCACGTGGGATTCTCCTGGACCGGGGCACGAATCCGTGTCCCCTGCATCGGCAGGTGGACTCTCAACCACTGTGCCACCAGGGAAGCCCCTGAGTTAATTTTTATATCCTGAGGCTTATTCATTTTTTCTTCTTCCTGGTCATCGTAATTGGTCCTATTTGTTCATTTTGTCATTAAAAATTTTTATTTCTTTACATGTTTCATACATGGTTATTTTACATTCTGTTTTTAAAAGTGAATGACTCTAAGAGCTTTAGGCTCCAACTCCTGTGTGTTGATTATGTTGATTACCATACATAGAAGCCTGTATTCCTTTGTGTTTTGTGAGTTTTTATTATTGGTCATATTTGAAAAAGTTAACAAGTGGGAACACACAAATATCTGTATTGAGCATTCCCTTTAACATAGAGAGGATTTATACTTGTTTCTCATAAGCACCAAGGATACTAACAGCCAAGAAGAATTTAATTCCTTAACCTAGGAATGCTCTATCCAATGACTAATATAAATTTATAAGCGGACAAGGTCTGTAGAGCAACTTGGGAAGTGCACTTGTGACAGACAAGGCAGGTTGTCCTAAGTGTCTTAAAAGGATAAAACGAATCTGTGTGCTTAAGCAATTCTGGGTACTTCTGGCCTGCTGCTCCTCCCACTAACACTGGTAAAGTCAATGTGGTAACTACCCATATAACTTCATACAAATATTGTGTTGCATTTTTTACACAGCAGCATTACTGGTTGGAATGAACCAAGAGTGAAAATACAGCAAGCTAATACTTGGGTTCTGTGTTAGCAGATCTGGGATTAGTGCACTTTAGGAATCCCGGCTGCTTTTATCACTATCTCTACTCTTGTAACTGTCCTGGCCAGTGATGACTACAATCTGCGATAGGCATTTGGAAGAGAAAGCAATGAAATATTTTCCTGGTTTCTCTGAAGCCATGAAAGTAGAGCTCTACAGACCCGTGGTGAGGGGCATGTAGCTTCGTCAAGTACAGACACTAAATACTAGAATTCTTCACCAAAGTGGATAATTTGTGAAGGGGTAATAAACCAAGGCCAGTATATTTGGTTTCTAAACTGGCTAGTTTCCAGAAAGGCTTCCAATTTATCTAAGAGAACCTAGGAAGTACTCTGAAGTCCTACAAGAAAGAATACTTTTCTCCAGAAGAAAATAGAAAGAATTGGGGAGCAAGTAAAAGGCTGTATTTGGTGGAAGGCAAGTAAAAAGGGCACTCCTGAGGGTTTTGGCAGGACTTCAGTTAATGTATTAAAGCCAATGAACCATGACTAAAGACACAATTGTCTCTCTGTAAAAAAAAAAAAAATTTATATATATATATATATATATATATATATATATAGAGAGAGAGAGAGAGAGAGAGAGAGAGAGAGAGAGATGACTTGACTAGAGGTTGAAAAAGAACCACTGAGAAAGACTATAATTGTTACAGGAATCCAACATATTCTCACTGTGAACTCTGTCGAGGCAGTCTCAGCAGTGAGCGGGGGGGAAAAACAAAACAAACAAAGTCCCCCCAAAAAAACAAACAAACAAAAAAAACCAGCCACAACAAAAACACTTGGAAGTTCTCTTGGTGGAAGTAGAAATTTTCTAAGCAAATAAGGAGTCCTGTGAGGCCATAAAGAAGAAAGATTCTCACTTTACCCTGCACTGAGAGATAGTCACTGCTAAGGTCTCAGAAATTTTCAAAGTTCACATATTTAGAGTGTGAAAGGCAAACTTAGAAAGTGACCAAGAGTTTTAGAGTATGCTCTCATAATCATATTTTACTGTATTCCATGAAAACTCGCTGACATGACCTAAGTTATAGATCCAGTGTGATAAATATAAATATTCTACTTAATGAAAACCTAACTTGGGGTGAGATATAAAATTAGTTTTAAAAGTACACCAAAGGTTGTTTCTATTCTTCTTTACAAATACTATTTTAAGTAGCCACTTATCAAGAAGGTATATGAAATAATACTTCTCAGAGTGAATAGGTTTATCAAAGTTCAGAATACCTTTTACTATGGCAAAACAAAGTTTCAAAGAGGAGAACACTTAAGAATACAATATTTTATTTTTTTCCCCTCTAGGATATCAGATAACTATGTAGTTGACTGAAGTGACTGGCTGTTTTTCTCACCAGGCAAACATAAACAATATTATTGGAAAAGCCATCAAGAGCTTCTAGAAATCAGATTTTAGAGCTGAATGTGCTGTGCAAGTATATTCTTTTCCCTTTGTTTTAAGACTGTCATTCTGGAACATTCAAAGTGTTACATTTATAACCAGAGACAGAGAACAACCATGCAAATCCGTGGTTTTCAAATTGTTATGCACCTCACAATGAGTAATGTTATGAATGTTGAAGAAAAATACAAACTCTCTGCAAACTGACACAGAATACAGGGCTGATATGATCATTTCCTAGCATTCTTATATATTTATGAAGTTTTCTCTGAATTCTCATTTGGAATACAACTGGATTTCATCCCAATAAACTGTCCTTTTTCTAATGTACAATGCCATCTATCCATTTTTGCATAAAACTTCATGAGATGTATACAATTATCCCCATTTTAGAGATGGATAAACTAAGGCTGAGTGGTTAAATACTTTATATATAGAGTCACATATTTATAACAGACCACAGCAAAGATCCAAACACAGTTTTTTTTGTCCCAACCACTGTTCTATAAGCTTGCCTAAAAATAGTTTGCTTTAATAGGACAAATAAATTAATGAACAGAAAAATATTTCTAAATTTTAAAACACCATGGCAATATTATGTTTCATTATTGTCAAATAACTACCCTTAAGTATATTATGTGATATCTATACATAAAATAAATCTAAATGTACACTTTATCCATACATGCATTTCTCAATTTTGCTTGATTTCTTTTCCTCTGATTTTGGGGATAAGAGGAAAAAAAATGGACAAAGAATGACTTAAAGAGAATCTGTTCAAAATATGCAGAAAATGGTTGGTTCTCCACTCATGAAAAAGAGCAATATAAGGTGTCTTGGTCAGTTTGGGCTGCTATAACAGAATACCATAGACTCGGTGCCTTATAAACAACAGAAATTTATTTCACATAGTTCTGGAGTCTGGAAATCCAAGATCAGGGTGCTGGCATTTTTGGGTTCTGGTGAGGATCCTCTTCAGGATTGCCAACTTCAGATTTCTCATTCAATTGCCAGATGGAAGAGAACAGAGAGATGAAGTATGCTCTCTTGTAACTCTTATGAGGTCACTAATTTCATTCATGAGGGCTCCACCCTCATGACCTCTTCTAATTCTGATAGCTTCCTAAAGATCAACCACCTAATACCATCTCATTGTGGATAAGGTTTAATATTTTATTTAAATAAATAGCATGTTATCCATTTGTGCCATTTAAAGTATTAACATTTATAAGCAAATGAGAAAATCTAGCTATTGTAGATAATAGTTTGAAGATATTTTATTTTGTTTACAGAATGTACTTGTCTTTTTGACAGCTTGAAGAATTCATGGCAACAGTAAAAGATACAGTGTTGATAATTCATGAGTCAGTGTGTGAAATTAATGATTTCTATAAGATTCAATTTTTAATTAAGGATAATGGAGAGCACCTATCTGAGCTCCCTGTGCTATACAGCAGGTTACCACTAGCTATCTATTTTACACATGCTAGTGTATTTATGTCAAACCTACTCAATTCATCCTACACTTCCCTTCCCACCCTATATACACATGTCCATTCTCTAAGTCTGCATTTCTGTTCCTGCCCTGCAAATAGGTTCATCTGTACCATTTTTTCTAGATTTCACATATATGCATTAAACAGGGAGCTCAGCTCGGTGCTCTGTGATGACCTAGATGGGGGGGATGGGGGGAGGGAGGTCCAAGAGGGAGGGGATATATGTATACATATAGCTGATTCACTTCACTGTACAGCAGAAACTAACACAACATTGTAAAGCAATTATACTGTAATTAAAAAAAAAAGGATAATGGAGAAATTTGGTAATATAAGGAATAACTACCAGCTGTGTGCCTCCTAAATTCTTCAATGTACCACTGGCATTGGCTACTTTTGGATAGCCAGGTCAATGGATATACATTCTTAACTTTGACCAAACTTTGTTACACCTGGTAGGTGCCTTGCTTTGTACTAGTATACTAGTACTTTGTACTAGCTTTTAAAACGTTGCTGTTATTGATCACACACACACACACACACACACACACACACACACACACACATTTTGTATAATTATTTAAAGAGTATCTCAGACAGGTAATACATCCACTCTCAAATTGACATTTTACCCAGAAGCCTTCAATAAACTTCATTTCAATATAATTGTATCCTGATTTTAATTTCCTTATCTTCATATTCCTATGTAATATCAATGACTATTGCATAATAAAAATGACATCAAGCTAACACTTATGTTTGGATTGTGCTTTTTCAGAACAGCATAATGGTATTATAATCATAGATACAGGAAACTGCCAAATTTTATTCTTAAGGATTTTTAATAGGAAAATTAATGCAAGTTACAAATAAGAAGTGGCTATCAATCTATTCATCTCTATGGCAGAAAATGATATCAAATCTGTTGACATTTCAATATTTCAGATTCCAAGTGATTCTGGAAGCTCTAAACCAAAATAGTATGTTATTTACATTCATAATTTGCCTGCTTTTGAGGAAAATGACATCTGTGCAATTCTTTCCTTCCAAAACATATTAATTTCTACATAGGCTGAATTTAGAGCTTATAAAACTAATGCACTCCTAACATGTCACATATAAAATAACACCATTACAAAATATACATTTATATCAATATTTTAGTAGATAACTTTTCAGAAATAAGCATAGATTAATGTTTTACACCATAAATGTCAATTTCATAAAAAATTTGTTAAATTTTTAGTTAAAAATGATGTAATTCGGGCTTCCCTGGTGGCGCAGTGGTTGAGAGTCCGCCTGCCGATGCAGGGGACACGGGTTCGTGCCCTGGTCCGGGAAGATCCCACATGCCATGGAGCGGCTAGGCCCGTGAGCCATGGCCGCTGAGCCTGCGTGTCCAGAGCCTGTGCTCCGCAACGGGAGAGGCCACAACAGTGAGAGGCCCGCGTACCGCAAAAAAAAAAAAAAAAATGATGTAATTCTCTTTTCTTTTGTTTGGTGTTCAGTTCTACGAGTTTTAACACATGCAGTCCATCACCATAATCAGGACACAGGAAAATTCTGTCACCCAAAAATTCCCTTATGTTGCCCCTTTGTAGTCAGACCCTCTCCTCATCCCTACCCTTACAATACAGATCTTTCCTCCATATTTATAGAATTGTATTTTCCAAAAATGTGTAAAACTGGAGTCATACTGCATTTAACCTTTTAAGATTAGCTACTTTAACTTAGTGCAATGTAATTTGTAGTTTTTCCATTTCATTGGCTATATCAATAATTTATTCCTTTTTATTACTTACTAGTATTTTATAGACATGAACAATTATGGAATTTTGGAAGACCAAGTAAATAGAGTGCATTACAATTTGGGGAAAACATTAATTAGAGGAGGTGGTATATAAGCCATTTCCTTAATGGTGCATTGTGAAGGTATTTAAGAACAAATTTTGAGGATATTGACTGCATGCATTTTATTGATACAGAAAATTCTTCAACCAAATTTTGTCATCAATCATTCACCTATTGAAAATAAAAGCTATACTTTTTCCATAAATTAATTTAGTATCAGTGAACTGGAAATTTGTAATAAAATGATGGTTATGTATATAACTGGAGACACTCCTCAATCATCATCACTATTAAGATTCTTCTATATATTGTAAGGTAGATGAAAGATTATTAATTAATTAAAGTATCTTTCATTAGAAGAAAAATAATAACAAAACAGTTAAACAGAAAACATGAATATTTCTTAGATTTTTTTTTTACTATGAAATACATAAACCCACAAAAGATATAATGATGATGATAATGAAAGAAGATTGGCTATTACAATGCAACCAGTAAATATCTCCAGTTTCTTCTCTCCAATTTATTTAACAGTCTCTGCATCTCTACCAGGTTTTTATTCTATATTCCTGATTCATTTAATCACCTGTATAGTCAACAAGCCTCTATGAGCTTCTTTACCAAATTACAAAATGAAGTTCTAGCATCTCTCTTTGAGAATCAAATTGATCTGAGGTCTATGTAATGTCTCTGTATAATGAATAAATTACTTGTTTCACCTAGCTGGTGTTTCACTGTCCCCTAACACTCGTCTATCCCTACCTATGAGCCACTGGTATTTGCATCTTCTTTTAAAGTACAGATTAAAATTCTATTATCCTTTTGCTTTTCTCTTATATTAATTCCAGATGAACAGTGTTTTAAGAGGAAGCATACAAATGAGGCAGGTTTGTTTCACCAGAATTTGATGGTCTCAAACATAAACTCAGATATCCTACTATTTCTCAAATCATATTGTTATCTTATTATCAAGGTATTTTCAAAGGTTATTTACTTACTCTATGCCATATTTATCATAATGTTCTTTTTTCCCTTTTATTTTACAGTACAATGAAAATTATAATACAATTGACTTTTATTGTTATAAATAAATTTAATATTTGTGATTTGATTCTAATGCAGCTTGTTTTCCCAAGAATTTGAGAAAATAAACCCTCTACTTCTATGACCTTCAATCTCTCCATCTTTACAAAATTTAAATACTCTCAGTTATAGCTCTACATATATATATATATATAATTTTTACAAAATTTAAATATATATATATAAAATTTATGTTTCTTTCCTCCACCGGTAACTTTTCTAAAAGAACTGTTAGGTTCTGTGCCCACCTCCTCCCTCCCTGTTTACATGCTATTCAATTGTAACCTTGATTTACTCCCCTTCATTCCATGGACACTACCTAAAATATATATATATATATATATATATATATATATAGTGTCTTTGTATTATTTTAATTCATGAAAACATTTTAGATAACTTATTCATAACTTATATTTAAATTATTTTTTTTTAGATTCTACTATGTATCAGGTACTCTTTTAGTACTGAAAGGTACTTTGGTATTTTGTTTATGATTTATAAACTAGTATGGGTAGAAACAGATAATAAATGAATAAATAAAATAGGCATTATTTTAAATATATATGTTTATACTTATATATGAGTACTTATATGTATAATATAATTTATAATGTTAAAAAAAATGAGACAACAAGCCTACAATGGAGTCACTTGTACAATACTAAACCCATATCACCAAACCTGGACTTAATACTTAATTACAGTTTCAAACTCTCCCAAGAGTGGAATCTTAAACCAGTCAATCTGGAATTACCTGGTCGGTGTTAATGAGGAAATCTGCCAGACAGGCGCCTGAGGTCTCCTAAAGGAAGGTGACCTTGCCACAAGCAATCCATTCTTTACTAGTAATTTCCTTGTCTCTCCCTCTTCTGCGTATAAAAGGCTTTCATTTCCTACAGCTCTTTGGAGCTCCTTTCTGTATGCCAGATGGAATGTTTCTTGATTCATGAATTGTTGAATAAAGCCAATAAGATCTTTAATTCTGTTTTCTAACAATAATCTTATATAAATAAACATATATACTTGTTTAATACATGAACTCTTTAAGGTAGGATATTATTATTTTCCTCATTTTACAACTGAGGAAACTGAGGTTGTAGTGAAACGCTGACAGTTGTTTTTTCTGTTTGTTTTGTTGTTGTTGCATCTTTTGTTTGTTTTCTTTTCATAATGCAAGTGCCTGACGTGAGCTTTAATTGTAGAGGAATCCATTTCAAAGAGGCATCCACTTCAATGATGGCTATCTCAAATAAACACATTGCCAGCCACACAACTAGATAAAGAGCCAGACCACCTTCCATTGTCCATTTTGTTTTAGATATCTTGGTTGATTTAGATAACTAACCATTTGGGCCACTTGTTTTTTTCTCTTCCTGCACTTTAAATTCCCACTGTTATGTTTTAAATTCACCAATAAAGAGTGAGCTCACAGCTCACGCCCTCAACCCCAGTAAAAGTAGAACCACAGACCTTGATCTCCTCCCTCCTCCCCCACTGTGTGACCTCGGGAGTGTCAAATAATTTCCAAGATTTGTAAGTAATAAACCCATTTTTCAAAGTTTACTGATGGTTATTGCTGAAGGATGTCTTGTAATCATAATAAGAATTACAAGGGTGGGTCAAGCCACAACACAACATTGGTTACCCATAGGCTGAGACCAGGACACAACTAAGGTATAGAGGTATCATGTACCTTGAACAAAGCCAAACATATACATAAATATATATATATATGTATATATATATATATAGAAAGAGATATAGATATATAGAGAGACAGAGAGAGAGAGACAGAGACAGAGTCAGAGACACAGAGACAGAGATGTATATTTATAATTATTATGAACAACTTTATGTTAATCATAACTTATACAACTTTATATATATGATTTTATGTAATGACCAAGTGATAGTTATTCAGCAAGGCAAAATTGTTTTAGCTTCTGAAAGTCAATTAGTGTAATACACAATATTAATAGAATGAAGGGAAAACCCCATATAAACATTGTTATTTATGAAGCAAAAACATCTGACAAAATCTAACTCCCATCCATGAAAACTCTCATCTAGGACTAGAAGATTTTCTCAACCTGAAAAAGGGAACTATGGAAACCCGCAGTAAACATCATATATAATAGATTTTTTCTCCCTCAAAATTGGAAAATTCAAGCATGTCTACTCTTGTCACTTCTATCCACCATTATATTGGACGTTCTAGCCAGTGTAAAAGAGCAAAAATAAGCAGATAGTTAGATAGACAGCTAGATAGAAAGAGATAGATAGATAGATAGAGAGATAGATAGATAGATAGATGACAGATAGATGATGGATAATTAACCACGTTGTAAAGAAAAAAATAAAACTTTTTTCTTTACAGATGACATCATTCTAATGTACAAAATCCCAGAATATCCACAATAAAGCTAGAGCTAAAACTATTTTATCACATCGCAGGATACAAGATCAATATAATAAAATCAATCTTATTTTTACATACTAGAAATGAACTGAAAAATAAAATTAGAAAAAAACCCCAATAACATCAAAAAGAATTACTTAACAGAATGTGTTCAAAACTTGTACCCTGAAAACTACAAACCACTGTTGAAAGAAATTAAAGAAAACCTAAATAAATGGAGAATTTTTATTCCATATTTATACACTGGAAGAGTCAATATAGTCTGTGCAGATTTGTATTAAATTAAACGTATTCTCTTTCAAAATCTCAACAGACATTTGGGATTTGTAGATATTGACAAATCAAACCTAATATTTAAATGGATTTGAATAGGAATTATATAAAGATACAGTAATCCAGATACTGTAGCTTTGTGCAAGAACAGGTATTAGAGCAATCAAACATAATTGAGAGTCCAGAAATAACCTTTACACTTACAGTTACGTCAATTTTTCATAGGTGTGAAGACAAACAAGGAAACGATATTTTCAAAACTGTGTTGAGATGGGCATTCACAGGCAAAATAAATTAATTCAAAAGGTTAACACTGTATGTAAAAATTAATACAAAAAGATTCATAAACCTAAATATAAAAAATAAAATTATAAAATGTCTAGAAGAATACATAGGGATTTCCCTGGTGGCGCAGTGGGTAAGAATCCGCCTGCCAATGCAGGGGACAGGGGTTCGAGCCCTGGTCTGGGAAGATCCCAAATGCCGTGGAGCAACTAAGCCTGTGTGACACAACTACTGAGCCTGCGCTCTAGAGTCCGTGAGCCACAACTACTGAGCCTGTGTGGCACAACTACTAAAGCCTGCACGCCTAGAGCCCGTGCTCCACAACAGAAGCCACCGCAATAAGAAGCCTGTGCATCGCAATGAAGAGTAGCCCTGGCTCACTGCAACTAGAGAAAGCCCACACGCAGCAATGAAGACCCAACACCAGCAAAAAATAAATAAATAAATACATTTATTAGAAAAGAAAAGAAAAGAATACATAGGAGAAAATCTTCACAACTATGGGTTAGGCAAAGAATTCTTGGATAAATCACCAAAGCATGATCCCTAAAAGGGAAAAAAAATAATAAACTTGACCTTATCAAAAATAAAAACTCTGGAACTGAGAAGAACCCTGAACCCCTCCTCCCCACCCCAGTACAAACTGAGCAGTTAGTGATTGGGACAATAGGGTCACAGACTCAGTGTCTGACGCACATTCCTGAGTTGTTTTACAATACTAAAACTGCCACCAGAGGCTAACTACATGATGACCAGACTGTAGTCATGATATAAGCTGCTCCATCTTGAGCAGTACTGAATCTATGGCTAGCAAATTTCCAAGAACTGGCACCAAGAGAATGGAATTAACACTAGTGCTTATAATAATCTATAGCTTTTTGGACATCAAAATAATTATTGTCAGCAAAGGGATGCTACAGACCCATGTTGACATCTTCCACTCTGAGAATACAGAAGATAGGTATCTGCCCCTAATTCCATAGAAATGGAATGATGTTTGACAGTGGGGAACTGAAAGCAGCTCTTTTGCCCCTTTCCTGTTTGCTCATTTCTGTTCCCCTTTAACTTTAAAATAACCTAATTATAGGAATGAGATCACTAAGCAATTGAAACTAACTCCTGACTTATGCTCTCCTGAATGCACACCATACTTTGTCTAACTTGTTGATTCTTCTCCTAGATAAAAGAAAGAAGACTATCTCTCTAACCCTAATAGCCCCTCTAAGCAATCCTGTAAGCAGATCACTTGGACAAGATAACATTTGAAGAGTCAGCCAGTCTACACTCAATGGAGTATGAGGCAGAACCCAACCTCCTGCTTCGATGATTCACTGAGATTCCTCCCCCACCATTTTCCCTTTAAAAACTGTCATGACTGAGCAGAAGCTTTGGAGTTGGTCTCTGGACACGAGTCCACCATATCCCCAGATTGCTGTCTTTTCTGATTAAAGCACCATTCCTTTCTACTGACACTTGCCTCTAAAATTACAGGTTATGAGTGGCGAGCAGCCAAACCTGGGTTCAGTTACATTTCTATTTCAAAAGAAACTTGTTGACTGAAAAACAGAACAAAACTGCACATCCTGAGGGTTGTGAGTTCAGTTTTATTTGGGGACTTACTGAGGACTATAGCCAGGGAGACAGCCTCTCACATAGCTCTAAGGAACTGCTCTGAAGAGGTAAGGGGGAGGTCAGTATATATATGTAACTTTTGAGAAGGGGGTAAGTGCAAGTACACATCTCAATAGAAGGCTGCTGCTAGTCATGAGGCACAGATGTCTTCATTAATGACCTTAGTGCTTTTCTAGGTATGAGAAGATGCAAGAAATAGGGTTCATAAAATTTTCTCCTTAAAATAGCTAACTATCTGAAGGCCTGGTCTGCCAGTTCTTCCCAGAGCATGGAGTGCCTCATTCCTGACCTCCACGCTGAATTCCTTTCAGGGTATGTTGGAAGTCAGCAATTGCAGCGGCTAATGACTTAATGCTTGTAGAGGCAGATGGCTAGCAACATTCTTCAGGTGGCAACACCTTTATGAATATGAAAAGATAAGCCACAGATGGGGAAAATATTTATAAAATATATATCTCACAAAGAAAATATATTCAGAATATATAAAGAACTGTTCCAGTTCAATAATAAGATGCTAAACAAACCAATTAAGCATGGGTAAAAGATTGAATAGACATTTCACATTAGGATAGTTTTTACCTAAACCTAGTTTTATACATAACAAATCAATTTTATTTCTCTTAACATTTATTTTGTTTTCTTTAACACCTAAATATATATAAATATATAATAAAACACACTTCTTGAGGTGTTTTTAAATAAAACATCATGCTATTTTAATTTGCATATATATTACTGGCTACAGTGCATTACTACATGGCTGTCTTATGTAGATCTGCCGACTTCAAAGTGTTAATTTATATACCTTGGTTGTTTACAAAAATAACACCATAAATTTTAAATGCAAGGATGAAAAGAAAACATGAAATTTGCTTATAGTGCATTATAACAGTTATTGAAAATATTTAATCTCATGTAGGTGGCTTCTCAGAGCATATTTTACTTAAAAATATCTCTTGAATTTTTATTCTGATTTTACTATAATTGTAAGAGATTCTCATTGTTTATATACATCTAAATAATTGTTTTGTAAGTGAAGAAGTCTATACTTTTCTAATATATCTGGGAGTGCACATAATGAATATGCATACAGATGACAGACATTTAAAAAATATTTTTAAGGCTCAGCTCACAGTTCATGATTCTTCAGTGCAGGTAAAATGAATGAATTGGGAAAGGTATCATTTTGAATGCATATTTGTTACCATGAACATACTCTGCAAACTTTTGTGGTGCACAGGAAGATCACTCAAGTGTAAATTAGTGATGGCTTTAATAGCTGCATCTGTTCCTCAGTGACATGGGCTGCTGGTTGCAGCAACATTCCAACACGAGGTAATAAAAAAAATTCTGTATAATCACCTTTGAAAATGGTGTAGAACAGAGTCCAAAAACTCAGATATATACAGAGGTTATCATGGTGGTATACAGGAATGAATCAAGCCAGATGCAAAATTAATATTTTCAAGAATTGAAGCTGATTGATCTTCTTGGAATGTATGGTTTTCAGTGAGTCAAGGATACAGAAAATGTGCTTCCTCCTTCTTTGAATCTCTTTTCATGAGAAAAGCCACAAAGGCAGCCTTGGTTATTAATGGTTGCTGACACTGGGCCTGAATGTCAGAAAATCGCTGGGGAGGAGTGGACAGTGGTAAACTATCAAGTGCTGTGATCCAGCTAATAAATGACTGTGATTCAGCTCCATCAGAGTGTTGCAAAGGCATAGATGTGTAATCTTTTCATTTTTTTTGGAGAAGAGTACATATTTCAAATACTATGTGATATTGCATATTTGAACACAAATTTAATTAAAGCACACATATGCACACACACACACAAACACACACACTTGTGGATCTATATTTCCTGAGCCAAACAAAACCTCAATTTGGGCAATATAGAGCATGTGAGTTGCCAATATGTAACCTCTAATAGTAGTGATATATGAATTGGATAGGCGTTTGAATTAAATGTTCCTATAAAATTCTCACCATCTTGTAAATTAGGTGATTCTGAGTTTAAAGCATCAATGATTATTGTAAAACTCTCAGCATCTAGAGTCCAAAAACAATTGCTGTCTCATTTGCAATTTCAGTTTAAAACATTAATATCTATGCTTCTTGAAGGAAGAAGTTTGTCAACTTTTTCTTCTCATATGCCTATGAGTCAGCAACACAGTAGGTTTCCTCTAGATATTTTGTAATAAATGACTGAAAACTACAAATTGATATAGCATTCTTTACGTCCTTAATTATTTTATTGGAATACGTTAAGTTTCTGTAAGATAAAGCACCTAAATTTATTCCTTTTCCCCTTCGCTTTTTATTCTCAACTGTCTCAAGTATATATAGGGGAAATTAACTTTGAAACCATACAAAGCATCTGCTACAGACGTGAGAGTAAAGGAGAATGAGTCTCCATAGACTACTGTTCTTCCTGCTAAGTGAATGTCATAAAGTCATACCCATTATTAAAATATAAAATAGTGCTGCCATTCCTAAAACTTACTTCCATAGAACTAAGAAACATTTGAGTTGAGTCTTTTATATAACTAACTCACATCTGAGGGTTTTATATAGTAGAATATGACTGCTGATTCACAATTTCAATTAAATACAGATGATAGGTGATCATAAATGTAATGACCCCATTTAAATATGCCAGAAAAACTGCATTTTCTTAGTTATAATATTTAATTTGATTAGACCTCAAAGAAGACAAGTGTACTTCAATGTTTCTGAGCTCCACTTTTGCCAATCTGTGTTGTCAAAATGAGCTATTAATACAACCAAGCTGTGTGTCATAGTATCAGCTTATACTGCACCACACAAGTACGTAATTGCTCATTTCCTAAATCTTAAACAAAGTACAAAAACATTTTGACTATATTTCCTCTAAAATATTTTGCCACATAAAAGGACAAGCAAGTTAATCAATCAAGATTTCCATGTTAGTTAATCTCAAGTTTATTTGACAATGCCCAGATAATTAGGTAGCTGGTGAAAAATATTTTTAAAAAAGCCTCATCCTTGAACCTGGAAGGATGAGCATTCAGGTAAAAGAATATTATTATACTGGAACTTGGACAAGATAGGATTGATTTACTTGTCTCTACAGATAGTGCTGGTCACTCAAAGTAGAGAAAGTGGAAAGTAATGCATTGTTTTTTATTTTATCTTATTTTATTTTATTGTATGTACTCTCAAAGATCAACATATTTGGCTTTAAAAATAAGTTGGTCACTTTTCAATCTTATCTGTTCATCATTGTTTATTGATTAATGTGCCACATACTTATTACAAATAAAGGAAAAACACAAATTCTTTGAGTGAGTTTCATATGAGGCATATATACATATATATTTTAATGCATTTATATTTTCAGATACTTTTACATTTAAAAAGTAATACTTTAAAATTATATTCATTAAAAACTGAAATATATCAGAGATTAAAGGATTTTTAATGTCTGATATTATAAGCAATAAAATACTGAGGAAAAAATCATACTAACTAGAAATCACTAAAAGTTGAAAAACTATGCTCCTGCTTCTGAGTAGGCTATCATAACACCAATTTATTTATTAGTCAAAGTAAAAAAAAAAAAGGTGTGATTATTTT
The DNA here is from genome assembly GCF_003676395.1 of Aethalodelphis obliquidens. Taxonomy (NCBI): domain Eukaryota; kingdom Metazoa; phylum Chordata; class Mammalia; order Artiodactyla; family Delphinidae; genus Aethalodelphis; species Aethalodelphis obliquidens. Next base: position 21,257,818 of record NW_020837973.1, on the reverse strand, counting down.
AGATACATATTAAAACATGGATTTTATTACTTTGAAGTTTCAAGAGAGTCTGCATTTTGTTGTCTCTTGTGAGAGAAAACCTTGAGCAATAACTAAATAAAAATATCACTCAGGGCAATATTTTGAAGCTAGTAATGCAAATTATGAATGAATACGACAAAACTGTTTTTGCAACTCAAAAGAGAAAATTCTTGGCTAGGAACAATGCAATGAAAAATATAATCAAAAACCAAATTAATTAATTGCTTGGAGCTCCATTTTAGGAAAGTTTGAAAATTGCCTTGATAAGTGAATTTTATGGAATAGATAAAAATTTGGCAAAGCCCTGCAAGTAGTTATCCACCATGTGTCAAAGAGGGCAGTCAGACTCCAGAAAACATCAACTTAGGACACTACTTTGACACTGCACTACAAATGAGTATATTTAAAAGTGTTCAAAACATATTTGATAAAAAATTAGAAGCCTAAGATTAGGCTAATCTTTACAGTTAGATAAAATGATGGGTATCATCCACTAAACCTATTTATCCACTTCTATTTATTTTATTTGTATTAGTAACTTCTAAAAGTTGATAATTAACACAGTGCTTGATTAGTAAAAACAAACTTTTGAACAAAAGAAAAAAATGTGACTGTTTTGGAGAACACTGAATTAATTGGACAATATGAATGCTTGTATAGATAGTTGTCAATACAGTGTGCAAAAAAGAATTGTGCAAAAATTATTAGTTATATTCCAACCCTAGTTCCATTTTATTTTTCCTTTTCTCTATAATTAATGGTATTAAGGAAGACAAATTTAAAAGAACCATGTCTTACATATTTGATTTTACAGTATTTAAAAAAAAAGAGTAAAATGCTTCTAAGATACTTTAAATAGATTAAAATTCAAATCACTTAAATATGTAAGATAAACTAGTAATATTTAACCATTTGAAAAGAATGGTAACATGCCATTATACTGAGTGTGGAATGATCTGAGAACAACTTTAAATACTTCATTTCTTAATATTCAGCAAGTACATGTAAATTATGATTTATGTCCATTTTAGAGGTGGCAGAAGTAAGGCTTAGAGAGGATAAGAAAGTTGACCTAGCCATCCCCTAGTAATATCAAGATCTAATCTCCTCTGCCTGGTAACAAAACAGATCCTTTCTCTATTACATCAGACTGACTTCTCTGGTGGTGTGGATGTTACAATTCCAGGTTTACTGAGAAATGTTTTGTTGTTTGTGACTGGTTTTCCATTATTTGGGACAGAGCTGTGATGGTTATAAATCTGTTTAGGGGAAGTTTCTATGAGTTTGCAGAGGTACAGATTGCACTAGACAAGTGTGCAACATCACTGTTAACATCTGAGGGTGATATGAGGATAGTATGTCCAGAAATGTTTGTGTTATATATCAAGAGCAAGAAAATGTCTTCAATTCCATGTACATGTGAGTCTTGAGTGATTTCAATTACTTTCTAGTAACTATGTCAGCAACTATTTTAGCTGAGGCTCTTAGCTAGCAAATTAATTTAGAAAGGTCCTCCTGAGGGTAGATTCTCTGACTCACGCTATGAGCTAAAGAACTATAATAGCTAGGATTGTACTACCTGCCTCTACACATCTAGGGACAGCATCATGTGGACCTTATTTTAAAGGTGATGAAAAAGCCTTAAAGTATTTGACTGTTTATTTCTAGAGGAATTTCTAAACCAACTTCCCTACTGATGTAGTATTGGAAATCTGAATTTATATATCTATTACATATTTGTGTGTGTGATATATGTGTATATATAATATATGTGATATGTATATATATACACAAGATTTATGATATATGTCATATGTATTTTCACTGTCTAGTCTAGAATGCAAGTCACAAGAAGCTTTATTTGGTGGGTTTCAAGCAATGCAAACAAATCAAGTGTTTGGTAGATAGAAGAAAAATGAACATACTCTACAGATATTAAGACAACCCCATTTGTTCTCAACAGCCTGCATTTTCAAGCAACTGGTAAGGAATGTATATTGTCAAATTTTATCACCTTGTCTCTTGAAAGCTAAGTTCATGACAAAGACTTTTCCATTAAAGACTATAAAAAGCCAATTTTTTTAATTTTGAAACTTTCAGTATTCAATGAGGGTTCATTTTACACATGTAAACCAGATATAGTATTTTGTTGCTCTTTTTTTCTAGTAGGCATCTGGAGTTAGATTTAAATTGTTAAAATATTCACTTTTAGTGATAATATTTGAAAATAAATAATAATTTCCCAAAGCTTTCTATTGATTGCTGTTGTGTCAAGGAGTACCTACTAGTAGATTTTTAAATATATATTCATGCAGCACTTGAATGATGGAAAGTCACAAGTATTTCTAATGCCTGTAATAGAAATATGTATGCAGATTCTGTCATTCAGATGTTCCTTTTACTTTATCATATTTCACAGAATTTTATATCCAAAGGGGAAAGGGAAATTTGCAAACATTTCTTATTCGATGAGTAACCATAAGGACAGTCCTCAGAGCACTTTGCAAATTGTGCTAAAAGGCATCAGACTGGCAAGAATGTAAAGCCTCCAAATGCTTTTGTTGGTCTATTTGTTTTGCACCTGCCAGCCTGTGTGCATTCTAGTTGCAGACACCTGCTTCTCCATTTCATTTTGCAAAAATCCACCTCATTTCTAAATGAGATGAAAGCAAACTTTGAAATTTGAAGAAAATTTATTACATAGAAAAAAACCCTGTGGCATTGTGTCAGTAGCCAAAACTTTTCATTCAAGAGAATCATATAAAAAGCCATATTAACTTAATTCTACACCTCAGAAATGATTCCTAACTACTGAAAAAGTGAGAATTCATGTTCTATGAATGGCTAGGAATTCCATCTGCTACCTAGTTAACTGACCAAGCATATTTGATTACTTTTAGGGTCACAGAATATTTTAGTGGGGAAAGATGATTTTTTTGTAGCTAAGGAAAGATTGTCAGCTATTTCTTCACTGAACAAATTTTTATTTTGGTAGACCCTATTCTAGCCACGTGAATCACTTCAGTAAACAAAGTAGACAGATGTTTGCCTTCAAGGAACTCATATTATTGAAAAAATATAATAAGCCAGAGGGTGAATAACCATATGCCCCTTTTGCTTGTGATAGTTTCAATTTGTGCCTACTGCCATGATATGTTGTTAATAGTAACCCCTTCCATTCCATTGTACTACTCAGATGATACATTAAATGGTCACCCTGTCAAAATAAATAAGAACTAGGTAAGTTATATAAAGAGTTATGTGATAAGTGCTCTATAAAAGAAACAGTAAAGTGGGGTGGAATTATTGGAGTGGGGCAGACGGTGGAGAGGGGGTTGCTATTACTAAGGCTGTCAGAGGAGACCTCATTTCAGATTGAAATTCAGCGAAGACTGGGTGGGTGTAGTGGCTCTCTGGAAGAACCTAGTCCAAAGGAAATGTCACTGCAAATATATTAAAGTGGGCGAGTGCCCTAAGTCGCCAGTATAGCTGGAACAGAGTAAAGATGTCCAAGAGGAAAAGATAGCCAGATCCTGTAACTACTTGTGAGGCCATTGTAAAAATTCTGGATCTTATTCTAAGAAAACTGAGGAAAAATCTGGATTGGTTTCAGCAGAGAAGTGACAAAAGAATCCTCCTGACTGTTAGTAGAAAAGAGATTGGCAGGAGGAAAGAACAAAAAGGGAGTCTTGTTTTGGGGATCTTTTTATTTCCCACTGGCCAAAGTTTTAATACAATGAAGTGATTTAGTAATAGTGCTATCCTTGGCATTTTTACCATTTTTAAGAAATGCTTCTACATTTTCAACATACAGTACCATGCTTGTCCTATCATTTCTATTTTGCTTTTTTGATTGCTTTTATTTTTATTTCATATGGAGAATATTATCAAATGCTTTCTTCTGTATCTTTTTATGTGATTCGTTTTTTCCTTTAATATACCAAGGGGGTGAATTAAATATGTATTAAATATGTATGTGTGTGTGTGTTTGTATATATATATATATATATATTTATATATATATATAGTATTCTTTAAATACATTTTTGTATTTATTCCTATTCTCTTTGGGATTTTTGCATGTATTCGGTGATACATTTTGACTATAAAATTCGTTTCTATTATCATCTTTGTTTTATTTTGATATCATGAGACCAGACTCACAATTAGGTAATGAGTATTTCCACTTTTTGTGTTCTCTGAAATAATTAGTATAATATTGGAATTATCTTACTTGGAGTATGTGATACAATTCATCTGTAAAACTGGATTTTCTATTTTGCTGTTAGGATGTAGTTTTCCAATCTTGATTTATTTTATTTTATTTTGAAATTTCTACATTTATTCATGAGTATGTTTTCTAAGTTATATTTTCATATCTTTTTCTTTAATCCAAATTATTAAATATATTGAATATATTGGCAAAATGTTGATCACAATATTTTCTTACCTTTTTAAAAGTACATGTAACCTTAAAAGTTATCTGCTCTTTTTCTTCCCTGATATTGTTACTTGTGCATTTTTTTCTCCTTTGAGAGGAGATGGAAATATTGCAAAAATTCTTGTTCTTTTCTTTTTGTCTCTAACATTTGACTAAAATAAATGATTTTACAACCCCCCTCATTTTAATTTTGTAGTCTCTTTAATTAATTTCTTCTCTAGTTTTAACTATTTACTTTCTTCCTTGTTTGGATAATCCATTAGTTTTCATCTTTTCAGGAACACCTATTTATGTCTTTGAATTTCAGCCTTTATCTTAGTAAGTTCTTATTTAACTCATAACTGGTTCTTGGAACTACATTTATTACATTTTTATAAAGTACTATTTTCATTATTGTTTACATCTAAATATATTCCAACTCCTGTTATGATTTCTTCTTTGATTTATTTTAAAGTGGCCATTAAAACTGTTACAATTTTATAATATTTTTCACTAAGTATCATATTAATTTTGAACTTAAATATATTGGCATCTGGTAATGTGGCAAACAATGTCCCACAGATGGAGTCCAACTCCAGCCCTGATTGGTAAAAATGTTTTATTAGAACCCAGTCTTGCCTATTGATACACATGTTTTCCATGGCTGCTTCTACACCACAGCAGCAGAGTTGAGTAGTTTTAATTGAGACTACATGGCAGGCAAAGAAGAAAATATTTACTCTCTGGAACTTTACAGAAAGGAAATTCCTGACTCCTGTTATATAATGTTTTGAAACTTGATAAGCCTTACTTAATGTAATATATAGAATATGTAGTGGTATTTACCTATTTTTGCTGTAAGCTTCTTTACTGTAAACATCTTTGCTGCAAGCATTTCCACTGCAAACATTTTGCCATGAAAGATAAAATAACTGGCGTTTTTGGTTTGACAGTTTGCTTTCAACTGGTAGGAATGCATTAGCATTTCTTCCAGTTACTGACCTTACTGATAGCTTTGTCAAGCTGACAGATGAGGATGATTTGCCCCAAAAGTTGGTTTCTTATTTTGAAACATACTACATTAGAGGAGAAAGGGACCAAGGAGCAGAGTTGAACTCACATTTCCCATAGAACTTTGAAATGTTTGCTAATGGACATGTGACAATATGAAAAGAAAAACCAGCAGTACAGAGGTCTTTACAATGCAACACAAAGCTCGGTTACAAATATGATCTGAGTATTTGGGAACTGATACCTCCCTTAATGAAGGAAGAAATTTTAGCAAAAAAAAAAGTTTGATGTTGAACAAGGAGATGAGTCAACAAGCAAAAGAACAAAACAAACAAACAAAGAAAACCACTAAAAACCCACATGTATAAAATGCTATGAATGAAAGACTTGGAAGACAAGTGCTAAGGTTCAAACCACAAAAAAATAATCAGTAATTTGCATAGTGTTGCCATGAATTTATACACATTTTAAATTTATTTGAATATTTTGTATTTTGCAATGGAGCCTTTTTAGTTTTGTTATTCATTTCTCATGTTTCATTATAACCTTTTTAATGACCCTTTTTTATTTTTCGTTATTTTATCATTTATGACAAAACTGCCTTATGACCAATTAGTTGGGAGGCAAAAGTGTTTGCTGCAAAAATACCTGCCTCAAAGATGGCAAAGATGGTCACTGTGAAAGTACTAGAGCCTTATTTATATCGTTAGGTATGCTTGAAAATGTGTATTTTGTAATCAGTACTGTTTTGTATATTTGTCCACTGAATACAATTTATATATGTTTTATTTAAATCAATATATTTGCTGATTTTTTGTATGTTTTCAGTTTTATTATGAAATATGTAAAAACTGAACACGTGATAGGTGTGAACTTCTTTATCTCAATTATTTTAGTTATACTTTCGAGATATTATGTTAGGGGTATGTGAGTTGAAAATTAAAATTTCTGTCACACTTTCAACACTGCCTTAAAAACTTTTCTTTTTAATTTCAGTAGAGCTACAGCAGGTTTTTTTTTATTACCAGATTTCATGACATGTATATATTTTTTTCATATATATATATATATATATATATATATACTTTAGCCATTATTCTTGTAAACAGCACATAGCTGCTATTGTGCTTAAACCAATCTAAAAACCTTATCTTTTAAATGAGTTTAATTCATATCTAATTTGATTATTGATTTATTTGTATCTATCTTCAAACCACTTAGTTTACTCTTTCTATTTACTTCACTAGATGTGCCTAAATGTATGTGTATGTGTGTGTGTGTATGTGTCTCCTCTTCTGGTTTTCATTTATTTTGTTTTCTAAGTCCATTAATTTTTCTTGATTGACTAGTTTTGAAGTTATTATATACTCTTTCAAATTTTTCTAGTCATTTCCCTAGATATATTAACTTTATAAAATATAAAGTTAATAATAATTTTACTATATTTCCAAAAGATACTTCAAAGAGCTCTAACTCTGATATTTTTTCAAATGATATGTAAATATTGTAAAATAGTTTAGCTTTCCTTTACATGCTACTTATTAGAAATTATTTCCATTTTAACATATCAAATTATTCAAGTTCATCTACTATAATTTCAAATCCATTTTTAAACAAATAAAATACATTTATCTTTCTATTGTTTCATCTGATTCCTGTCCAGAGTGGTTTGTTTCTTTATGTGATTATTGCCTTTTTCATTGTGAGTCAATGATTTTTGAAGACTTGACTTTAAAGATTTTCCTTTGGCAATGTCAGTCTGTCATCTTCCTGGTGTCATTATTAACTCAGGACCACTTTAAGTCATCTGACTGGTTTATAGATTTTTGGGCCAGAATAATATAGTGAATTCAGATCCCAACCTCTGTTTTTGCATTTTCTGAAAACTTTTACTATCCCTCCAAAGAGAATGAAGGTCTATAAATGACTGAAGGTACAGGCTGGATCTGTGTAGTAGAGATTTAGATTTGTTCAGTTTTTATGTATGCCATCTCTTTCAAGGATTCAGCTTTTCCTTAGGAGTCTTTAATTTGACATTTTACCATGTGTAAACTCTAGGGTTTGTTTTGTATCCTCTAAATATACAGATAAATTGAAACCCAAGACATAACATCCAGTGATTATCAAATGTCCTAAGGCAGCTACCAACTTCAAAGCCTACTTTCTTCTTTGAATTCATGCTTTATCAGGCTCATAGATTTCCCTCACTTTCTTGCCTACTATAAAATGTGTTGGAAAAAAAGTTGTCATGTTATTTTTCCAGCATTTTTGGTTTTCTATACTGTGAGAGTTGTTCACATTGCTCAGATTGTTAAATCGCCATAAACATAAGTACTCCAGTTTCTATACATTTTCTGCAAATTAAAATTGCTGAGACAATTTATCTGTTACACTCTCTTATCCTATTCATCTTCTCAAGTAACTTTCTGTGATTTTTGTTCTTCTCTTTTTATTTTAGTTAATGGAAGAAATTAACATTTTGGTAATCTTGCTATCTTAAACAGAAGTTCTCATAACATAACTGACAAATTTCTAACACCATGATGTTTGCATAGCTCTCAGTATAAGATCAGGAATTAGATTATCTGGATGTTCCTGTATAAATCTTCCTTTTGGTGTTTTGGGGGGAGAATTGTAAGCAAATAATTGATGCATAATAAATTATTCTAATTATTGTTCCAAAATACCAGAATCCTTCTACATCATTTAAGATAATTCATTTATTATTTAATTTTTCAGATTCCCAAAGATTTAATCAAATTATGGGTGATGAGTTCTGTTCCAAGCATTTTCACAAATGTTATAAAGGCACAATTTACCTTCTTGCTCTTGTTGAAGTTTGATAATAAACTGGTTACTGTGGAGCAATTTTATTTCAAAATACTACAACAGACAGACATAGAAAATGGAGTTAAGGGAAACTAACTTTGACCAGCAAAGGTCATAAATGAAAATCTCTACCTTGAAAGATTTAAGAGCTAGGTGAAAATAAAAGGCTAGAAATATATGTGTCATCCTATAATTTCAAAATTATACTGAAAATGTCAACTAGTAGTGATACCTCTTTCTAACACTAAAGCACAATGGACAATATTATGTCAATTTTTTAGACTGGTGAAATGAAAGGCATGAAGTTTTACATAAGGCAATAGATGTTTAGCAAATCTAAAAATGGAAAATGAAGAATTATTTTCAGAAAATAAAGACATAAGTTACCTCCTTTTTCCTGCATGTACTTGGACAATAATATCACTTAAAACTTAATTAACCAACAGATTTTTGGCACCCAGTTTGTGAAAAAATTTTCTTTTTCTAATTTCAAAAAGAAATGGGCATTATAATGAACCTCTAGAATGAGAAAAGAAAATATATAAACATTAGATTACAGCTAGGACTGTCAAAAGTTTGGTAAAGCTGTATGAAAACAAAACTTGCAATTTAATACTGGGGAAGAATCAATGATACTACTATTTTAGATTCCTGTTGTATACTAAACACTGGCTTCAAAAGTGTAAGGCTCTAACCTAAGGGCCCAACTTCCTCTAACAGTTTTACTATTTCCAATCCATTAAAGTAATTGTCTTTTCTTTTTAAAACTAATGAAGTTAGTAAGGGATAAATTTTTCTTTTAATTTCTGTTTCAAAAACATAAAATCAAAAGGAAAAAGAACTTTATGAAATTGACTAATATTTTCATATCGTGCTTGAAATAATGAGTGCAAAACTAAGGAGAAAAAAAGCCTGTGTGCCTCTGAAACACACGTAACAGTGGAATACATAATATAATCTGTATTCCAAAAGATAGAGAGGCCAATATTCCTGTTACTCTAGATATATGGCAAGGTTATGGACCACACCTTAAGGTCTATGTGTGTGTGGGCAATGGAGATTAGGAATCTTCCTATCTGTTAGGTTTATATTCAGCAATGACTTACTTGTTAGAGTAGTTGTGAGGACCAGATAAAATAATGCATATGAAAATTATTTTGTAAACCAGCAAATACACATTTTTCAGGTAGACATTTGCTATAGCAGAGACAATAAAAAGGAATATATAAATATCAAATTGATCAAAGCAAGTCCAAAATCCTGCTTCAAAGTTCATTTCTCCAATGTTCTCCTGAGATTATAATGAACTGATTTACAGCTTCTCCAAGTATTATTCAGATTTCTATCAGCTATGGGGTACTAGCCAGTGGGAAATATGCTGGATGAATAAGACTGAGTAAAAACAGACAGAATTCTGCCCCCTGGAGCTTATATACCAGTGCTTAAGGAAGGCATCAATCAAAACAACACATAAAATAATTTAAAATTATAATTATTTACTGCCACAATTTCTTTCCTTGAAGGGAACATTTGAGGGAAGAATTAAAAATAAGTAGGTGTTAAGTGAATATGGTGGAAAAAAGACATAAGAAAAAGCTTGATATTGGGAGGATGTTTGACAATGATGAGGTAATTAAACATGGCATTGGCATGTGTGAACAAGAAGCAAAGTATATAGGGACAGAGTCTTTATCCCAAGCACAATAAGAATCTGATGAATGGTTAAACAGAGTGAAAACAATACAGATTTTTTTTTAATATTGCTCTTCACATTTGAACAGAGAGGGTGGTAGAGAAAAAAATGCATGAATGCACTGGGTAAGAAATTATCTCACCCTAAAAATGCAGATGATTTTTCAGTAATTTGGTCTAGGAATAAAGAAGGGATAGAAGGATCATCTTTTCTGTACTTTCTCATTCTAATCCAAGCAGGTATACAGATAATCCTCCATTACCTGGAAAGTGAGAGAATGGCTTCTTTATCTTAGCTCAGTCCTATTCCATAGCATTATGTGTATCCCACTACCTAATCAAACATATGGAATGTTGATATTGATCCAACATGCAGCAAATCACTGCATTTCAAATTCTTCTGTAAGAAATTGAATGTTCAGCTGAAAGAAAAAAATTTACATTGACTAACCATGTACTACAGAATGACTCAAATTTGGGTCTGTGTTTCAGTAAACCTAGAACCCCTTGAAGGCAGACATCACCCTCATATTAGACTTCCAATAAATGATAATGGAAATAATTACTCATCTATTGAATGATGCGATATATACCTACTTTTTTCCACAATAAAACAAAAAACCCCATAGGTTCACACACTTTTTTTGCATACCTCTCAGAGAATTTCAGCCCTGTTTTATGTTATAGCCTTAGGTTAAAAACATCAGTTTTTAACTCCGAATCCAGTAACAGTATTAGGTTGCTTACATAAGAGCATTAGAGTAGGGTTCTCTATATTTCTTGGCTCAGGAATTATTAGCTATATCATATTTGTAGTAGATTTGATAATAAACAATTATAGAACTATTTAGATCAAAGGAAAGTAGCTGAGAAATCTGGAAATAGATTGAAATTTTATTCAATAAGATTATTCTACTGAAACTATTTTCCTTGACTGACACATGTTGTCTCAAAATATTCTTTAAAATAAATCTGGCATAATCTTCTCCAATCTTCACAACAATCGGAAATTGCTATATATTGTGTGTTTTTACTTCTTTGAGTGATTTTTTGATTTTCTAAGTATATATATTTATATATCTTTAATTTAAGTAAGGTCAAAATATAAAAATACAATATCATCCAAATTTAAAATAATAGTTTTTGACTGGTTGAAATTATGTTAATTTCATCCCTGATTCTTTGAAAGAAAATGGACCTGTAAAACTGTGAGATTTTTTAAAGTAAAATAATCAGTTTTGAATATCATGACTTCATTATCCTGTGTCAGTTTGTACCCATTATCATTCAGTGAACTGACCCTAAAGTTTATTTATAGACTGAAGAGTCTCTTAAGAATTATTTTATTAGAGCAGAAAATTTAATCAATAAGTTTGATAATTCCATTGTGTCTTAATTTGAGCAGTGGAGAATTATAAAGGAGAAGAGGCAGTTTGTCATCTCTGTTAAACTTATACAAGCTATAAGCTGTTCTTTTTTCTTAAAATTTATTTTAAATGCTTGGAAAAATTGTTGTAAAGTGACAAGCAAGTCAAAATTCTAAGAAATGTTTGACATCTTTGCAGATAAACTCGTATTTTTTTTGTTTTATTTTGTTTATTCATCTTGAAGACTCTAGTACCAATAAGCAGATATGGTGGTATCTTTACATTGTAAGTGTATCATGTCAATTCACGATTAAAATTGACATGTGAGTGTATCTTGTGAGTGGCATTATACTGTGAGTGTACCGTCAATTCAAGATTAAAAGCTACAATTTTGTAAAAAGAATCTTTTCAATACAAATCCAGAAGTTCAATTAGACCATAAAATTTATTGACATTTGTAATAGAACACTTATTTTTCTTCATTGTGGGCATTGTTTCTGTCACAAATGCCTAAATTCTATAGTTCCAATAACAATTAAATGTAGATAATTCATAAAAATACATTGAGTTATATTTATTCCACATTTTTGATTATCAATAGTCACTGTAGACAGTAACTATATTAAAATGGTCATAAGTTCAAAAGTTTGAATGATTACCATTTCCTTCACTATTATTAAAGTATTAAAGTATATTGTCTAGTCTCCCTAATCTTGTTTTCTTAGAGAGAAAGATGACAAAATATTTTAACATGAAAAGAAGAATAATTATCAAACTGGTCACCCCAAATGTCATACAAAGTCAAAACTGCTAAGGTATACAAATTGTACTTTAGTGATCAAAGTAGTTTTAATGCATCTATATAAAAATCTAGGTCAGCAGAATTATGGTGGCCAGACATAGCTCTTCAATGAAATTATTAGGTTATAAATTCCCAGCATTCATTTTGATTTTTGATCATTTCGGAGAAATAAGAGCACATTATAAAGGTCTTGTTGATAAGGATTTATCTGACTGCTTAATTCTTATTTTAAATGTCATTAACTAAAACATAAGCCTATTTAGTATTCTAAATTTATTTAGAAGACTACTTTGTAATTATATAGCACACTGCTAATAACTACAGATCAATAAACAAATAACATATCTATCTCTCTATCTCTATCTATCTATCTATCTACATTGTTTTAAAGCAATATCCTTGGGAAATCAGTGAAAAGTTACAATATCTTTATTTGGGAATGCTGTGAAAATGATGTGATGGAAGTAAATGACTTCTTGAAGAGAACATGGGAATAGGGACTTTGGATCTAAAGTTAGGCATCACTTTGAGGGCTGTATCCATTTTGATGGATACAGTGCCCGTTCTTAACTGAAATTAATTCACTCTAGGACTATAACTCAAAGTTCTGTCAGAAGCCTTGCAAGCCTAACATTATGTGTTCTCATATGTATTGCACTTCTTACACACCATCTGCACCTGTGTGTATCATGAAATTACACAAGGAAAATGTAAGCATGGTGGGTAAAAGATAGCCTACAAAAACAGTATAAAGCTCAACTTAGAGCAATTTGGCATTGTTGCATACAGCTGGGAAGTGAAAGCAGCAGATGGGTTATGTTGACTTCCTGAAATCAGAAATGAGATGGTTTATATCTAACAAAATTTTGCATAGTCTCTAAGGCAAAGGCATTGCAGACTTTGCAAATGATAACCAGAAAATAACAAGGTGACATTCTTGAAACTGCACGAGGACAAAAGTATAATTGGCAAGAATTTTATAGATACAATATTATTTATTTTTTTAAAAGGAGAAGGTGCCAATAAATGAGATCAAGAGTTATTTTTATGTCACAAAGCTTACCTTACAAATGAGTTTTCTCATCTATGTATGGAATATATAGACTATTGCAATTCTATCCCTAAAATGGAATACTTAATCAAGTAACTAATAAAAATTCAACAGCAGGAATATTTTGTTTGGTTTTGTGTGTTTTGCTTTCTATTTTTGTATTGACCTATAATATTCCTAGAGTATAAGGACATATAATTAAAAAAAAGTTCTGATACTTGGCAGGTTGAATTTACAAGCAACATTTAACATTGACTTGTTAAGACTCCATAAGAACACTTTTTCTGATAATGACTTGATCAATGATAGAAAATATAAGTTAAAGTACATGATTTAACTTCTTCCTGCAATAGAATATTTAGCTATAATATATTGATAATAACATAGTCTCTTCTCAGAGTACTATGTCAAATTAACTTAAATATTTAAGTTTATTAATTATGGAAATTTGTGTATTACTTTTTTTCTATGAACTACGTTCAGGAACTATAATCAGCGTAACTGCTGCAGATCAAAATCTACATAGCTAAACAATCATATCCTTTATTTATGACAAGGAGTTCAAATTTTACAAAATCATTTAAAATACTTTCAAGAGATAAAATTTTAGGGACCAAGATATTACTATTACTGGTTTTAGTTGCAGTATATAGCTTTTAAACATTTTCTAATTCTTCCCTGCTTTGTGTGTTTACTTGGTATTGAGTCACTTCTTGGTGTCTCTGAGAGGATCAGAGTGGCAAGGGTCGAATGCTAAGTGGTTTTCTGCACTTATCATTACCCCCACTTATATCATTTTGGTATTGTTGTTTTTTATCTTAGTCACTGAAAATCTATATAAATGAGTTTCCCTCTTTAGCTGTCCTTTCATTTCTATGGCAAAAATAACTTTTCCCCATATCTAGAAGGAAATGTTAGAGGGTATACGACTCTTGTGTAATAAAAAAATGTCAAGATACACATTTCTCAAATTAGTTTCATATTCCACAACCGCCCATCTCTGTTTTAATGGTCATTTGGCTGTCTGGAATCAGTATCTCAGCCCATTTTAAACTGTTTAGTCCTTGGTAAAATTGTTCTGATGTTCTTTCTCAAATGGTTCAAATGGAGCAATCATTGTCAAGGTGATCTTGGGTTTTTGAAAGAGAAAAAATTAGACAAAAGTTATACTACCTTAAGAGCTATAAAAAAGTAAAATACACATTTAAGGAATACCAAATGTGACTTCTCTGTGACAGAAGCATAAAACTTCTCCTAAGGACATTACAAAGTTCTCATTTCAATATTGATAAGAATCAGGATACTCATTTTCAATTTTAAAATCACATTTGTTTTTAAATTAAGAATAGGTTATTAGCCACATGGCTCAAGGGAGGCAGAAATGCATTCTTTCCACAAATATTTCTTCAAAATTATTGATTTTTTTTGTTTTATTGTGTCACTGTTTGATATAAATTCAGTAAAATAGTTTTCTAATAAAAGGCAAGTAAACAGGGATGTGTTTAAGATTAAAATGTGTATATTAAATTTATTTAAAACAGTATAGACTACATGATTCTTTTCTTCTAGTTGTTAGTTGTTACACAAAAAATCCACAAAATTTCAGGACCTATTGAATCTACCTAGGTTTGAGACGTAAAAAGTGTTATTCTAAAATTACCTTTCTATTTTCAACATAATTCATAGAACTTTGATGAATTATGTTGAAAATAGAAAGGTAATTTTAGAATAACACTTACTTTTCATGTCTCAAACCTAGGTAGATTCAATAGGTCTTGAAATAGGAAGTATCCTTGAATGTCAAAGAAATAAGATTAATGGAAGATGAGACATGAACACAAAGAAGGAAATAGAAGAACATCAAAAAACCTCATCAATTTGACAAATTTGCTGAGAGTTTTCCATAAGGTTACACTGGACAAAGGACAGAAAATGTCTTTTTTTTTAATATGCAAATGCTGACATACTGGTAACGATCCAAAAGACTTTGTTGCAATGAGTTTTGAAGTTAAGTGGAAAAGCTCAGTGATTTATTCAAATTGTCAGCGGCAGGCTTAGAAAAGAATAGTTGCAGTAGAGCAGCAGTGAATTTCCCAAATTTCCTTTTTCACTCATTTCCTTTTTTTCTCTCAAATATATTTTATTCTTTCTACCTAAGTTATGTCATGTATCATTTAGTTAATTTTTTCAGGCTACAACCTATGCCAATACATTTTTATTTCTATGATTATCCATGCTATGATTATTTCATCTGACAAAGTTCTTTAACCATAGTCTATGACAAATCCTTTAACCAAGTATCAAACAAATTTCTACCAGACTACACTTCAAATTTTCCTGTATTTTAACATTCACTGTAGACTTAATTAAATCAGTCGTTTCACCTTCTAATTAAATATTTATTTTTTCTATATTTCATATTATCATATATTTATATCAATGAAAGTGTCCAAAAAGTTATTTGGCCTTACTTTCTCACTTAGAAAATTGGGTAACTGGGTTCTAGAATATTGAAGATTTATTTGGAGATATAATTAATAGCAGAATTAAATTTTGGAGTCAAGGTCATAGAGGTGATTTTCCAATGCTTTTGAAGATCATCTCTGGATTTTCTCAGTACTATAAACCTTCTGGGGCAGCCTTGGCCTAATATCTTTCTTGTCACACTTTTGGCTTATTGGATGGTGACAGATCAGTTGTTGAGTGTTAGTGTTTCTAAATACCTGAACTCAGGAAGAGACACCAAATATGGGCTTTCTCACTGGAACCTACAATCAGTTATTTTGATAGAGAATCATCTAGAATTCTTGGCTTTAGCAGCTGACTAGGCTTACTCTAGATTTCAACTAGGTGCCTTTGGGCAAAGTACTACGTAACTCATTGTAAGGAAGATAGATTTTGGCATTACAGAGAACTGGGTTTGAATTTGTTTCCAGTTATCAACGAACATGTGATCTTCTAGAATTTTTTTAGTACCACTCAGACTCAGTTGCCTTAGGACTTCAGTTACTTCTGTATATTTGTTTTAGGTGAAGGTAACTTATCTGTTGTCTAATACTCATTGACTCCAATGTCTCCAAAAAAATCCCAAATAATATTTCAGGGTTTTGTTTCATCTAATTATATACCCTCAAATTACCCCCTCTATCATGTCTAGATAGCTTTCAGCTTTCTCTCCAAGGGTTTTTGGCTCTCATAATAAGTCACTGATCCTAACTAGAATAAGCTTTCTTTTTTCTTAATCTCATTTTATGTAAAATTTTTAATTTAAAAAATATTGGATAGAGATCTTTCTAAGTGTATTTATTACATAGCCCCCTGCTTTATAAACAAGGTACACAAGAGCTAACTTAATCTTGGTGACCCAGGGTCACTGTTCTGACCATCAGGTAATGTACTGTTCCATAGGATAGTCTCTTTTTTTAAATTGCAGTTTCGTTGCTGTACAGAATAAGCTTTCTTGAATAACAGATATGGAAACCGACATATATGATATTATAAACTGTGATACTGGACTTTTTTTTTTTCGGTGTGTTAGTCTTGGAAAGATAAATAAAAATAAACGTGGCAAATTACAAGCTTTCATTTTTGGAGATCATTGTAGTAATAAGCATGTTTCAGGTGGCCCTCTTCCCTTGAGTGAGATTATTTAGGGATGTGGTAGGGTTAAATATATATGTAGCCTGAATTGTCACTGATATTTACAAACCCTATGAATCATTAAACAATTTTGATAGATCAGGTTTCTGCTAAGTTAAGACAGTAGATACTTTGATGATAATGTAAAAGTCAGTTGATACTTAATTACTGAAAAGTCACTAATTCCATTTTGTGACATTTAAAAAACAAATTTTTTCTTGGTGTGTCTCAATTATGCTGAAGCTGGCACTGGGCATGCCTACTTGATACACCAAATACTACATATATGACAAGCGCTAATCAGTATGTGGGAATAAAATCAAGGTACATGCCCCAGATTCTATGTTTATATTCAAAATACCAGAAGGACAAAGGGATTGGACTTAGGAAGATTGAGGGAGCATTGAGATATGCAGTGTAAATGTGACAAATAGTTCTCTACATTCTAATGAGGTGGTAGGTAACTTCTGTAAACAGTTTAATAAATACATAGACTTTTTAGAGGAGGTCCAGTCAATTTGGATTAGTATAAATATCAACAATGTTGTATAGTTTGTGCACTGAGGCACAGGTAAGTTTTAAAAATGCAAAAATCTCTTGATTTGTCTCTTTTTTTCACAGAGAATTTTTTTTTTTTAATAAGAGAAGGATTTATGCCAATAGAGTTGTGTAGAATATTGGCTTTGAATTTGGAGCACACTGATGGGAAGCTAGCCTTCAGGATCTAAGTATACTGAGTTGCCTTAATTTTTGCATGGAGGTACACACCACCAACAGAAATGCCTAATATATTTTGGCTATTGTTATAAAGGAAGTGTGTAAAAGAAACAATGTGTATAAAAGTAATTTTTTCAGAGCCTTCACTGGGGCCCTTATGAAATTCTTTACAAGAGAAATCTTATTATCTTGATATTTACTGGATAAGTCATATGTGGGTGTTTAAGGCACAAGAAGTAGCATATAATAATGGCAGAGAAGCATGAAAATAAAATAAAGCCTAAAGATTTGAGAGCAATGGAGTACAGAGAGAAAATTAAAGAAAAACCTGGCTGGACATATACTATGAACAGATATGATGTCATCTTTGATGTATTGTCAAGGTTAAATGACCCATTTCAGTATTTTAAGCAAAGGAATTATACAGTCAAATAAGTAAGTTAATAAAAACTTATTTTGATGAGAGTGTAAAATGGATTGTGAAGAGATAAGACTAGCTAAGAAGCCAGGACAATAATGGTGTGACCAACTAGCATGGATATAATTAGCACTAGGCAAATACAATAGAAAATTAAGAGATAGAATTATCAACTTATAATGAATTATAAAAGAGAGTATGAAGAAAGGAATTTAAGGTGTCTTCTTGTACTTGTTTAATTGGGTGTACCTTAAATGTCATCAACCAGGACATAAACTATACAGGAAAGATGGGATTGGAGTGGGAAGATATAAAATGTAAGGTGCTTTAAGGCTATCTAAGTGAAAATGTCCAATAGATCCAGGAATAAAGTTCTTGAGATTATAGAATTTTGTTGGCTGGGAGTATAAATTTTGGATTCATCATTGCATTGTAGTCACTGAAGGAAAAGAATTCCTAGAGAAATGGCTGTACTGAATTGTCTTCTATCCTTAATGGAAGCTGCATTAGAATTAATTTAATTCGTATGCACTAATGCATGCTAGACAACTGGAAATCTGTAATGTTACTTAAAAGTCAACTTTTTATGCATATACAGATATATCTGTGAAAATGCACTTTACAGTTAGTAAAATTAAGAAAACAGTTATAACATTAAAAGAAAATACCTTATTTGAGGAGGTGTTTCAAGATGGTGGCATAAGATGGTCCTGAACTCACATCCTCCCATGGACACAACAAATATACAAGTATATATGGAAGAATTTCCTCTGAAAAGAACCTGAGAGCTAGTGGAACAGCTGCTCCACAACAAAGGATAAAAGGGCTACATCAAGACAGGCTGGAAAGAGAGAGACACACTCTTCAAAAATCCCACCTCTAGCATGGTGGCCCACAATCTAGAGGTATCTCAATAATAAATAAATAAGTAAGTAAGTAAATAAATAAATTAATAAATAAAGCTTCTTCCTGAGGAGAAAAGGTTTGTGCCCCACACCAGTCCCCACTAACCGTTGAATTCGGCACCAGAGAGATGAGACCACAAAACTTTGGCTTTGAAAACCAATGGAACTTTGTCCAGGGAAAACACAGCGCTGTAGGAAATGAAGGTTCTGTTCTTAATGGGCTCATACATAGAACCACTCACCTTGGGATCCAGTGCAATAAGCAGAAGCTTGAATGGTACTACTCAAACTAAAGAGCTTTTGTACAGTGAAGGAAACCATCAATGAAATGAAAAGGCAACTTACTTAATGGAAGAAGATATTTTCAAATCATGTATTCAATAAAGGGTTAACATCTGAAATATATAAAGAACTCGTACAACACTATATTAAAAATGGGCAGAGGACCTGAATAGACATTATTTTAAATATATATATATATATAGACAGCCAACAGGCACATGCTCAACATCTCTAATCATCAGGGAAATGCAAATCAAAAGCACAAAGAGATATCACCTCACACCTGTCAGGATGGCTATTATCAAAAACACAAGAAATAACAAGTGTTGACAAGGAGGTCTAGAAAAGGCAACCCTCATGCACTGTTGGTAGGAATGTAAACTGGTGCAGTCACTAGAGAAAACAGTATGGATGCTCCTCTAAAAATTAAACAAGGAATTAATTAATTCCAAATTCGGTGGGCTCTGTTTATCCCACTGTATACACTATCATTTTTTATGCCAATAATTTACTTTCAGTTTTGTATCCAATAATAATTTCAGTTTTTAATCAATAATTCTCAGAAGTTTTTTCCTTCTTCTGAATCTTGTTACATCACCCCCCAGGAGAATTTAACAATACCTTGAGCTGTTAATTTTTTCTCTGCAATATTTTTTCTTTCAGTTTTTTCAAGTCTTCTTTTCATACTTCTGGGTTTAGTTTTCTAGTTGATACCACAATGTTTTACACCTATCATTGTTTCTCTTCCCAAAGTCTTCCTCAAGAGGCTTAATTTAGTTAAATTTGTTTGCATACTAATAATGAATGTGAAGGTAGAATTTATTCTTCTCTATTGTCAGATGATGTTGTATTTTGGATAACAGTTGCTAGAATCTACCAAATTTTAAGTTTAAATCTTCTTCTACTAAAAACCCCTCAAAAGAACCCCTTGTTATATTTAAGATATTTAAAAATAAAACCATAACAGAATAATTAAAACACAAGCAGTTATATACAAATATTAATGGTATTGTTATATTTAGATAATAAATACACAAATTCATGAGAAAATATAACAGATAGTTATGTGATTTAATTGATTTTTCTAGTATTGTTTAAATATTCTTTGTTCAAAGACTAAAGGACTAAGGACTGCTTAGTAAGCAAATACAACTAAGCAGATTTTCCATGCTAAAAATCACTACAAAGATATGGAGATCTTTCCCCTGGAAATATATTAAAACTGCTCTTTAAACATAATATGAACACACTCTGGGGCATGTAATATACTTTACATTTATTAAACCTTAGTTGCTCGGGCTATGAACTTTAATAATGTGAATATTTTCTGGGTGACCTCAATTCCTTTTCCTAAGCATCGTTTTCCCATAATTCTTAGTATTATAAATGCTATTTACGATAAAATGTTTGATATGCTACTATTCTAGTCTTCTAATCTAGATACTTATTTCTAATAGCAGTGGAGGGAAATGTAATTAAACATTCTAATAGAGTTTATTTCCATTCCTTGATGAAATGCTCTCAGAAGTTTGCTACTAACTGAATTATTTGCCCAGTCACTTCTGCACAGGTATAAAAATGTTCAAAGAAAGTAAGCAAGTGACATCTAATTTATCACAGTCTTGTCAGTGTTCTTTGTCAGTAGTCTCTGCTATGAAACTCAGTACACTAAAAAATGCTTTTTTATGATGACAACAGGTTCAAAAAGAATCTTGAAGAGCTGTGTTAGTTAATGGCGTTTGTATTATTTTCCATTAAAATTTCATTAAAAACAAAAAACAACTAAATGTAAAAGAAAACCTTATGCATTTTTTATTGAATGATAGGCCAATAGGTAGTAAAATAAGCACGGGTATAAGTGATGCCCATGAGAGTTCACAAGAATAATAAGTGGGGGCTTATATCTTATCAGTTCAAGTGAGTATTATTCCATTTTATTTGATCACATCCCTGTAATAACAGAAGCAGAACACTTGATTATAAGCAAAAGCTCTGAGCCTCACACATCGGGCACATTCTTCAGAATGCCCCCATTTTCCACCACGACTCACCAAAAATAAATAGCAGAATGGGGTACAGTTATGACAACAAAAACTGCAGCAACATTCTACATTTCAAAGATCTTACCAACATTTTAATGAAATAACCTCTTATGATCTGCTGAACAAGGTTGATACAAAGGTTTTTAATCTGTCTCACAATGACCAGGATCGTGAGTGGATACCTATGACCTTGAGAAATGAAATGCTGAGCCATCCTGAAAGACAGTGGCAAGGGACAAAACTCATGTCTAAATGACCAGTTCATGGCCACCTGAAATTTGACAGAACTGATTCAAATTGGGATATTTACTCTGGAGCTAAGTACACTGTAAAAGCCTTGGCTCTCTATCTAACATGTGAAGTTTAAACAACATGGTGACTATAGTTAATAATACTGTATTGTATGTCTGAAAAATGCTAAGATAATAGATCTTAAAAGTTATCATCATAAGAGAAAAAATTGTTATGTGTGGTGATGCATGCTAACTAGACTTACTGTTGTGATCATTCCACAATATATGCAAATATCAAATTAAGATGTACACCTGAAACTAAAATAATCTTATGTGTCAATAATATCTCATTTTTGGGCTTCCCTGGTGGTGCAGTGGTTGAGAGTCCGCCTGCCGATGCAGGGGACACGGGTTCGTGCCCCAGTCTGGGAAGATCCCACATGCTGCGGAGTGGCTAGGCCCATGAGCCATGGCCGCTGAGCCTGTGTGTCCGGAGCCTGTGCTCTGCAACGGAAGAGGCCACGACAGTGAGAGGCCCGCATACCGCAAAAAATAAAAATAAAAAATAAAAATAATATCTTATTTTTTTTTAATATGTGAAGTTTGAGAAAGGCAAAAAGGAAATTAAGGAGTAGTCTCCAAATCACTGGCTAGAATGTAACTTATACCCAAGAGGCTGTTGTCCATCATGTGCCCATATAAAGAGTTATAATCTCATGAGAGCAGAAAAACATCCTGAATGGGCCATAGAGCTTGTGGTAAATATTAGTAACATTGTTTTTGTTTGTTTGTTTTTCAGTTAAAAATGGAACCAGCATTTAGTTCCCAGTGACTGGACTCTGCTGTCGAGGAAATATATACAGCATCACGAAGCTTGGTACAAAAAAGGTTAGGCAGAAAAATATAAAATCAATTACAGGTAGCAACTCCACATTTCTAGCAATAAAGTACCAAGAGAGCAAAATTAAATTACTTTAAAAAGATGCACATGAGAGTGCTGGGCAGGGAGGGTGCCTTGATAGTGGAGAAAATAAGACATAGGAGGTGGAATACCACTAGAAGGAAGAGTATGACCTAATCCTTTATTTCCTTGCTAAATCCTGGACAAAGGAGTGGGTAATATACTAGCATCATTGAGACAGGTCTGAACAATAGACATAATGGACCAAAGAAGTCACAATAAGGACACATTATCTCATAGTCCAACCCAAATTTTAACCCCAAACCAGTCATATTTTCAGAAGATTTCCAAAATTAGAAGTCTAGTGAACTAATGTTTACCTCATTGACTAAGTATGAAGACTCAAAGGAACATTTGAAATGATTAAAATGGGTATTAATTCCTATATCCAGAAACTTATCTATCTCATATTAGCCCTAGAGGTGAGGGACAAATTTTATTAATCTAATTACTGATGTTCAGGAAGCAATTGTATCTGTGACATAACATCCTAATGCACTCTTAAAGCCCTGGAAAAGATACTTGATAAGGATCCAAACTACTTCCTGTCTAAGAGACAGACTATGATGAATATTTTAGACCAGATCCAAAATGCTAATGCTAGGAGTTTTCTAAGATGCTAAAAAACTTTCTGATATTCCTTTTAGACCCAGGGGATATAACTATGAACCCTAGAGGAAAAGCCCTTAAACATGATTATGAATGTGATATTTAGGTCAATAGTCACAAATTTGGAATTGAATGATACAATCAGGTCTGGGAAGGGAAGATGTATTTAAGCTTTCTGCACCCTGGAATTTATATTTGGCATCACATTTGTAGGGAATTTAGACACTCCTGGCTGGTAGTATGATCATTCAGAAAATATGAACCATAGATCCTAGCACAGATTTGAGATCTGATTTCTGTACTACCATGGGTTGCAACTGGGTAAACAACCCAGCATGTTTAAGAGTGTCAGAAATACTTTTTAATGTCTCATCAATACTTAAAGGCAATATCAAGCAAGTTATATATTGAGGGAAAAAAATCTAATTTTGACCCTCTCTCAGTGTGTATATTATAATAATAATTGAGCTCAAACTTGTCACATGCAATTTTTAATTCAAATTTCCTTATAGAAATAGTTCCACAATGACTCCTAAGGTGACAAATGGTCCCCTTCATCTTTTTTTATCATACAATCAATCAAATTCAGTTAAAACATTAAGAAATTCCAAGGAAAAAAAAAAGGTTGCTCTGTGCCATAACCACTGCTTTTAACATCTAGGCAGATCAATAAAACAACCATATAGGACATTATCAACTCACTGTGAACTACTGGCATATAGGTCAGGTGTTCTCAATATTACAAAGGAGTATTAGGCATTATTATAACTTGGAAAAGTCATAACCCCAGCCTTAGGCAGGCTCTACACAATCTTGAATTTAGCAAATGCATCATTTTCGTTACCAGTGTACCAGGTGTACAAGCCCAAGTTTTATTGGTATGATAGTGACAGCAATCTCCCTTCTTTGTCTTAAATCAAAATGATATTAACACTCTGTTTCTGTGCTATAATTTATTTGGAAGGAATCCAAACTGGACCATTGATTAAATTCTACTAGTTGCCAACCTGATGTATTAAATCAATGATATAATATTAATCAGGTTAACTGGAGATATTGAAATGAATACTCTAGATTTCCTTTTGCTGTGTATACTGGAGAAGTATGAGTTATAAACACAAATAAATTCAAAGCATCCAACCAGTGACAAACTCATTAGGGTCCCAATATATGTTTAAAGATCTGACAGTACACCTAGACCCAAATGTCTCTTTGGATAAGGTAGACAGATCATGCAATCAGAGAATTCTATTTATATGATTATACTGGTTCACAAGCAATGCAAATTAACATAGTGGAACACAGAGCAGGAAGAATTCAGCATAAGGTCAATTTGAAGTTGGGCATATATTTCTTGGCATGTCCAAGTAGATGATCATGCCAGTGTGTCATGTCTTTGGCAGACCATTAAGAGAATAAAAATAATACTTTCTAAAATTAGGGATAGAAAGAATGGTCATTTTAATTAAAATGTATCTGTAACAGATACATAAAGATAAACATAAGACTCCATAAATTAGCAGTGACTAGAACAGCTCATTATGAAATGCGTGATATACTATACTAAAACTAACCTAAATAGGACAAGCTGAATAGCATAACAATGGTAAACTGGGAAACACATACCTTGCACAGGGCTTCACTTGGTGCCACTTTCGTTAAGGTCCTTTGTCAGTTGATTGCATGGAGCAAGAAGATGACCTAGCCTGGCCTCTTCCAGCATATTTGAAGGGAGATTGCTAGTGACTATTAAAATTTCAGTGTTACCTAATCTTTGTCCCTAATAAACAAATGAGACATAATGAAACTTGATAGCTTTTGCATAGTAAACACATCCATCGGCAAAACAGAAAGAGCCTACTGAATGGCACAAAATATTTGCAAATGATATGACTGATAAGGGATTAACATCCAAAATATATAAACAGGTCATACAACTTATCATCAAAAACACAAACAAACTGATTAAAAAATGGGCAGAAGACCTGAACAGACATTTTTCCAAAGAAGAAATTCAGATGACCAACAGGCATATGAAAAGATGCTCAACACTACTAATCATCAGGGAAATGCAAATCAAAAGCACAATGAGATATCGTCTCACAAAGAACACAGATAACAAGTGTTGGAGAGGATGTGGAGAAAAGGGAACTCTGGTACACTGTTGGTGAGAATGTAAATTAGTACAGCCACTGTGGAAAACAGTATGGAGTTTTCTCAAAAAAACTAAAGTACAATATGACCCAGCAATTCCACTCCTTGGTACATATCTGAAAAAACAAAAACACTAATTCGAAAAACTACATGCACCCCAATGTTCATAGCAGCATTATTTACAATTGCCAAGATATAGAAGCAACCTAAGTGTCCAACAACAGATGAATGGATAAAGAAGATGTGAAGATGTGATATATATATATATATATATATATATATATATATATATATATATATAATGAAATACTACTCAGCCATAAAAAATGAATGAAATTTCACCATTTGCAACAACATGGATAGAACTGGGGGGGTGGGTATAATGCTAAGTGAAATAAATCATACAGAGAAAGACAAATACTGTATGATATCACTTATATGTGGAATTTAAAAATACAACAAACCAGTGAATATAACGCAAAAGAAGCACACTCACAGATATAGAGAACAAATGGTTACCAGTGTGGAGAGGGAAGTGGGGAGGGGCAATATAGAGGTAGGAGATTAAGAAGCAGAAACTATTGTGTGTAAAATAAGCTACAAGGATATATTGTATAGCACAGGGAATATGACCAATATTTGATAATAACTATAAATGGAGAATAACCTTTAAAAATTGTGAATCACGGGCTTCCCTGGTGGCACGGTGGTTGAGAGTCCGCCTGCCAATGCAGGGGACACGGGTTCGTGCCCCTTTCCAGGAAGATCCCACATGCCGCGGAGCAGCTAGGCCCGTGAGCCATGGCCGCTGAGCCTGTGCTCCGCAACAAGAGAGGCCACAACAGTGAGAGGCCCGCGTACCAAAGGAAAAAAGGAAAAAATTGTGAATCACTGTACTGTACACCTGTAACTTTCATAATATTGTAGATCAACTATACTCCAATTTTAAAAAGCCTGTTAAAAAAAAACTTTAGTATTAACTAATCTTTGTTGAAAAGATTGTACATTATTGATTGTTGGTGTCAGATATTTTGTAAAAGTGCAAAAATTAAAATAATTTTTATTCTGTGCTGAATATTATAATCTTGAAGACAAGGAGGGACCACTGGAACTTATACTAACAAGAAATGCTGCAATTTTATTTATGTGATTAAGCATCATTTAAGTTAGAAGATTAAAGGCGTTTTTTAATCTGTACCCACACTCCTCAACTCACTTCAACTCGATCCTCTTCAGTGTTCATAATCATACATTATTCTGCTTTCAACAAAATATGATATAAAAGAATATCATAATTCTCAGTGAAGGGCCAAATCCCCAGTAAGATGCATCCCAATCCACAGAAGACAGGTATGTTGATATACCTCTCTTGGATGATTTTGTCCTGTGCTCATGATTAGTGGACTTTATGACGCTTGAGAATTTTTCAAGATGTTACTGTTACCCAAAATATGAAAAAGAAAAGTTATTTAGTAAGAATGCTGGCATACCAACCACTGATTAGTAAGCAATTGTGAGGCAAGCCCCTTTAGGATGACTTAAAAGTTTAGTTAGGCCAGTATTTGTCTTCTTGAAAGGAAGTTGGTAGGACTATTGCTATTGCTCTAGCATTAGCTACCAGGTCAGTGTTTGGAATGGATGCCATCACCACTGAACCTTAGAAGCAGCAAGAGTTGAAACTGTAAAAATGTTTTAAGTAGAATAAAACTTGACAGATGACTTTAAGCTATTCTGATCTCTCAACTATAGTAGCAAACTGACTTTGCAGGCAATTGAGTACATGAACTAATCCTCCAATGTAGGATAAAATATCCATGGGTCTGATTTTGTTTTATGTTATGTGCTACCAAGAAGCAAAAATATGTTGATGAGAGAGAAGAACAGCAATAGTTTGGAGGTGGCAACAAAGTAGAAGAAAGACACTAAATTGTACTCTCCATTACTGAGCACAAAAGGGCCATGTGGTTAGTGGGAGGAAAAAAAACAGCAGCTAATTGGAGAAGGGCAAAGGAAGTATTGTTCTCAAAGGACAACTGACATTAAGGCAGAGAGATAAAGAGATTGAAAAAATGATTTAAGCTGTAACCAACAGAAAAAAATAATTCTTGTAGAGAATCAATACTTTCAGTCAGTGAAAGGCTTCGTGAGTGGAGAGTTGGATATCTGGGTTAGACATCTAGGTTAGAAATTAAATACAAGGTAGGGAACATGGCAGCTGCGGGACAAGTGATTCTCAAATTTTAAGCAGCATGCAGTCACCTGGGAAGTTTGCTGAAGTGCACATTCTAGCTCTGGAGGTCGGGAGCAGCTCCAAGATTTTGTATTTCCTATAAATCCCTCACATGATGCCAGTGCTGCTGGTTTGTGGAAAATGATTTTGGGAGCAAGGCTATTGGCCAAATGACTCATAGGCTTACACAGTGGAGAAACAAAGCAGGAATGAAGAGGATAGTTGCGTCTTTTCTTTGAGGAAGGTGAGTATTAACCTTAGTGGTCAGAAGACTAATCTCAAACTGCCAGGACGGATGCAGGATTCATATTATCACTCACTCTCCAAATGATCTGTGAACTGCTTAAGGGGAGAAATCATGCAGAATTTTAAAACTTTTTATTAACTTCAATAATGTCTGCTTGATTCAATGAAGTTTCCAAATAAATACTTCTTCTTTGATTAATTCATTAGTATGTGCCTTTTATCTAAAGGGAAAATGTATTTGTTCATGGTGGATTGCATTAAATAATAAAGCAGTCACTGCATTTTTAAACAATTGCAACTTATTCATTACTTTGAATTAATATCATGCCACTTTTAGTGAGTTGTTTTCATTTTTATATTTGTTATAGCCACTTATCACAATTTTAATTATAACCAATTTAATTTAATGAATTTTCCAAATATACTTCATTATTATGCAACACAGAAATAGCCCTCAAGATAATTATACATGGAAGTGGTTTAATATATAATCCCACATTTCAAAATATCTGTATATGTGTAGTTATGAATCAATCTGTATATAACAGTTGTTTTTCTTATATAAATTCATATAACAATTTCTCTATACAGAATTTCTAGTAAATATAATTACTGATAATATTGAATAATTTTCTTAAGTCAAATAAAATATGCATTAAATTATCCAAAATAAGTGTTAAATTATATATTGCTTGATCCAATATCTTTTCTTTTGTCCTATTTGTTTGGTGGGATTATATTCAATTCTATTTAATTAAGCACATTTTTTAAAAGAATTTTTTGATGTGGACCATTTTTATAGTCTTTATTGAATTTGTTACAATATTGCTTCTGTTTTATGTTTTGGTTTTTTGGCTGTGAGGCATATGGGATCTTAGCTTCCCAACCAGGGATCGAACCCACACCCCCTGCATTGTAAGGCAAAGTCTTAACCACTGGACCACGAGGGAAGTTCCCTTAATTAAGCAAATATTTACTGCACAATATTTTATCGTTAATGCATTACGTATTATGCTCTGGGGACCATATGGTGAATTACAGTTCATGGTGTTATTCACATTAGAATCTTATGGAGGCAGTTGACCTCTCAGTGCTAGCTACAGTGCATAGCATTCTGTATAAGCAGTGTAACAGCAGAAGAAAGTGATGCAGAAGCACAGATAATTAACATGATTTCATTCATTACATTTGTCGAGTCTTCAAGATGAAATTTGTGCGTTTGATCTGGACCTTTAAAATTAAATAAGAAAATTTATTACTCATAGTTCTAGACACTGGAAGTATGAAATCAGAGTGCCAGCATGGCCAGGTACTGGTGAGGTTCCACCCTCATTACCTAATTACTTCCCAAAGTTCCCACCTCCACATACATTAGATTGGGGTTAGGATTTCAACATATGAGTCTTTGGGGGACATAAACATTCAGTACATAACAGTAAGCAAGACCAAAAGTAAGGAAATGTAGAGCAGGGAGTATTTTAGACCAGAAGCATGGTGGAACTCAAAGTCGGAGAGGTACCCAGAAAATACATTTGGAAGCACAAACAATGGCACATAGAGACAATATCAGTATGTCTTCTGAAAAGATGATAAATGTATCTTGTTCGGGTCAGTAATAAACAAAAGAAAGTCAGAACTATTACACTGACCATGATTCTTGAATGACAATTATTATTGAAGTTTTATTCTGATATTTTCCATGTAATTATAATATCCACAACCACATGAATTTGAAAATACCAGGCAGAACTGAGTTTGAACTGAAGATTGACATTTCATATAAAACAGCCCGTATTTGCTTGATAGTATATTCATTCAACCACAAGAAGGGCTTATTATTGGTAGTGTCTTTTATACTATAGCATCACTCTGTCATGTTAGGAGATGTAGCAATGCCAGTTGTTTCCATTTTGTTGGTTGCAGTGATGAACATGGAAATATAGGATTTTGGTGAGTCTGATTCTAATCATCCTCAACAGGGTAAAAGATGGAGCAGGTGGTCTTTTTAGGGCTGGGTCTAGTACACAGAGTGACATGATGTCAGAGCCCACTTGATTCAAAAGACTGTGCAGGATTTAAAATGGTGCAGTGTATATGGAACATAATGCTATATATGCTGAAAGGGGCAAAGGAAAAAGTTGAACAAGGTTATGAGTTTAATTCCTCCTTAAAGAATAGTTTCTCAAAGGAGGACTAGAAAATATCAGGGGCAAAAGCTGACTGGGAAGCAACGATCCTGAAGAGCTAGGGGATGTCACAGATTCCGGGGGGAAGAGGGTAGTAGAACAGGGAAAATTGTGAAATAGAATGATATCTTGGAGAATACCTTAGCTGGGGGCTGAAGTTATTGCACACAGCTGATTTTTATGCACTCTTTCAGAATAATAAGTAAAAGACTTGTCTACAGCTAATACAGTGATTATCAACTAAGACTTCACATTGAAATCACCTGGGAAAACATCTAAGCAGCATTAATGACCCTGCCCTACTGCAGATCAATTGAATCAAAGTCTCAGAAGAGGACACTGTTATTTTTAAAAGCTCCCCAGATGACTCTCATATACAGCAGGATTAAAAACTACTGATCCAATTGATTAAGAAAGTGAACCAAAACCAAAAATTCTCAGGAGTTGCAGTTAAGAAATTCACCTCTATCCATGCATTAAATACGATGTTCCTAAAGACTGATTACTGGTGGTAAAGTGGTAACTTTTTTCTAGAATAAATAAAGAACTCCAATTAATCAACTAGAAAAGAAATGCAGTGTAATAGAACATTGGATGATGAATATGACAGACTATTCAGAACTGAAAAAAAAGTGTCCAATAAAATTATTAAAAGACGATCAATCTCACTGATAATCAAGCCAATGACATTTTACACTAAAATATTTCATTTTCATAGACCTGGCAAATTTTTGAGAGTTTAACTATGTCATGGTAAGAGTATGGGAAAAGTAAATACACCTATAATGTTAGTTGGAATATAAATTGTTAAAAAAATTGGTGGAAATTTTGATAAATTATATTAATTTAAATATGTGAATGCCATAAAAAAGACTGATTCTATTTCTGGAAAAATACCCTGTAGAAATATTTAACAGATTCGCCCAAGGTGTTCAATACAAGAATATGTGTCCCAGCATTAATTGTAATAGAGAAAATCTGGAAATAACCTAAGTCCTTATAAAATAAGGTATTAGAGATATATTTTGATATATTCATACAAATGAATTAAATAATCAAATAAATGAACAATAGTTACATGTGTCAAAATAGATATATTTTACATACATGTAGGAGTGTTTGTGTGTGTGTAACTTTGGTAAATGACTTTGGGAGCCTTTATATATGTATGTATGTGTATATATATACATATATATATACATAAAATTAATTCATGAGTGAGGGATTACCCAGATATTGCAGAGTTTTTGATCTGTCAAGGGGTATAACAATGGTATCAAGAAAATGATGGGAAATTGAAGTATATTTTGATACTTTATGTCTTGAAAAAAATTGAAGGAAATATTGAAAAATTAAGATTTCTTTTAACTTAAGTATCTTATACTATTATTTTCTACGTTTGGGATGAGCATAATAAAGTGAACTTTTAAAAACTAATTTTGGACAGTTCCTGGAGGAAATTAATGATCAATACTATTCTCCTTCTTGCAGCTGTATCCTGTGGGTTCAGTGTAACTGTTCTGTGTGGGGTGAGCCCGGCAACATTAATGTTAAGTTATGCAGATGTCACAGAATGTTGGGATTTTCTGTTTCCCTTAAGTTTCTGTGATCTATGCTGGAATGGAATTAAATGGGTATTCCCATTAAAACTTAAGCTCCTCAGGGTGGGGATTTTTGTCTGTATCATCAGTAATATCTTAACATTTCCTGGCTTATAATTGCTCCTCAAATATTTTCTGAATTAAGAAAGCCTTTTAGATCATGGTATTTTAATCCCAAGGTCAGGGACCATTAAATATGATTCTACACAAGTTGTTTTGAATAATAAAAGAGACATTCATAAATAAAATAAATTCCAGGCTACAAGTGTTTGCTATAGCAAGTTTCTTGATGACAAATTACAATTTCAATTTATTTTTAGCTCCCACAGAAGTCTAGGTCATCACTGATGAATGAACAATGAATGGTGTTAGGATGATGATAAGGATATCCTTAGATGGCCAAAGCTCCTCCAGACTGCTTGACAATAAGCTGCTTGTTCTGGTTTGCATCTCAGTGAGCAGAAGGTGGTGTTATAAGTGGACTGCCCTGCTTTCACTATAACTATACTTCACCAAGGTAAATAAAATAAGAGACATTTTTAAAAATCCTATAACAAATTCTCTGCTGTGTTTAAAGTTATATGAATGTGGCCAAGAAGTTTTTTAGTATTTTCTATGAGTAAGACACTCTAAACTCCAGAAGAAATTCTATAATGGAATGTGTAATACCAGCCTTATTCACAAACAAGAATAGAAGAGGTCACCATTTGGTGTCCAGACCTTTCTCTGAGATTCTCAGATAAATACCAGCATTGATATTCTATTAAAAAATATGCTCAACAAGAAATCAATCGATTGGATAAATATGTAATCTTATCATTTAAAAGGGGACACTAAAATTAATGAAAATTATATAATTTTTGAAATATTTATTTATCAGCCAAAAAAAGATTTTTATATCGGTTAATTTAGACCCTTTCAAAAATCAGTTTAAAATATCAAATTATTTCTGAAAATGTATATCCATATAAATTAAAATAAAAATATATTGATATCTGGACATCAAGAAATAATATATAGAAATGTTATTCTCATACATATTCCCATATATTTTTTTTTTTAATAATTGAGTTTATTTATTTTTACTTGTTGACAGTTTGTTTTATTTATTTATCGCTGTGTTGGGTCTTCGTTTCTGTGCGAGGGCTTTCTCTAGTTGTGGCAAGCGGGGGCCACTCTTCATCGCGGTGCGCGGGCCTCTCACCCTCGCGGCCTCTCTTGTTGCGGAGCACAGGCTCCAGACGCGCAGGCTCAGTAGTTGTGGCTCACGGGCCCAGTTGCTCTGTGGCATGTGGGATCTTCCCAGACCAGGGCTCGAACCCGTGTCCCCTGCATTAGCAGGCAGATTCTCAACCACTGCGCCACCAGGGAAGCCCCTATTCCCATAATTTAATCAATTTCTTAACCGTAATTGTCTCTAAGGCCATGTCACTGATACTCTTCTGAATAAAATCTTTTTTTCTCAACATGATCTTTTAAGTTTTTTTCACAAAAATTTTGTGGTCTGCTTCAAAGTTGAATTTTATGATTACTGTATTTGAAAATATCTATACTTTAAACTGAATCTTCTATTTGGACCATGATTTTTCGATTGAGATAATGTTCTGAACCACTTCTATATTCTTTCTAGCTCTCTGTCTCTCTTTCCCAGTTTCTCTCTTTAGACATAACAATGTTGAGTTTTGTGCTTTGTTGAAATGTTTGCTCTAGCTGTCCCCAAGCCATGTGAGTCCTAGACAAGCAGTCTCTTATAAACCCAAGACTACAACACATATTGGAAGAAACCTCACCTAGAACACAGGGTCTCTGAACACTTTCTGCTCCTCTTGCCTTGGGTTTAGTGAACAGTCTCTAAGACCCCAGCCTGAAGCACTGAGGAAGAGAGAGAAGCCTCAGCAATTATGTCATTCATTCACACTAAGGTCATGGAGGGTTCTGTGAAAGCATTGCATTGGGTCTGGAGAAGCAGGTATGAATTTAACAGTCTGGGTTTCAATAATGGAATCATATTTACTTTCCTTTTGTAGGTCTCAATGTGTTTGTTCATTCTCCCTAAAGAGTCTTCTCTTTGGATTTATAATTTTTTGCCTTGGATTTAAGTAGATCTAACCATATACCTGGACTCTTGTATTTATTTCTTACCATTCTTGTTTTATTTCACTCCAAAGGTCTAATATCTCTTTCTGGGGATAAAAGCTTTATTCATCTGGTATCAAAAAATAGCACGACCCAAATGGTTTCCTGCAAACTTCAGCATGTTCTAATCTCCAGGATCAAAACTTTTGGCTATCCAATGCTGCTGACCATTGTTGATTTGAATTTATGTCGGCTCTCTGGACATGGGGACTTGGATTTCTAGTACCTCCAGGGAGACCTAAGCCCATGTGCACTGGACATCCTGTATTCAGTCCTTATATTCAGCCGAGTTTTTGTGTTTTTTTTCCATATACCCAGCAGTTTTATTTGAATAACATCATATTGACATATGAACTTTACCCCTACAAGACAATGCTCTGTTTTGTTCCCATCTAACGTCTCCAATTTCATACATTTGCATGGAATTTTCTGCTAGTAGAAAGTCACGCAAAATTAAAAAAAAAAAGAAGTGTCATGGGTATACTGTCATGTGGCATTTCAAGTAACAGCTTGCTTGTTCCAATTTGTAATCACTAAATTCCTTGAACAGTTCTGTGATTATAGTAAGAAGTTAATACACATCTATTTATCTTGACTAACTGCTGACTCGTATATGTTTTTATGACTATGTATTTTGGGGCTTATATATTGTGCTGGATTGTCTGTAATTAACTAAATACCGCCTTCATTTCTTTCCAACACAGGAAACTATATTTGTAAAAATCACTTTCTAATATAGTCGGGGTTAGAATTTTCTTCTATGGTCCAGGATTTTCTTCTACGGTCCAGGATTAGAATTTGCCATGAGAGGCAAATTTGGAAGGCTGAAGGGAAGAGGAAAGCATTTGTCTCTGGAGACTGTTGTGTTAAAAGGCAATGGCATCGTGCTTACAATTTTCCACTTTGCAGTCCTTTTCTACTTTGGAGAGACTTTACAGACTTCTCCCTAAACTTCTCTGAAAAGTCTGGATGCACTTCGCCAAGTTCGTTTCCTCTTCCGGCTCCAGTGCTCAGATCCACCTGCTGCCTCCATTCTCCCAGCTCCTCCACATCCACAGATGCCCTCATTCTTAATCTGTACCATGTGTCCCCTCATGCTTGCAGTGGCTCTGTTTTCCTGACCAGACCCAGAATGACCATATGTTCATGGTGCCTCTGTTTGTGAGCGGACTTGAATCCTCTTTATTCCAAGTGTTTTGATTGTTTGGCAAAGTTTGGATTTCTGTTGGTAATCTAATTGACAGAGGTTTATGTGCTTTTCCTCCTCAAAGACCTGGATACCTAATTAATAACAACTCCATCAAAGACATTTCAATAAATTTTAAATATGTTCTCTGTCATATATTACCACCCACTGGATACGAACATCTGTGAACAGGTATTTATAAAAAATATTAGGGCTTCCCTGGTGGCGCAGTGGTTGAGAGTCGGCCTGCCGATGCAGGGGACGCGGGTTCGTGCCCCGATCGGGGAAGATCCCACATGCCGCGGAGCGGCTGGACCCGTGAGCCATAGCCGCTGAGCCTGCGCGCCTGGAGCCTGTGCTCCGCAACGGGAGAGGCCACAACAGTGAGAGGCCTGCGTAATGCAAAGAAAAAAAAAAAAATTAGTCCCTTCTTAAATTATAAACTGTGAATAACTTTTAAATATCAAACTCTGTGGGATTCTAACTGGAACAAAATTCTGATTTTCTTCTAAACAGAGAGCTTTTATTTAACACATATTTATTGAGTTTTGTATGTGTGTTGGGCTGGGGGGCTAGTATTGCAACAAAATACTATGAATATAAAAATATATTATTGGGTGCTTCCCTGGTGGCGCAGTGGTTGAGAGTCCGCCTGCCGATTCAGGGGACACGGGTTCGTGCCCCGGTCCGGGAAGATCCCACATGCCGCGGAGTGGCTGGGCCCATGAACCATGGCTGCTGAGCCTAAGCGTCCGGAACCTGTGCTCCACAACAGGAGAGGCTACAACAGTGAGAGGCCCGCATACCACACACACACACACACTAAATATATATATATATATATATATATATATATATATATATATATATAAAATTGATTTTGATTCTACGCTTTAAGATAATCATTTATTTAGTGAAGTAATTTGTGAATAATTATAATTCAAAAATACAAGCCTTATTAGAGTAGAAGTTTTATTTTTAATTAATTATTTGTGTGCGTATGTGTGTACCCGTATGAGTCATTCACCAGAAAACAATATGAGTCATGCTCACCATACCAGGCCACCCTAGTGTGCTCTTTCACACTCTGACCCTAACTTGATCGAAAGAATACTGAGTTGATGAGGTGTATATTTTTCAGCCTTTTAAAGTAGCAACATGAAAACAATTCTATTTATAGGACAATAATCCTATATATATATGCTCTTGAAATAAAAAGAGTTGTGAAACAGTCAAAAATTTATCAGAATAAAGACAGTTTTTTATAGATACTATAATTAAATTGCTGAGCATAAATGTTCTATTTTGTATTTGGAGCACTTAAAAAACTGAATAAAGTGTAATCTTTCACAATTTACTCTATTGTTAGGGGTAATCGACCAATAAATTCACCTAATGTTAATTTGGACTTTTGGTTGAAGTTTATTGCCATTTTGATCAAATTTGGTTTGGAAGGGAAGGAAACTAATAGCAATAACATTAATTGGATAACTACTAATTACTGTGAAAAATGAAAATTACATTGTCTTCTCTTAACTTTGGAAGATTTGTGATATCAAATTACCCTGAAGAGCACATCTAAATGTGAGATTTCAAGAGAATGCACTTTTCCACTGCTCAAAGTTTTCCAACAATCTTGGCGAGCTAATTATCTAATTAACTGGGATAGACAGTCCAATTAGAATTCTGAAGTTCACTGTGGAAGTATAATTATTTTTGTAATCATTAACTTGGCTTAATCACCTTTAACACTAGTTTTGTAGGTCCTCAACTAATTAGTTTTACTAGCTAATTACTGAATACAGAGAAATTTGATTTTCATTAAGATCTGATAATATCTATTATCTTCTGGGTAGGAATGTGAGGACATTGTGTACATGACACTAGATAAAGGTCACTAAAGGTCAACTTTTGTTGAGCTCAGACGTTCTATAATATAATTGATTTATGGGGACACATATAGATGCACAGAAAGTAGTCCATCATTAACTTCTAATAGAATCTTTGATTTTGTCTGCTTGTAAACTCCCCTTCCATATAAACTAAGTAATGTTGAAAAGGTCATTTTCAGTTGCAGCTTTAACTAAAATAAATTTTAAGTTAAATTCTTAGGGAAAAAATGATAAATGAGAAAAAATATATAATGCCTATTTTGAAAGTCAATACAACTTTTCCAATCCTATGTTTGTTTTTACTTACTTTAAGTTTTTTTCATGTCAGTCCTTTATATCATTTTCCTATATTTATAATTCTTTATTTTTCCATTTTGAAGCCAATATGAAACATCTTTAACTTTTAACACCACTTATAACTGTTCCTTTAATTCACTTTGAAAAGTCAGATCCTGAAAGTCATTTATGTTGGCAAATTATATTCATTACAAATTCTGGAACCAAGTTCAATAGATATTTATTCCCTTTGGATTATTATTTTATTATTGGATATAATACACTGATTTCATCCCCAAAGATGAAACAAAATATTTACATATTTATGAAAAATAAGTAGATTTCCCTGAAATTATGCATATGAATACCCAATGGCACATATGCTATAATTAAAATTTATAATGTTAAAATGTTGCTGTCTGTCTTACAAACAGCAAAAGACTAGCCTAAAATATCTCTAATGCGACTCATTTTTATGAAATTTTATTGTTTGTATATTAAAATATAAAGTAATATTTATAAAGTGACCAAACCAATTGGAAATATAAAACTATATCACCTGCCCCTTTACCATCTTTGTTTTAACCATAAAAAGAAGCCATGTTTATGGAGGAGAGTTTAAGAAATACTGTATGTACTTACTAACATCAAACTGTAAGAAGTCAGAATAATTCCAAATCAACAACTTGTAGTGTAGAATACAAATAAGGACTAGAAATACTTAAACTACCATTGCCTGTAGACAACTCGTTCCCCATTTATTTTTCCCCCAGGAATAGAGATTGACACTCAGGAAAAATAAATAAATAAATACGCAAACACTTTACTCGGGATCAAATGACTCTAAGTCCTGGAAATTTGTGACAGTTCTTGATGAATCTTGCTACACTTCTGCTGTGTTATATTGCTTCTCACTCTCAGCAGCAACCCAGAGGACAGAAGACAAAACGTTGCCTCTTTCTTTAAGGAGAGTTGTCATCTTATTAGCAAAAGTAAATGCAGGAAAAATTGCCTAAATAAGTAATTGAGAAGGTGCACAAGTTATATTCATTAATTTAAGTGTTAGACTCACCAAACTGTTGGCAATTCGTACAAATTATATGAAATGTACATAGTTTGAGCAATCTTTCTGTTCTAGATAATACAATTTATCTTAATTCAGACTGAAATAATTTGAAGACTGGAAAACATATTGGAAATATGTTCCTACTTGGAATTAGTTCTTATATAGTTGCCCTCTATTATCTAATGTGAGATACACAACAAAATACTCTTAAGTTATTGTGGGAACAAATAGGTAATAAGTAAAATAGGTAATATATGCCTATGGAACAGAACTTTGGAAAGATAGAAAGGTACACTGTGCATAGTAAGATTATGAACACTTCAGTTGCTCAGTCCTCCTGTTCTTCTCTCCAATGTCCACCGATCACCTTTAGCACTTAATTACTGTTCTTCCAGAGATATCTAAGCACATTTTATTTATTTAAAACATAGTAACATTAATACTCCATTTTGCTTATTGCTTTTTCACTTAAAAGTGTTTCATGTAAATAATTCTCAGTAGCTACAGAATATTCCTTTGGAATGTTTGTAGTTATTTAACATGTCCCTTACTGATGCATGCTTGATATTTTTCATGCTAGACATACCTTAGTTTTCTGCTTTAAAGAATATTTCACTAAATATTATTATACCTAGATCATGTCACCCATGTGCAAGTATATCAGTAGGAAAAATTCTATGTATGAATGGCTGCATCAAGGGGTGTGGTAGATTAATTGCTTTAATGGCTTTAATACTTCACCTTCTCTTGCCTCCATGCCCTTTGACAGGTGGCTTTCAAGTTAAAGCTGATAAAGGAGTTTATTTCCCTCCCCCTTGATTCTGAGTTCAGGCTTATAACAGGTTTGTGGACCAGTGCAATGCTGGAGAGCAGGATGCAAACAGAGGCTTGAAAGACACTTTTAAGACTGGGCTTGCTTGCCTTGGTACCGCTGTCTTCACCACACTAGCCTGTTGGAGTGAGTCATATGGGAGACGCATGAAAGAGACAAGTAACTCTCAGAAATGCAATGGAGGCCAGACAAAACCAACTTGCCTAAATCACTGATTCACAGTTTTGTGAGAGTTCAAAACTAATTGTATTTAAGCCATTTGGGATGGTCTGTTATACAACATTATTATGGCAGTAGATAACGGATATAAATGCATGTGTTTTAAATGTTAATAGATATTGTGTTAATAAGGAGAATGATACTAGATTTTACTGTAACCAGT
Organism: Aethalodelphis obliquidens; assembly: GCF_003676395.1. NCBI lineage: Eukaryota > Metazoa > Chordata > Mammalia > Artiodactyla > Delphinidae > Aethalodelphis > Aethalodelphis obliquidens. The sequence goes on along the minus strand of NW_020837973.1, from coordinate 21,218,632 downwards.
AATGTAAGAGAGAGCAAAGCAGTATGCCACTAATTTGTTGTTTTTTGACAATCAGATAGATGATACATAGTAATCCCATAGAGTTTGTATTCCTCATATTATAAGGCGAGATCTTTGTGCAAAATTAGAAATTAAAACACTGGCAATTCAACTGAAGAATGCTGTGAATACCTCCTGATTATATAACCCTCCTCCACTTGGCCTGATCACAATCTTAAAGTTTGTATTTATTACATATAAATATAAATTATTCAGATAAACATATCAGATCTATTTCAGGTGTATTTTCTAGACATATCCATTCTCATTTTCTCTCATTTTAAATTCCTATACTCTTATGTTTTTGAGTGTCTCCTTATAATGTATATTAAAATTTTTTCATCAAAACAATCTCTAATTCGGGTGATAATTTTAGGCCAATAATCAGTATTTTGAATACAGATATATCTTGATGTATTTTAGCATCTTTGTGTACTTTTTATTTTTTTTGTGGTTCGCAGGCCTCTCACTGTTGTGGCCTCTCCCGTTGCGGAGCACAGGCTCCGGAGGCGCAGGCTCAGCGGCCATGGCTCACGGGCCCAGCCGCTCCGTGGCATGTGGGATCCTCCCGGACCGGGACACGAACACGTGTCCCCTGCATTGGCGGGCGGACTCAACCACTGCACCCCCAGGGAAGCCCTTTGTGTACTTTCTAATTATCTATGTCCACTTTTTTATTTTTTGTCTTTTTTATTTATTAAAGTTTATTGTGTTACTTTTCCTCTACCATCTGGAACTAAACTTTTATTCTTTTAGTATTGATATTATGCATTTTAAAGAATTAAGTGCAATGTATTAATTTTACTGAAGAAAAAACAGGATACTCTTTTAACTCAGATCAATCCTCTTCTGTCTTACATCTTAATATTACCTAGTATTTTCCTGGAAATAAATCTGTTGAGTAGGAAAACAGTGTGTAAGAGGGAACTCCTCTCTCTCTCTGTCTCTGTCTCTCTCTGTGTGTGTATATATATATATATATATATATATATATATATATATATATATATATAAATATTTATACAGTTTCTTTTCCCCTTAAGCTTAAATATTACTAATACTCAGGTACTTAACAAGAAACAGTGGAAAAAGAATGTTTTATTTTCACATAGTGATTTGTAGCATGAGGGAACTAGGAAAAGTGTGAACTTTGGGTGACAAAAGACTTAAGCGGGTCTACTGTGAACACTATCTTATCTCCTAACCTCTCTGAGACACTTCATTGTTTTTGATAAGATGAATATTAACATTAGAGGATTTATAGAATATAAATATCTAATGCAGCACTTGTCATATTACTGGTTCCCATTACATTCCTTTCCCTTTGTCTTTTTACTTCCATAATACAAAGAGTGTTTAAACCTCAGTGCCTTTTAATTTTACTTATTTCTCCTTTGGCTTCTGACACAGGTTAGAATAGGTAGGTAATTTACATGCTGGCACTTAATGATAAGCTATGTTAGTTCTGGGAGATATGACCTGAAAAATGTATCTAAGAAAGAACCTGATACTGCCTGGAAGAAGAATGGAACAGTTGAGAGCAGTTGGATAGCGCACAGCAGTGGGGCTCTCCAGCAGGTTTACCTTCAACTGATACTTAACATTTCTAAGCTTTAATGTCTGTCTCTTTAACCCTCCTTCATTAGTCTTTAAAATAATGCATACAAGTCCTCAATACATGACAGCCATCATTTTAGATATTACATTTAGATTAGACAATAGACTTTAGAGTAAAATATACCTATGCTAAAGCTTTGTGCTGAAACTCACTTTCTGTGTGAATTTTGGGGCTTTTATTTGATTTCTCATCTGAGCACCTGAACTTGATTTTGCATCTTAACAGAAATAGGTGTTGGAATATGACAAGTGCTGAAGATATATGTGTAGACATGTAATGTAATTGATTTAAATTACTTTCTGTAAACAGTGGTAGTATAAACTTAAAAAAAAAAAAGTTTCCAAAAAGGAAAGAGTAAATGGATCACTATAGAAAAAATGGTGTTTCACTGAGTAAGATTTTTAACGTGCTTTTGATATGAGATAAAATTTCATGTATTTAGGAAATTGTATTGCAACTTATTGTTAATAAAGAATGAAGTAATTTGAAACATCTTTAATAAAAGTAAATGAAACAATCAATTCATGTCCTCTAATGTAATAAACCCAGTTCAAATTAAGTAGCTTCTAGTAGTTTCAATCATGTTATAGCTTTCCACCCCCATCTCTTATCTACATTTGCAAATTCTTACATTTGGATTAAATTAAAACATTCATCTAAAATTGTATTTCCTTTTAGTGTTAATTAATATTGCTCTGTGCTCTCTGGACTATTTCTTGGCTCAAAAGATTCTCATAATTTGTTATTGATCTTATGTACTCTATAGCTTTTCCTAATGTTTTCTACACCATAAATAGCAAAACAAGTTTATAACACATATTATGAGTCATATATGCTTTAAAAATACAAGGAAGTCTTTGGAAACAAAATAAGTTTGTGCAATATGAAGAAATAGAAATGATCTACCCAAATAAAAGGGCCACTACATTTTTCAGTTTTAGTTTTCTGGTTTTTCTTTTTTCAAAACATTGCCCCTGGATAGGTCAGAATCCCCCAGAGAAATTGCAAAATATCCTACTATTTGGAGCCTACTCAGTCTACTGAATCATAATTGCTGAGGCTAGAACTAGAGAATTTGAATTATTGAAAAATTCTTCCCATCTGAATATTCAATATGCTAACACTTGAGAAGCATTATAAGAACAAGGAATCAGTATTATAGGAATAAGAAATCAATAAAACACAGATAAAGTTGATTTTTAAAATAATATTGTAATATTTTATCTCAATTCATTTAAAAATTTGAAAATATATCATCAAAAAGCTCATTATAGGTGTTTTAATGTATTAATAGTGACAATGACAATTTATATTTGTTGAGCTAAGTGAGTTGCAATTATTGTCCTCATTTATGGACAAGATTGAAGCCAGACTAATTAAATAATTAGACAAAGGGTGATGAAAATGGACTGGTTGAGGTACAATTAAAGAATGGCCATGGTGTTATGCCAATAAGAGTTTGTGTATATGTTTGTGCTTTAATCACTCTATTATATATTCCCCTGGCCCTCTGTATTACATTGCATCAGGAGACATTTGTATTCTGAGACAGTAGATGTTGCTTATGTAGATAATAGAACACAGAATAGCATATTACAGGTGATCAAAAATGTAGAGTCAAATGGTTAATAGAATATATATCAAAAAGAAAATTGGGGCTCCTGGGGGGAACTTCAAGATAATGGAGGAGTAAGACGTGGAGATCACTGTCCTCCCCACAAATACATCAAAAATACATCTACATGTGGAACAAATCCTACAGAACACCTACTGAAAGATGGCAGAGGAACTCAGACTTCCCAAAAGGCAAGAAACTCCCCCATGTACCTGGCCTTATGGCTAACAGGGTCTCGGTGATCTGGCCGGGTGTCAGGACTGAGCCTCTGAGGTGGGAGAGCCGACTTCAGGACACTGGTCCACCAGAGACCTCCTGGCCCCACATAATATCAAACGGCCAAAGCTCTTGCAGAGATTTCCATCTCAGTGTTAAGGCCCAGATTCACTTAATGACCAGCAAGCTCCACTACTGGACACCCTATGCCAAACAACTAGGAAGACAGGAACACAACCCCCCCTCATTAGCAGAGAGGCTGCCTAAAGTCATAAGGTCAGAGACACACCAAAACACACCACTGGATGCGGTCCTGCCCACCAGAAAGACAAGATCCAGCCTCATCCACCAGAACACATGCACCAGTCCCCTCCACAAGGAAGCCTACACAACCCACTGAACCAACCTTAGCTCCTGGGGGCAGACACCAAAAACAACAGGAACTACGAACCTGCAGCCTGTGAAAAGGAGACCTCAAACACAGTAAGTTAAGCAAAATGAGAAGACAGAGAAATACACAGCAGATGAAGGAGCAAGGTAAAAACACACCAGACCAAACAAATAAAGAGGAAATAGGCAGTTTACCTGAAAAAGAATTCAGAGTAATGCTAGTAAAGATGATCCAAAAACTTGGAAATAGAATGGAGAAAGTATAAGAAACGTGTAACAAGGACCTAGAAGAACTAAAGAGCAAACAAACAATGATGAAAAACACAATAAAATGAAATTTAAAATTCTCTAGAAGGAATCAATAGCAGAATAACTGAGGCAGAAGAATGGATAAGTGACCTGGAAGATAAAATAGTGGAAAGAAATACCACAGAGCAGAATAAAGAAAACAGGATGAAAAAAATTGAGGATAGTCTCAGAGACCTCTGGAACAACATTAAACATACCAACATTCGAATTATAGGGGTCCAAGAAGAAGAAGAGGAAAAGAAAGGGTCTGAGAAAATATTTGAAGAGATTATAGTTGAAAACTTCCCTAATACGGGAAAGGAAATAGTCAATCAAGTCCAGGAAGGGCAGAGAGTCCCATACAGGATAAATCCAAGGAGAAACATGCCAAGACACATATTAATCAAACTATCAAAAATGAAATACAAAGAAAAAATATTAAAAACAACAAGGGAAAAGTAACAAATAACATAAAAGGGAATCCGTATAAGGTTAACAGCTAATCTTTCAGCAGAAACTCTGCAAGCCAGAAGAGAGTGGCAGGACATATTTAAAGTGATGAAAGGGAAAAACCTCAAACCAAGATTACTGTACCCAGCAAGGATCTCATTACAATTCTATGGAGAAGTTAAAACTTTTACAGGCAAGCAAAAGTTAAGAGAATTCAGCACCACAAAACCAGCTTTACAACAAATGCTAAAGGAACTTCTCTAGGCAGGAAACACAAGAGAAGGAAAAGATGTACAATAACAAAACCCAAAACAATTAAGAAAATGGTAATAGGAACATACATATCGATAACTACTTAATTGTAAATGGATTAAATGCTCCAACCAAAAGACACGGACTGGCTGAATGGATACTAAAACAAGACAAGTATATATGCTGTCTCCAAGAGACCCACTTCAGACCTAGGGACACATACAGACTAAAAGTGAGGGAATGGAAAAAGATATTCCATGCAAATGGAAATCAAAACAGAGCTGGAGTATCAATTCTCATATCAGAGAAAACAGACTTTAAAAGAAAGACTATTACAAGAGACAAAGAAGGACACTACATAATGATCAAGGGATCAATCCAAGAAGAAGATATAGCAATTGTAAATATTTATGCACCAAACATAGGAGCACCTCAATACATAAGGCAAATGCTAACAGCCATAAAAGGGAAAATTGACAGTAACACAATAATAGCCAGGAACTATAACACCTCACTTTCACCAATGCACATATCATCCAAAATGAAAATAAAGGAAACACAAGCTTTAAATGATACATTAAACAAGATGGACGTAATTGATAGTTATAGGACATTCTATTCAAAAACAGCAGAATACACTTTCTTTTCAAGTGCTCATGCAACATTCTCCAGGATAGATCATATCTTGGGTCACAAGTCAAGCCTTGGTAAATTTAAGAAAATTGAAATCGTATCAAGTATCTTTTCCAACCACAAGGGTATGAGGCTAGATATCAATTACAGAAAAAACCTGTAAAAAATACAAACACATGGAGGCTAAACAATACACTACAAAATAACAAAGAGATCACTGAAAATTCATAGGGGAAATCAAAAAATACCTAGAAACAAATGACAATGAAAACACGATGACCCAAAACCTCTGGGCTGCAGCAAAAGCAGTCCTAAGAGGGAAGTTTATAGCAATATGATCTTACTTCAAGAAACAAGAAAGGTCTGAAGCAAACAACCTAACCTTACACCTAAAACCATTAGAGAAAGAAGAACAAAAAACCCCAAAGGATGGAAGGAAAGAAATCATAAAGATCAGATCAGAAATAAATGAAAAAGAAATGAAGCAAATGATAGCAAAGATCAATAAAACTAAAAGCTGGTTCTTTCAGAAGATAAACAAAATGGATAAAACATTAGCCAGACTCATCAAGAAAAAAAGGGAGAAGACTCAAATCAATACAATTAGACATGAAAAAGGAGAAGTAAAAACTGACAGTGCAGAAATAAAAAGAATCATGAGAGATTACTACAAGCAACTATATGTCAATAAAATGGACAACCTGGAGGAAATGGACAAATTCTTAGAAAAGCACAACCTTCTGAGACTGTACCAGGTAGAAATAGAACATATAAAAAGATCAACCACATGCACTGAAATTGAAACTGTGATTTAAAATCTTCCAACAAACAAAAACCCAGGACCAGATGGCTTCACATGCGAATTCTATGAAACATTTAGAGAAGAGCTAACACCTATCCTTCTCAAAATCTTCCAAAATATAGCAGAGGGAGGAACACTCCCAAACTCATTCTACGAGGCCACAATCACCCTGACACCAAAACCAGGTGAAGATGTCACAGAAAAAGAAAACTACAGGCCAATATCACTGATGAACATAGATGCAAAAATCCACAACCAAATACTAGCAAACAGAATCCAACAGCACATTAAAAGGATCATACAACTTGATCAAGTGGGGTTTATCACAGGAATGCAAGGATTCTTCAATATAGACAAATCAATGTGATAAACCATATTAACAAAGTCAAGGAGAATAACCATACGATCATCTCAATAGATGCAGAGAAAGCTTTCGAAAAAATTCAACACCGATTTACAATTAAAAAAACCCTCCAGAGGGCTTCCCTGGTGGTGCAGTGGTTGAGAGTCCACCTGCTGATGCAGGGGACATGGGTTCGTGCCCTGGTCCGGGAAGATTCCACATGCCACAGAGTAGCTAGGCCCGTGAGCCATGGCTGCTAAGCCTGTGCGTCTGGAGCCTGTGCTCCGCAACAGGAGAGGCCACAACAGTGAGAGGCCCGAGTACCGCCAAAAAAAAAAAAAAAAAAAACCCTCCAGAGTGTAGGCATACAGGGAACCTACTTCAACATAATAAAGGCCAAATATGACACCTCACAAGCAACATCATTCTCAATGGTGAAAAACTGAAACCATTTCCACTAAGATCAGGAACAAGACAAGGTTGCCCACTCTCACCACTATTATTCAACATAGTTTTGGAAGTTTTAGCCACAGCACTCAGAGAAGAAAAAGAAATAAAAGTAATCCAAATCGGAAAAGAAGAAGTAAAGCTGTCACTCTTTGCAGATGACATGCTACTATACGTAGAGAATCCTAAAGATGCTACCAGAAAACTACTAGAGCTAATCAACGAATTTGGTAAAGTAGCAGGATACAAAATTAATGCACAGAAATCTCTTGCATTCCTAAACATTAATGATGAAAAATCTGAAAGAGAAATTAAGGAAACACTCCCAATTACCACTGCAACAAAAAGAATAAAATACCTGGGAATAAACCTACCTAAGGAGACAAAAACCTGTATGCAGAAAACTATCAGACACTGATGAAAGAAATTAAAGATGATACAAATGGATGGATAAATATACCATGTTCTTGGATTGGAAGAATCAACATTGTGAAAATGACTCTACTACCCAAAGCAATCTACAGATTCAATGTGATTCCTATCAAACTACCAATGGCATTTTTAACAGAACTAAAACAAAAAATTTCACAATTTATATGGAAACACAAACGACCCCAAATAGCCAAAGCAATCTTGAGAAAGAAAAATGGAGCCAGAGGAATCAGGCTCCCTGACTTCAAACTATACTACAAAGCTACAGTAATCAAGACAGTATGGTACTGGCACAAAAACAGAAATATAGATCAATGGAATAGGCTAAAAAGCCCAGAGATAAACCCATGTACCTATGGTCACCTTATCTTTGATAAAGAAGGCAAGAATATACAATGGAGAAAAGACATCCTCTTCAATAAGTGGTGCTCGGAAAACTGGACAGCATCATGTAAAAGAATGAAATTAGAACACTCCCTAACACCATACACAAAAATAAACTCAAAATGGATTAAAGACCTAAATGTAAGGCCAGACACTATAAAACTCTTAGAGGAAAATATAAGCAGAACACTCTATGACATAAATCACAGCAAGATCCTTTTTGACCCACCTCCTAGAGAAATGGAAATAAAAACAAAAATAAACAAATGGGCTAATGAAACTTAAAAGCTTTGTCATAGCAAAGGAAACCCTAAAAAGACAAAAAGAATGGGAGAAAATATTTGCAAATGAAGAAACTGACAAAGGATTAATCTCCAAAATATACAAGCAGCTCATGCAGCTCAATATGAAAAAAACAAACAACCCAATACAAAAATGGACAGAAGAGGTAAATAGACATTTCTCCAAAGAAGATATCCAGATTGCCAACAAACACATGAAAGGGTGCTCAACACCACTAATCATTAGAGAAATGCAAATCGAAACTACAGTGAGGTATCCTCCACACTGGTCACAATGTCCATCATTAAAAAATCTACAAATAATAAATGCTGGAGAGGGTGTGGGGAAAAGGAACCCTCTGCCTCTGTGGAGAACAGTATGGAGGTTCCTTAAAAAACTAAAAATAGAACTACCATTTGACCCAGCAATCCCACTACTGGGCATTGAGAATACCATAATTCAAAAAGAGTCATATATCATAATGTTTATTGCAGCACTATTTACAATAGCCGGGACATGTAAGCAACCTACGTGTCCAATGACAGATGAATAGATAAAGAAGATGTGGCACATATATACAACAGAATATTAGCCAGCCATAAAAAGAAATGAAATTGAGTTATTTGTAGTGACGTGGATGGACCTAGAGACTGTCACACAGAGTGAGGTCAGAAAGAGAAAAACAAATACCGTATGCTAACACATATATATGGAATCTAAAAAAAAAAAAAAAAGGCTCTGAAAAACCTAGGGGCAAGACAGGTATACAGATGCAGACGTAGAGAATAGACTTGAGGACACGGGGACTAGGAAGTGTAAGCTGGGACAAAGTGAGAGAGTGACATGGACATATATACCCTATCAAATATAAAATAGCTAGTGGGAAGCAGCCGCATAGCACAGGGAGATCAGCTCGGTGCTTTGTGTCCACCTAGAGGGGTGGGGTAGGGAGGGTGGGAGGGAGATGCAAGAGGGATGAGATATGGGGATATATGTATATCTATAGCTGATTCACTTTGTTATACAGCAGAAACTAACAATTGTAAAGCAACTATACTCCAATTAAAGTTTAAAAAATTAAAATAAATAAATAAGCAAGTAAAAGAAATTTGGCAATGGACAGTTACATGGGAAAGAAATAAAAACTCTACAGAGAAAAGTACTACATATTGCTGAAAGCCTCACTACCGTTTCTCATATATTTTCAACTTTCATCCTGGGCAATGGTAGAATTACGCTTCACTTTCCCCTTTGGAGTTAGGTTGCAAATATGACTTATTTGCCCTTTGAAATGTAAATGGAAGGTGTATGTGATTTATGGTGGAAAACCTTAAAAGCCAGTAAGCTATTTGAGATGTTATTTTCCTCACATCTTCAGGGATAAGGAAGTGTATATTCATTAATAACTGTGATGAGAGACCCCCACCAATTCCACTCAAAACATATTAATCATATTGAACATATGGAAATCAAAGGAATATTTTTAACTTGTTTATTAAATTTCAAAGGGTAAGAGAAATGTATGGTTATCTAATAGATGTAAACATAGAAAATACTATGTTTAGACAGGGAAGAAACATTAACAGACATTAATTTAATTTTTATACTTTGGTTTGATACTCAAAAATAATAAAACACTATTAAACAGTAAATTAAAGTTAATTTTATATTTTTATATACTAATCTATTAACATATTAACTTTCTATTTAAATGTCTGTGAGAGCACACTTGCATAAATCAGTGGTATGGAATTAGTTTTCACTTACCTGAATTTATCACTATTTTTTAACTACTTAAAGTATTTGAGTGCCCAGTACTGATGATAAAAAGTATATATTGATTAATTCATAGTAAAGATTAGATCATACCTTGATAATCTTAAAAACATGCTATTTCATGTTTTAAATAGTCATTCATGGATAGAAGTGAAGAGGAAAATATGCATCAATTAGAAGCATGTTTTAACATAATATTCCATTATAATAATGAATGCATTTTATTTATCATTTTTAATGGTTACTGAATAATGTCTTCACTTCAGCAAATAATTAATGATACAAATTGTCAAGAATATATAACTTATTTTATCTTCTAGATATTTTTCTCTGTAAATATGGGGATAAAATTTTACAAATCACAAAAAGGCCAGTATGTGCATTATTTTACTGTCAATAATTGATGATTCACAGAATAAAAAATATTTTGTTTTCGTAAATTATTCCATTACACAGTAACTGTGAAACAAAACTACATGACCTATGATTCATGTAATAGCAGATTCAAAAAAGAAAATTAGAAGCAAATATACAGAAACAAGATTTTAAGAAATAATAGAGAAAGCTACCCTTGGTTGAAGAAACATTTGAGTCTAAAAATTATAAACGTTTACTGAGCTACAGGCAACCTTGAGGCAAAAAAAAAAGCTATTCATCTATACATATCCTAGTAAAATTTCTGTATTCTCAGAACTTAAAGGAAAGGAAAGAAAATCTTTTAAGCTTCCTGACTGACAAGTCACTTAAAAAGTAAAATATTCAAACGTATTAAACTTCTCCTCTCTAACACTGGAAGCTAGAAGAATATATGAAACTAATCTTCTACCCAGGAATCATATATCAAGTTAAGATAGTATTACTTTTTAAGAGATATTTCACCTTCTCAGTGTGGAAAAAAAAATTTGTAGAATGCAAAGTCTGTGTGGGGATGCAACTCACTTGTACACAATACTTAACAGAGGACTCTAACACAAAATAAAATTAATGAGGAAAAAAAGACATCAATGTAAAAGACAATGAAGAGGAAGTTGTGTGGTGACCTTATAACAATGCTTAGAAAGATTTATATTGTCAACATTGGCTGGGTCTAGAAAAAAATCTGTATGCTTTTAATGTTTGTAATAATGATTAAAATGTTAAAATACTGCTTACAAAAAACATAGGTAGTATTCCTTCACAAAATAAGGAGTCAGAATTCTTTTTTTTTTTTTTTTTTTGCGGTACGCGGAGCTCTCACTGTTGTGCCCTCTCCCGTTGCCGAGCACAGGCTCCGGACGCGCAGGCTCAGCGGCCATGGCTCACGGGCCCAGCCGCCCCGCGGCACGTGGGATCCTCCCGGACCGGGGCACGAACTCGTGTGCCCTGCATCTGCAGGCAGACTCTCAACCACTGCGCCACCGGGGAAGCCCAAGAGTCACAATTCTTTACATGACTTTGATTAGGGTCTAAAATTTATCTCATGCATTTGAATTTAACTTTCCTTTCTCTTTGGTCATGGGGATTAGGTACTGAATGAGGATATGCCAATCCAGGAAAAGAATAGCAAACTAGTCAACCTGAAGAGGTTTCTAAACATGTGAGGGTTTATTGTTTTATTATTTTTTTGAGAAGGAATTAAAAAGAGATTTTTAAAATATATTTTCAGTAAAAGAAACCTCTCAGAAAAAAATCATAATGTAATATAAGTTAAAGTCAAAACTACCCTCCATACCTAAACTAAGTTCCCTTGCTTTTTAAAATTACTGTACTTGCTTTTTAAAATTGTTGTACTTGCTTTTTAAAATCGTATCTATGGAGCAGTTGGTCACAAAGCCTTTTTCTTTGTCCTCTTCATACCTTTCACCTTGGGTGTTTTATAAAATATAATACTTGTGTAGGTAGATCTTTCTTCTTCCTTCTTTAGTGCTTGTCATACTGGCTTTCAGTGTCTGGTTTATACTCTCCCCCAGGCACCCTGAAGCACATAAAACATTTTTCTTACTTCTCATGCGATATGTTAAAACTACCTATATCTTTTCATTTTTCCCCAACTTCCAGTTTTTTTTTGTTTTTAGTTTTAGTTTTAAAACGTTGTTCTTTCCTTCAGAGTTAGGAGAATGAGGAGGAAGAGAAGGAAAATGAGAGGAGGAAGAAAAAAAAAAAGAAGGAAAGAAGGAAGGAAGGCAGGCAAGCAGGCAGGCAGGCAGGAAGGAAGGAAGGAAGAAGGGAAAGAGGAGAATAAAAACAAAAAATAAAAACTCTCAACAGAATTTTAGGAACTAAATCCTTTTGAATACCAGAATTTTAGCTTTTATCTTTAGTTTTTCAAAATGGAAGAGCACTGAGTCACCAGGGTAGCTACACTCAAGGATTAAGCTTTGGGATAGGGTGGGGTCTATGCGTTTTTGTTTCACATCCCTTCTCCATTTCCCACATGTGATCAGTTACCAAAGTCTGTAAATATCAACTCCACTGTAATTGCTTCTTGGAAAAGAAGGCATCATCTAAAAACACTGTTAGCTTGTTCTTCTTATCTCTAGGTTATTTCTAGGGAAAACTCTATTTTCTATAATCATTCATCTACCTTAAATGGAGATTTGATTTTCTAAAATTTTGTTTCCCATTAAAAATCTCCGATAAGCTTTGATAACTTATGCAATAAATTGCGGGGCTTCCCTGGTGGCTCAGTGGTTAAGAATCTGCCTGCCAATGCAGGGGACACAGGTTCGAGCCCTGGTCTGGGAAGATCCCACATGCCACGGAGCAACTAAGCCCGTGAGCCACAACTACTGAGCCTGCGCGTCTAGAGCCTGTGCTCCACAACAGGAGAAGCCACAATGAGAAGCCCGCGCACCGCGATGAAGAGTAGCCCCCGCTTGCCGTAACTAGAGAAAGCCTGCACACAGAAACGAAGACCCAACACAGCCAAAAATAAATAAATAAATGTATTTTAAATAAATAAATTGCAAAATCCTTAGCACTCCCTTCTAAGATTTTCACTGAATATTCTTTTTTTTTTCTTGAGGACAGTGATTATTTCTTATTCTTTATATTTAGAGCATTTCTTTACAAGACTGGAATGATATATATTGTCACAGGTTTTTAACTCAATCTAAGTTAATATAAACTTAAGTTATTATTAACTTTATCATATGGTTTAATATGTGAAACAATTACAGAAATTTCCTTCTATAACATCTTCTCCACCTGGCAAACTATGGACACTATGGTTTGTTATTTTAATTCATCAAATGTGAAAAAGTATGTTGCATATATAATAAAGAGAAATTCTAGTCTCCTCTTTTATTTTGAGGACTAATATCTTAACATCTTACATACATAGTTGATGAGGCTGATACCACTGCCATTTGTAAAAAATATAGAAAGAATATAATATAAAATAAATTTTTACATGCCCCTTTTAATATTATCTATCTATCCATCTATTATTGGTTGAATTTTGTCCCTCAAGAAAGATATGTTGAAGTCCTAACCTTCAGTACCTCAGAATGTGCCCTTTTTAAATGGAGGTTTATACAGAGGTAATAAGTTAAAATGAAGTCATTAAGGTGGGCCCTAATCCAACTTGACCTGTGTCCTTATTAAAAATAGGAAAATGTGGACACAGACAGACATCACAGAGGGAGACAACTTGAAGAGATACAGGGAGAGAACACCATGTAAAAGTGGAAGATTGGAATGATACGTCTACAAGCCAAGGAACACAAATGTTTATTGATAAAACCACCAGAAGCTAAGAGAGTGGCATGGAACACATTCTCCTTCAGAAACCTCAAAAGAACGAATTCTGCCAACTTTTGATTTCAGAAATCCCAGTCTCTATAATTGTAGGAAAATAATGTTCTGTTATTTTAAACCATCCAGGTTGTGGTACTTTGTTACATTAGCCCCGAGAAATTAATTATCTATCTATCTGCCTATCTATCTTTATCTATCTATCTATCTATCTATCATCAATTTGTCTTCTATCATCTCAGTTGTATTCCTGCATTACAAATATATTAGCCTTGGGGCTTCCCTGGTGGCGCAGTGGTTGAGAGTCCGCCTGCCGATGCAGGGGACACGGGTTCGTGCCCCGGTCTGGAAAGATCCCACATGCCGCGGAGTGGCTGGGCCCGTGAGCCATGGCCGCTGAGCCTGCACGTCCGGAGCCTGTGCTCCGCAAAAGGAGAGGCCACAACAGTGAGAGGCCCGCGTACCGCAAAAAACAAAACAAAACAAAACAAGAAAACAAATATATTAGCCTTGTTTTGATAAAAAGGAGGTGGTGACAAAAGTTGCTTGTGACTACACCTGTTGTTACACCTGCTACATGTAAATTATCTCATGGACACTTTCAATTTTCAGCAATGTCCAGGTTGCTAAACAGCCCATAAAGTTGGCTGTGTATCTCAGTTTCTAATTGTATGGCTCCTGTTTAACCTGTTGTTATCCCGGATAACATCTTCTTGGATTTTGCGAGTGCAGATGGGTTTTCAACCTCATCCAAGCAGTTTCAGAACCAGACCTTACTGTCTATTCTTCGTTTGAGGCCTGAGATGTCAGATAATATTCTCCCTTATGTCAAGGTATTGGGAATTACATATCCTTTCTTGCCCCTGAGTCTTGATCAGAGCAATCCTGCTCTACAATAACACTTCTTAATCAAGAATTCTGTGGATTAGAGATTGGAGATCTCAGTTCCTATCTTTAAATGAATCTAGTATGTAAATTATTTCACCTATTCCTCAGTGATTTGTGCTGGGTAATAAAGTGACTAGCAATATTTGGTAGGTAATACAAAGAATATAAATCTTGTTACCCTCCTATTCCAAGACAATGAGTGCCTGCTCATAGGTCATTGACATAACTAACGGGTCTATATGGATGTATACACATACACAAAGGTTCATGCATGTACACAAACATGAGCCCAAACATATTGGATTTTGAAAAGAGGATAATATGGCATTTATTGGAATAATATGATCTAATTGGATGATATTTGTGGAGGTGATCAGGAAGTCAATATTTCCAAAAGATGTCAAAAGTTCACATAGATGACATTTTCTCAAATCAAGTCATTCACTCTCCAATAAACTCCTAGGCAACATTCATTTTGCTCAGTGTAACAACTCTGAAAAAATAAATGTTAATGCTGACAGTATCAACTGAACAGAGCAATTCTGCTCTTGGAATATAAAACTGGGTAAAATGAATCTACTTTGCTAAATAAATTTATGATTGCTTGCTGATTGTTTTTATCCCTCTCACTGTAGTGTAGACATTTGGCAATAGTATAAAATATTTACAAAATTTCCAAGTTAGAGACCAGAAAGATTACATCTTGATTAAGAATGTCAATATTGTTAGAAAAGTTAATGTAACACAACAAATTATCAAAATATGTATTTTCAAAGTAGAAATGCTGCTGGTTAAAATATTCCCACTACTTCCATGTAGTAATTAGGCAAATAGAAATAACTAGTTTGATAAAGTACAGATTTCTCTCACCTCTAACATCAAAATGTCCAATTACAAAAAAATTGTACTGGAGTTTTGAATAAGAATATACAAGTGGGATATTATAGTCTTCCTCATTTAAAATATAACAATTCAATTTTTTTCTAAAAGGTCAAATTTATTCTGCCAATCTATTTCCTATTATGTATAGACAGGCCTGCAGCTTTTTTTTTTTCGTGAAATGGAAAATTTGTAAATATTGTCATGGATGAGTATTAATGGACAAATATTTTTTCCAGTTTTATTGAGAATTAACTCATATACATCACTATATAAGTTTAAGGCATATAGAAGGATGGTTTGATTTACTTATATTGTGACATGATTACCACAATAAATTCAACTAACCTCCATCTTCTCATACAGATACAATAAAAAGAAAAGAAAAAAGAAAAAAAAATTTCCTTGTGATGAAGACTCTTAGGATTTACTCTCTTAACAATTTTCTTATATATCATACAGCCGTGTTAGCACTAGTCATCATGCTGTACATTACCTACCTAGTAGCACTTATTTATCTTATAACTGGAAATTTGTATGTTTTGACCATCTTCCTACAATTTCCTCTTCCCCCACCCTCAGATTCTGGTAACCACAAGTCTGAGTGTCATCTCCTTTCCTGTGAGTTTTTTGGTTTGGGGGTTTGTTTGTTTTGCTTGTTAGTTTAGATTCTACATACAAGATATAAATAAGATTGTGCAGTATTTATCTTTCTCTGTCTGACTTATTTCACTTAGCGTAATGTCTTCAAGTTCCATCTATGTTGCAGCAAATGGTAGGACTTCCTCATTGATTTATGGCTTAATAATATTTCATTGCATGCATGTATACACACACACACACACACACACATACACATATATATATTATATGCCAAAACTTCTTTAACCATTTATTCATCAATGGACACAGGTTGTGTCCATGTCTTGGCTTTTGTAAATAATGCTGCTATGAACATGCAAGTGCAGATATCTTTATGAGTTAGTGTTTTTGTTTCCTTTGGATATACTCCCAGAAGTGAAATTGCTGAACTATGTGGTAATTCTATTTTTAATTTTTGAGGATCCTTCATATTGTTTTCCATAGTGGCTGTATCAATGCACAATCCCACCAACAGTGCGCAAGAATTTCCTTTACTCCATATCCATACCAGAATTTGTTATCTCTTGTCTTTTTAATGGCCGTTCTAACAGGCATGAAGTGATAGCTCACTGCAGTTTTAATTTGAATTTCCCTAATGACCAGTGATGTTGAACACTTTTTCATGTACCTGTTGGCCTTTACACATATTCTTTTTTGTTTGTTTGTTTGTTTTGCGGTACGCGGGGCTCTCAATGTTGTGGCCTCTCCCGTTGCGGAGCAACAGGCTCCGGACGCGCAGGCTCAGCAGCCATGGCCCACGGGCTCAGCCGCTCCATGGCATGTGGGATCTTCCCAGACCGGGGCACGAAACCATGTCCCCTACATTGGCAGGTGGACTCTCAACCACTGCGCCACCAGGGAAGCCCTATACATATTCTTTAGAGAAATGTCTATTCAGTTTCTTGCCCATTTTTCAATTGGGTTATCTGGGGTTTTTTTGCTATTGAGTTGTAATATAAGTTTTTTATATATTTTGGACTTTAACCCCTTATCAGATATATGGTTTGCAAATATTTTTCCCATTCCACAGGTTTTCTTTTCACTTTATGGGTGGTTTCTTTTGCTGTGCAGAATAATTTTAGTTTTATGTACTCCACTTGTTTGTTTCTTATTTTGTTACTTGTGCTTTAGATGCCTTATCCAAAAGATCATTACCAAGACCCATGTCAAGAAGCTTTATTCCTATGTTTTCTTCTAGGAGTTTGATGGTTTTAGGCCTTACAGTTCAGTCATTAATCTATTTTGAGTTAATTTTTGTGAGTTTTATAAAATATGGGGCCACTTTCATTGTACATGTGAATATCCAATTATCCCAGCACCATTTATTGAAAAGACTGTCTTTTCTCCATTGAGTGTTCTTGGCTCCTTTATCAAATATTAGTTGATTGTTGATGACTGAGTTTATTTCTGGGCTTGGAATTCTGTTTCATTGGTCTATTTATCTGTTTTTATACCAGTACCATACAGTTTTGATGACTACAGCTTTATAATATAGTTTGAAATCAGGAAGTTTGAGTTCTCTAGGTTTCTTCTCCTTTCTGAGGATTTATTTGGCTACTGGAGGTCTTTTGTGGTAATATAAATTTTAGGAGTGTTGTTTCTTCTATAAAAAATGCCACCGGAGGGGCTTCCCTGGTGGCGCAGTGGTTGAGAGTCCGCCTGCCGATGCAGGGGACACGGGTTCGTGCCCCGGTCCGGGAAGATCCCACATGCCGCGGAGCGGCTGGGCCCGTGAGCCATGGCTGCTGAGCCTGCGGGTCCGGAGCCTGTGCTCCGCAATGGGAGAGGTCACAACAGTGAGAGGCCCGCGTACCGCAAAAATTAATTAATTAATTAATTAACTAATTAATTAAATAAAACATCCTTAAAAAAAAAAAAAAAAAATGCCACCGGAATCTTGATAGGGATTGGATTAAATCTACAGGTGGCTTTTCACATTATTGACATTTTAACAATATTAATTCTTTCAATTCATGAATATGGAATACCTTTCCATTTATTTGTATCTACTTTGATTTCTTTCATCAATGTTTTACAGTTCTCAGAGTAGAGATTTTTCACCTTCTTAGTTAAATTTATTCCTAAATATTTTGCTGTTTTTGATGGTATGGTAAATTAGATCAATTTCTTTATTTATTTTTCAGAAAATTTGTTTTTAGTTTATAGAAATGCTACTAATTTTGTGTATTAATTTTGTATCCTACAACTTTATTGAATTAATTGATTAGGTCTAACAGCTTTTGGTTAAATCTTTAGGGTTTTCTATATATAAAATTATGTCATCTGCAAATACATCTTTCTTTCCAGTTCTGACCCCTTTTATTTCTGTTTTCTTGCCTGATTTGTCTAGCTAGAACTTTTAGTACTATGTTGAATAGGAGTGATGAGACTGGGTACTCTTGTCTTGTTCCTGATCCAAGATGAAAAGTTTTCAACCTTTTACCACCCAATATGATATTAGGTGTGGGCTTGTCTATATGACCTTTATTATGTTGAAAAGTTCTTTTTATGCCTAATTTGTTAAGAATTTTTATCACAAAAAAAACCGTTGAATTTTGTCAAATGACTTTTCTGCATCTATTGAAATGGTCATATGATTCTTTTTTTCTCATTTGTTAATGTGATGTATCACATTGCTTGATTTGAATATGTTGAATCATCTTTGCATCCCAGGGATAAATATCACTTGATCATGGTGAATAAGCCTTTTAACGTGCTGCTGAATTTGATTTGCTAGTATTTTATTGAAAATTTTTGTATCTATATTCATCCAGAATACTGTTAGTGATTCCTGTATGCTATTATCATATTGCAGAATATAACTATGACTATATTACCATTACCAGTGAGATTTATACTACCTTTTTATTTTTATTTTTTTAATGTGAATTAGTGGTCTTTTACTTCCACTCAGAGAGTTCTCTTCAGCATTTCTTGTAAGGCAAGTCTGGTGGTAATGAACTCCCTCAACTTTTCTTTGTTCAGGAAAGTCTTTATCCCCTCTTCATTTCTGAAGGACACCTTTACTGGGTTTGGAATTCTTGGTTGGCAGTTATTTACTTTCAGTTCTTTGACCCTGTCATCCCATTCTCTTCTGGCCGGAAGTTTCTGCTGAGAAAGCCTCCCATAGTCTTGTGGGTTTCCCTTATATGCATCTTCTCTTATTTCTCTTGCTGATTTTAAAATTCTTTTTGTCTTTGACTTTTGACAATTTAATTATATTGTGTCTTGGTGTAGTCCTATTCAGGTTCAACCTATTTGGGATCTTTTGGACCCCATGGATCTGGATGTCCATTCCTCTCCCCAGGTTTGAAAAGTTTTCAGCCATTATTGCTTTAAATATACTTTCTGTCCCTTCATCTTTCTCTTCTGAAATTCCCTTAATGCAAATATTGTTTCTTTTCATTGTGTCCTATAATTCCCATAGGATTTCTTCACTCTTTTTCATTTTTTTTTGCTCCTACCTAGATAATTTCAAATGTCGTATCTTCCAGGTCACTGATTCTTCTTCATGATCAAGAGTTCTTTTGAAACTCTCTATTGAATTCTTCAATTCAGTTATTGTTTTTTTCAACTCTAAGATATTTTTATGGTTGTTATTTCTTTGACAAACTTCTTGTTTTGGTCATGCATTGTTCTCCTAATTTTGTTTAGCTGTCTGTCTGTATATTCTTGTATTTCACTAAGCTTACTTAAGAGGATTATTCTGAATTCTTTGTTTGATAGCTTATAGATCTTCATTTCTTTAGGGTAATTTATTAGAACTTTATTGGTTTCCTTTGATGTTATTATATTTACCTGATTTTTCATGATTCTTGATTTCTTACATTGGTAACTGCACATTTGAGTAATCAAGCTCCTCTTCCAGACTTTACAGTTTGCTTTGGTTGAGACAGTTCTTCACCAGTGAGCTCAGTTTGGATTTCCAGTTGTGTCTTCTGGTAACGTCCCTGGGCACGTGGGTCCTGCTGTTATGGTATATTTTTATTGACCTGAATCAGGCCAGAGTCTGCACTGAATTCTCTGGTTAGGTGAGGCTACCAGTTTGTAGTACAGAAGAAGGAAGCCATGGGTTGTGCTCTCTGTTCAAATGTCTCTGCACATAGGACTGTTGAATGGGCTATGCAGCTTCTTGTGTGCTCTGGTTACATTTCCTGTTTGGACAGTTAGAAGGCTCTCTTCAGAGGCAAGCAGGGCCACAGATTAGATTCCCTGCTTGGGCACAGGAAAAGCAGCACCAACACCCCTGTTCCTTCACTGAACAGGGCCACTGGCTTTGCTCTGCAAACTATCTATTCTACTTGTTTTTTGGGGTTTTTTTTTGGCTGCACCACGTGGCATGTGGAATCTTAGTTCCCCACCAGGGATCGAACCCACATCCCCTGCAGAGGAAGTGTGGAGTCTTAACCGCTGGACCGCCAGGGAAGCCCTGCCTCCTGCTTCTTGGTTCAAGTGACACTGGGCCTCACACCTTCCAGGAGTTTTTGCCAGCCCTTCTGGCAAAAGTTAGGGTTGAAAGACACTCTTCACAGTGGATAGGTCTATGTCACAGTTCCCTTGCCTGGACGAGAGGAAGAGGGGCCACTCCAGGCTGCTCTCAACTCCCCAAACAGGCTCTTTGATTGTGATGGGCCAGGAGCTATCCTTAGCCTTGGCTATAAATCTATCCTCCTGCCTATGTGTAGCAAGGGGACACTCTATGACCAGTACTAGCTTTGCTCTGGGGTGATCAGCTCTGCCTGCTGATCTTTCAGCTTGAGCTCCACTGGGCTGCACTGTTTCCAGGAGTTGTTACCAGACCTTCTGATCAAATAAGGCTGGAAGACACTCTCCACAGTGGGTGGTGCTGTAATTCAGCTCCTTGTCTGAGCATGGGGAAACCAGGGCTTGCAAAACTCTTTGAGGATTCTTATCAGGCATATCTACACCCTGCTGAGTTCCCTGGTCTGAGTGTGCTTCCAATTTAGTTCTGCAGATGAGTAAAGCCACTCTTTGGGATTATTACTTGGTATTGCAGGTGTGAACTTGACCTGCCAAAATCCATTTGCTGGTTGTTGCAAGTCCCTCCCCCCTTCTCTATCACAGATTCCCAACAGTTGAGCCACTGCAGGTTCTCCTGCTGTTCCCATGGTGCAGGATCAAAGTAGAGGCTCCCACAAAGTGACTAACAATGCTGGGGGGAGTTGGTTGCCTTTCCTGGGTTCTCTTTTACCGCTGGAGGAACCAGAGGCTCAGGGGAGACCTCTGGAGTGGTGCTGCATCTGCCTGGAGGAAGGGCCAATGTGGTAGCTGCTTCTCTTACCCTTCTAACGAAGTCTGTCTTGGTATCTGTGGTGCAGGGGAGTGCTTCGGCTTCATGCTTGTGTTCTCTCAGTGGTTTCTCTCCATGGTGTCTTGTTCTTGAATGGTTGTTAGTTGTTCTTTTTGTGTGTGTGTGTGGGGTGATATCAGTGACAATGTAACACCATCTTGGTGAGGAAATTCCTAATGGATGAATCTTAATTGGTGAATATCAGAATAAAGTCTGACAGTCAAAGAATATGCCTTATGTAAGCTTTTGTCATTCTTAATATTGCTATTATTTTAAGCACTCCCTTAAGTATATACCGCATTCCCAATATTGTTACAAATAAAATAAGAGAAGTGAGTTGCACATATCAAAGATACTTCCATATTTACATGTATGTGCATAATACTTAGATGATGTCCAAATAAGCATTGACCATTGTTTTAATGTTTTTATTTTTCCCTTCTAAATTTTGCATATTATCATCTACAGGCCAATTTCTGTCCACTTGCTTTACCACATATATTCCATTAGAATGCCTCAAAATTTTTTCTATAAGCATATGGTTAATTGAACAATGAATAAAATCATAAGAAAGCTGATTGTTCTGAGAAATACAAAGCATCAGTTTCGTAATTGTTACCTGTCTTTTCTGTTTTCATTTCTGTTATTTGGACAGATGATCAAAGAGTATGAAGCCGAAAAATGTGAAGGAAAAAGAAAGATCATAAAGTTTTGTCAAAGAGTTAAGTAATAGTTTTAAATCTGTTATCTTTCTGCATTTTTTTGTTTATGTTAATTGCCAACTTTTAAAATCTGGTAATTAGAATTCTCACTGTATAAAAGTGTTGCTTATTACCTAATTTTATGTTTGTGTGTTATACCACTTTTCTTATAGTGGTCCCCACAAATTGTTTAACTGTTAGGCCCTGCAATCCTGAATTTCTCACTTGGTTTTGGACATTGTCAAAGATGTGACCTCATGGAGGACTGTGGTGTTTATATTCTCTAACCTGAAGGTCCATGGCCTTCCAATGCCTTGCACTTCAACTTCTGTCTCTAATTTTACCTACATTCCTTCTGCTCACTGCTCCATGAACAGAGTATTCTTTTTTTTGCAATTTTTTTAAAGATTTTTTTTTTTTTTTTGCAATTACTTCATCCATGGAAAAGTTCTCTGAGATGAGGATGCTAAGGAGCCAATGTGCTCTTTTACATATGACTGAGTTTTTCATCTATGTTCAAAGTCTGTGCTCGTGGCAAGTAGTTTGTTCTATATCAATTTCTAAATACATCAAAAAGCATTACTGCAGAGTTATATAAATTCCTCCATCCCCTGTCAAGAGGGTTAACATATTATTTAAGAAGATATAATATCAGGGAATATTTTCTTGTATCAAACTATTGCAAATCCTTTCTATTAATTCATTTCAAGCCTATATAACAATTGTATATTTAAGGAGCTTTGGACAATGACAGCATTGTGTGTGATTTTGTTTTTCTATAACATATTTAATGAAGATGATATTCTAAAGGCTTTAAATATATTTTGATACTATTTTGCCTATAAAAATAAACTTCCATGAACTTTTATACTAATATTTTCTAGTCTGCTTAACTGGCATCCTGAGATATTGCTATTATTTGATATCACCTAAGTCCCTGGTTTCAGTAGTTTTTGGTCACTTCTATAGCAACCATGAAAAATATGTATTTCATTACTCTGAGTTGAAGCTATCAAGTTACTTTCTTTCCAAGAAAAGAGTTAATATTATGACAACAAGGTATTAATTCTTTTAGAATACTAACAACTCAAGTCAATAAAGAAACGCAACCATTTTAGTGATTTCCCATAAGTCATCAATGTTTTATTCCTCAATATTTTATTTTGCATCCCCTGAAAAATGATTTCTGAGGGTAATGAGAGTTTGGTATCCAAGTATAAATGATCCTTCTTGTGATGTTAAAATGACTGATAAGTTTCCTTTTGACCTGACCTCCTGAATAAAGCCATATACACAATTAGCTGGGAAATTGTGGCTCCCTTGCAGATTGACCCAAGTTTTGAGGCTATCTTTCTCTGTGACAATTTTTTGATTTAAAGTAGTTTATAATTTAGGTTAAAAACATTGATGGAAACAGGAATCTGTTGTCCTTATGTCTATATTTTACAGTTTGGAGACAATATTTCAAGTTTCCCACTTGGATCATTTGCAACACCGCAGTACTCAGTTTGAAACAGAGGGAGCATGTGACTATTGGAAGAGTTCTGTGTTTATCATTTTATTATCAACCATCTACCCAGAAATACTGTGTGAAAGCTTGATCCTTAAATCCTAATTCAAAATAAGGCTGTATATTGGAAATGCCTTTATTCCAATCTGCTGATTGATCAATGGAATCTGGAAGTAGTAGAAAAAGAAAATTTAACCACAGCAGTGTTTCCAAGGGTTCCTGAAACATTTGATGAGGAAGTAAAGTGGCAAACATAGGGAGATGATGTAGATTGCCCAGAAAGCTGCTCTGAACAGGTGGATGTCTTTAGTCTGGCCTGCCACAAAATTCCACTTGAATCATTGAATAAATCCTGAAAAACTTCTCTTAAGCCATTCCAAGGAAAATGTACCCTCTTATGCTGGCTAGCTTAAAGTCAAAATGAAGGAACATCCTTCCACAGTCCCAGGATGCTCCCCTGGTGCTGATGGCTAAAAGAAATCTACATGACAAACTTTACCATATCCACCAATGCTGTTTCATCCTGTACCCTGTATTTGTCGTTACCATGTGATAAACTATGGTTGAAATTTATAATTAAAAATTCAGATACTCTGGCTGGTCTCCTATATTTAAAAACCAAAGAAAAAACCCATATTGATCAAAATCTTCCAAGCTGTCTTTATCTGCCTACAAATCACCATTCTTAGAGCAATGGCAAAATGAACATAGTAGAAGGGAGCTGGTGATATGCTTACATTAAATCATCTCTACTTCACAGCATAAAATAACTCATAGAGCTCCTCCATGCATACAATTACATTCTACACAACTAAATTTGATTCTCTGTACTTCTTGCCATTGCTAATGCTGCCCTTTGTCAGCTAGTGTTTGAGTTATGTTTATGCTCCTCAGTCGCAGTGTTAGTTCAATTTCTTTTAGACTGAGAACTGGTAAATTTCACTGGAACTGGTTGTCCATGACGTGACCTTATGGTTTGGAGATCTTTGGTATGCACACGCACACACACACACATATCTCATTATGTGATTTTGTATCACAGTACTTATACCAAAAGCTAAGGCCAATTAACTGCATGTCAACTAAGTTCAATTGTGACAGATGTGATATCTGACATTATAGAGTCTAATGACAACAGACAAGAAAGCAAATAATTAAATATAATGATTACAATTATATTTGTTGTGAAATTTGTGAATCAAAAATTGATGGAAATTAACCAAGTACTCGATGAAAAAAAAGGGGAGGATCAGTTTAACATAATTTGTTAAGAAAGATCTCTCTGAAGAGGTGACTCAGTACATATACTTCAGCAGTAAAATGTATTTTTCTATTTTCTATTTTTTTTGTGGTATCAACCTTGGAAATCAAAACTGTAAATGCATTTATGTGAATTAAATCCTATTTTTAAAGATATATTTCTGAATCTTACTCAAGCTTTATATTCAATGGTATTCTTTGCAAGTTAATAGACTTCTACGTGATTAAAATTAAAAAAAAAAACTATTTCAAAAAACATGATTGATTTCTTTCCAGTTAAAATGTTTTGACAGAGACAATTACTTGAGCAGGAGAAACTTGATTCAGAAATAATTATTTCACATAAGTTAAAGAAATCCCATTGCTCTTGTCACAGTCTCTAGGAAAGAAGTTGATCAACATTCAAATGCGAATGCCTAAAATACTTTGACAAATATACCTGTTTCAATTACTTTTCCTAAGATTTGTTATGTCTTTATATAATAAAGTAGGTGTTTCTTTTCTTAATAAATATAGTATGGCTACCTATTTCACAGTCTAATGATATTCATTTTCACTATACAAACACAATTAAAACAATAGAAAGAAATAGAAATGGTAATATTTTATATTATCAAACGTTGTATACGTTTGGTAGTGTTCATTATATATGATTTCAAACTTTCTAGTTTTTATTACTCTAATTTGTTCTACGTGTTTTTTTTTTTTAACAGTAGACTATTTGTTGTTTTAATGCATAGCTATTATTAAGAAACTTATTGTAGAATAGTATTTGTATACAGAAAAAATTTGAAGATAATACAGAGATCCCCATGTACCTCACACCTAATTTTCACCATTAGTAACATCTTGCATTATTAGGTACAATTTTTTACAATTAATGAACCAATAGTGGAACATTGTTATTTTTTTTTTTTTGATATATTTTTTTTAACATCTTTATTGGAGTATAATTGCTTTACAATGGTATGTTAGTTTCAGCTTCACAACAAAATGAATCAGTTATATATATACATATATTCCCATATCTCTTCCCGCTTGCGTCTCCCTCCCTCCCACCCTCCCTATCCCACCCCTCCAGGCGGTCACAAAGCACCGAGCTGATCTCCCTGTGCTATGCGGCTGCTTCCCACTAGCTATCTACCTTACGTTTAGTAGTGTATATATGTCCATGCCTCTTTATCGCTTTGTCACCGTTTACACTTCCCCCTCCCCATAGCCTCAAGTCCATTCTCTAGTAAGTCTGTGTCTTTATTCCTGTTTCACCCCTAGGTTTTTCATGACATTTTTTTTTTAAATTCCATATATATGTGTTAGCATACGGTATTTGTCTCTCTCTTTCTGACTTACTTCACTCTGTATGACAGACTCTAGGTCTATCCACCTCATTACAAATAGCTCAATTTCGTCTCTTTTTATGGCTGAGTAATAGTCCATTGTATATATGTGCCACATCTTCTTTATCCATTCATCCAATGATGGACATTTAGGTTGTTTCCATCTCTGGGCTATTGTAAATAGAGCTGCAATGAACATTTTGGTACATGACTCTTTTTGAATTATGGTTTTCTCAGGGTATATGCCCAGTAGTGGGATTGCTGGGTCATATGGTAGTTCTATTTGTAGCTTTTTAAGGAACCTCCATACTGTTCTCCACAGTGGCTGTATCAATTTACATTCCCACCAACAGTGTAAGAGGGTTCCCTTTTCTCCACACCCTCTCCAGCATTTATTGTTTCTAGATTTTTTGATGATAGCCATTCTGACTGGTGTGAGATGATATCTCATTGTAGTTTTGATTTGCATTTCTCTCATGATTAGTGATGTTGAGCATTCTCTCATGTGTTTGTTGGCACTCTGTATATCTTCTTTGGAGAAATGTCTATTTAGGTCTTCTGCCCATTTTTGGATTGGGTTGTTTGTTTTTTTGTTATTAAGCTGCATGAGCTGCTTATAAATTTTGGAGATCAATTCTTTGTCAGTTGCTTCATTTGCAAATATTTTCTCCCATTCTGAGGGTTGTCTTTTGGTCTTCTTTATGGTTTCCTTTGCTGCGCAAAAGCTTTTAAGTTTCATTAGGTCCCATTTGTTTACTCTTGTTTTTATTTCCATTACTCTAGGAGGTGGGTCAGAAAGAATCTTGCTGTGATTTATGTCATAGAGTGTTCTGCCTATGTTTTCCTCTAAGAGTTTGATAGTTTCTGGCCTTACATTTAGGTCTTTAATCCATTTTGAGCTTATTTTTGTGTATGGTGTTAGGGAGTGATCTAACTTCATACTTCTACATGTAGCTGTCCAGTTTTCCCAGCACCACTTATTGAATAGGCTGTCCTTTCTCCATGGTACATTTCTGCCTCCTTTGTCAAAGATAAGGTGACCATATGTGCGTGGGTTTATCTCTGGGCTTTCTATCCTGTTCCATTGATCTATCTTTCTGTTTTTGTGCCAGTACCATACCGATTTGATAACTGTAGCTTTGTAGTATAGTCTGAAGTCTGGGAGCCTGATTCCTCCAGTTCCTTCCTTCGTTCTCAAGATTGCTTTGGCTATTCGGGGTCTTTTGTGTTTCCATACAAATTGCAAAATTTTTTGTTCTAGTTCTGTGAAAAATGCCAGTGGTAGTTTGATAGGGATTGCATTGAATCCATAGATTGCTTTCGGTAGTAGAGTCATTTTCACAATGTTGATTCTTCCAATCCAAGAACATGGTATATCTCTCCATCTATTTGTATCATCTTTAATTTCTTTCATCAGTGTCTTATAATTTTCTGCATACAGATCTTTTGTCTCCTTAGGTAGGTTTATTCCTAGATATTTTATTCTTTTTGTTGCAATGGTAAATGGGAGTATTTTCTTGATTTCACTTTCAGATTTTTCATCATTAGTATATAGGAATGCCAGAGATTTCTGTGCATTAATTTTGTATCCTGCCACTTTACCAAATTCATTGATTAGCTCTAGTAGTTTTCTGGTAGCATCTTTAGGGTTCTCTATGTATAGGATCATGTCATCTGCAAACAGTGACAGCTTTACTTC
The DNA here is from genome assembly GCF_003676395.1 of Aethalodelphis obliquidens. Taxonomy (NCBI): domain Eukaryota; kingdom Metazoa; phylum Chordata; class Mammalia; order Artiodactyla; family Delphinidae; genus Aethalodelphis; species Aethalodelphis obliquidens. Next base: position 21,190,703 of record NW_020837973.1, on the reverse strand, counting down.
TTCTTTTCCGATTTGGATTCCTTTTATTTCCTTTTCTGGTCTGATTGCTGTGGCTAAAACTTCCAAAACTATGTTGAATAAGAGTGGTGAGAGTGGGCAACCTTGTCTTGTTCCTGATCTTAGTGGAAATGCTTTCAGTTTTTCGCCATTGAGGATGATGTTTGCTGTGGGCTTGTCATATATGGCCTTTATTATGTTGAGGAAAGTTCCCTCTATGCCTACTTTCTGCAGGGTTTTTATCATAAATGGGTGTTGAATTTTGTCAAAAGCTTTCTCTGCATCTATTGAGATGATCATATGGTTTTTCTCCTTCAGTTTGTTAATATGGTTTATCACATTGATAGATTTGCGTATATTGAAGAATCCTTGCATTCCTGGAATAAACCCCACTTGATCATGGTGTATGATCCTTTTAATGTGCTGTTGGATTCTATTTGCTAGTATTTTGTTGAGGATTTTTGCATCTATGTTCATCAGTGATATTGGCCTGTAGTTTTCTTTCTTTGTGACATCCTTGTCTGGTTTTGGTATCAAGGTGATGGTGGCCTCGTAGAAGGAGTTTGGGAGTGTTCCTCCCTCTGCTATATTTTGGAAGAGTTTGAGAAGGATAGGTGTTAGCTCTTCTCTAAATGTTTGATAGAATTCGCCTGTGAAGCCATCTGGTCCTGGGCTTTTGTTTGTTGGAAGATTTTTAATCACAGTTTCAATTTCAGTGCTTGTGATTGGTCTGTTCATATTTTCTATTTCTTCCTGATTCAGTCTTGGCAGGTTGTGCATTTCTAAGAATTTGTCCATTTCTTCCAGATTGTCCATTTTATTGGCATAGAGTTGCTTGTAGTAATCTCTCATGATCTCTTTTATTTCTGCAGTGTCAGTTGTTACCTCTCCTTTTTCATTTCTAATTCTATTGATTTGAGTCTTCTCCCTTTTTTTCTTGATGAGTCTGGCTAGTGGTTTATCTATTTTGTTTATCTTCTCAAAGAACCAGCTTTTAGTTTTATTGATCTTTGCTATTGTTTCCTTCATTTCTTTTTCATTTATTTCTGATCTGATTTTTATGATTTCTTTCCTTCTGCTAGCTTTCGGGTTTTTTTGTTCTTCTTTCTCTAATTGCTTGAGGTGCAAGGTTAGGTTGTTTATTCGAGATGTTTCCTGCTTCTTAAGGTGGGCTTATATTGCTATAAACTTCCCCCTTAGAACTGCTTTTGCTGCATCCCACAGGTTTTGGGTCATTGTGTCTCCATTGTCATTTGTTTCTAGGTATTTTTTGATTTCCTCTTTGATTTCTTCAGTGATCACTTCATTATTAAGTAGTGTATTGTTTAGCCTCCATGTGTTTGTATTTTTTACAGATCTTTTCCTGTAATTGATATCTAGTCTCATGGCGTTGTGGTCAGAAAAGATACTTGATACAATTTCAATTTTCTTAAATTTACCAAGGCTTGATTTGTGACCCAAGATATGATTTATCCTGGAGAATGTTCCATGAGCACTTGAGAAAAATGTGTATTCTGTTGTTTTTGGATGGAATGTCCTATAAATATCAATTAACTCCATCTCGTTTAATGTATCATTTAAAGCTTGTGTTTCCTTATTTATTTTCATTTTGGATGATCTGTCCATTGGTGAAAGTGGGGTGTTAAAGTCCCCTACTATGAATGTGTTACTGTCGATTTCCCCTTTTATGGTTGTCAGTATTTGCCTTATGTATTGAGGTGCACCTATGTTGGGTGCATAAATATTTACAATTGTTATATCTTCCTCTTGGATCGATCCCTTGATCATTATGTAGTGTCCTTCTTTGTCTCTTCTAATAGTCTTTGTTTTAAAGTCTATTTTGTCTGATATGAGAATTGCTACTCCAGCTTTCTTTTGGTTTCCATTTGCATGAAACACCTTTTTCCATCCCCTTACTTTCAGTCTGTATGTGTCTCTAGGTCTGAAGTGGGTCTCTTGTAGACAGCAAATATATGGGTCTTGTTTTTGTATCCATTCAGCCAATCTGTGTCTTTTGGTGGGAGCATTTAGTCCATTTACATTTAAGGTAATTATCGATATGTGTGTTCCTATTCCCATTTTCTTAATTGTTTTGGGTTCGTTATTGTAGGTCCTTTCCTTCTTTTGTGTTTCTTGCCTAGAGAAGTTCCTTTAGCAGTTGTTGTAATGCTGGTTTGGTGGTGCTGAACTCTCTCAGCTTTTGCTTGTCTGTAAAGGTTTTAATTTCTCCATCAAATCTGAATGAGATCCTTGCTGGGTAGAGTAATCTTGGTTGCAGGTTTTTCTCCTTCAACACTTTCAATATGTCCTGCCACTCCCTTCTGGCTTGCAGAGTTTCTGCTGAAAGATCAGCTGTTAACCTTATGGGGATTCCCTTGTGTGTTATTTGTTGTTTTTCCCTTGCTGCTTTTAATATGTTTTCTTTGTATTTAATTTTTGACAATTTGATTAATATGTGTCTTGGCGTATTTCTCCTTGGATTTATCCTGTATGGGACTCTCTGTGCTTCCTGGACTTGATTAATGATTTCTTTTCCCATATTAGGGAAGTTTTCAACTATAATCTCTTCAAATATTTTCTCAGTCCCTTTCTTTTTCTCTTCTTCTTCTGGAACCCCTATAATTCGAATGTTGGTGCGTTTAATGTTGTCCCAGAGGTCTCTGAGACTGACCTCAGTTCTTTTCATTCTTTTTTCTTTATTCTGCTCTGCAGTAGTTATTTCCACTATTTTATCTTCCAGGTCACTTATCCGTTCTTCTGCCTCAGTTATTCTGCTATTGATCCCATCTAGAGTACTTTTAATTTCATTTATTGTGTTGTTCATCGTTGCTTGCTTCATCTTTAGTTCTTCTAGGTCCTTGTTAACTGATTCTTGCAATTTGTCCATTCTATTGTCCATTCTATCTCCAAGATTTCGGATCAACCTTACTATCATTATTCTGAATTCTTTTTCAGGTAGACTGCCTATTTCCTCTTCATTTGTTAGGTCTGGTGGGTTTTTATCTTGCTCCTTCATCTGCTGTGTGTTTTTCTGTCTTTTCATTTTGCTTATCTTACTGTGTTTGGGGTCTCCTTTTTTGCAGGCTGAAGGTTCGTAGTTCCTGTTGTTTTTTGTGTCTGTCCCCAGTGGCTAAGGTTGGTTCGGTGGGTTGTGTAGGCTTCCTGGTGGAGGGTACTAGTGCCTGTGTTCTGGTGTATGAGGCTGGATCTTGTCTTTCTGGTGGGCAGGTCCACATCTGGTGGTGTGTTTTGGGGTGTCTGTAGACTTACTATGATTTTGGGCAGCCTCTCTGCTAATGGGTGGGGTTGTGTTCCTGTCTTGCTAGTTGTTTGGCATAGGATGTCCAGCACTGTGGCTTGCTGGTCGTTGAGTGAAGCTGGGTGCTGGCATTGAGATGGAGATCTCTCGGAGATTTTTGCTGTTTGATATTATGTGCAGCTGGGAGGCCTCTTGTGGACCAGTGTCCTGAAGTTGGCTCTCCCACCTCAGAGGCACAGCACTGAGTCCTGGCTGCAGCACCAAGAGCCTTTCATCCACAGGGCTCCTTAATTTGGGATGATTCGTTGTCTGTTCAGGTATTCCACAGATGCAGGGTATATCAAGTTGATTGTGGAGCTTTAATCCACTGCTTCTGAGGCTGCTGGGAGAGATTTCCCTTTCTCTTCTTTGTTCTGACAGTTCCCAGGGGCTCAGCTTTGGATTTGGCCCCGCCTGTGCGTGTAGGTCGCCGGAGGGCGTCTGTTCTTTGCTCAGACAGGACGAGGTTAAAGGAGCCGCTGATTCGGAGGCTCTGGCTCACCCAGGCCGGGGGGTAGGGAGGGTCACGGAGTGCGGGGCGGGCCTGCAGCGGCAGAGGCCGGCGTTTCGCTGCAGCCTGAGGCGCGCCGTGCGCTCTCCCGGGGAGCCGTCCCTGGATCCCAGGACCCTGGCAGTGGCGAGCTGCACAGGCTCCCCAGAAGGGCGTGTGGCTAGTGACCTGTGTTCGCACACAGGCCTCCTGGCGGCGGCAGCAGCGGCCTTAGCGTCCCATGTCCGTCTCTGGGCTCCGCACTCTTAGCCGCGGCTCGCGCCCGTCCCTGGAGCTCTCTCAAGCAGCGTTCTTAATCCCCTCTCCTCGTGCACCAGGAAACAAAGAGGGACGTAAAAGTCTCTTGCCTCTTCGGCAGGTCCAGACCCCTCCCCGGACTCTCTCCCGGCCAGCCGCGGCGCACCAACGCCCTGCAGGCTGTGTTCACGCCGCCAACCTCAGTCCTCTCCCGGCGCTCCGACAAAAGCCGGAGTCTCAGCTCCCAGTCCCGCCCGCCCCGGCGGGCGAGCAGACAAGCCTCTCGGCTGGTGAGTGCCGGTCGGCCCGATCCTCTGCACTGGAATCTGTCCGCTTTGCCCTCCGCACCCCTGTTGCTGTGCTCTCCTCCGCGGCTCCCAAGCTCCCCCACTCCGCCTCCCGAAGTCTCCACCCGCGAAGGGGCTTCCTAGTGTGTGGACACTTTTCCTCCTTCACAGCTCTCTCCCGCTGGTGCAGGACCCGTCCCTATCCTTTTGTCTCTGTTTAGTTTTTTCTTTTGCCCTAACCAGGTACGTGGGGGGTTCCTTGCCTTTTGGGAGGTCTGAGGTCTTCTGCCAGCGTTCAGTAGGTGTTCTGTAGGAGTTGTTCCACGCGTAGATGTATTTCTGGTGTATCTGTGGAGAGGAAGGTGATCTCCGCGTCTTACTCTTCTGCCATCTTCCCGGAAGTCCCCCTGTTCTACGTGTTTTTAAAGACATGATAGCATGTTGGAAATGCAGTGGAACTGTGGATTTTGAACACTAGCAAAACAATTCCTTTTATTTATTTATTTTGATGAATAGTTTCTGGAAATAAATAGTGGTGAGAGTTGCACAACAGTGTGAATGTACTTAATGTCACTGAATGATATGCTCAAAGTGGTTAAAATAATAAATCTAGTTATGTATATTTCAGCCCAATAAAACAGAAACACCTTACCTACTATGAGGATGAACCAAGTAGCTTAATGGTTAAAATGTGAGCTCTGACACCAGATTAGCAAGGCTTAAATCCTTGCTTCACAATTGATTGTCTAATAAACTCAGCCAAGTAACTTAATCTTTCTGATATTTGTTTCAACTCTGAAGTGAGCTTTATGTGAATTTCTAACTCAGCTTGAGAATTAGATGATATAGAAAAGTTCTTAGTTCATAGTGAGAATCATATATGAGACAATTTGAAACGCTAAACTTTCAACTCTAATTCCTATAATCCAGAATTTGTTAACTCTATAATTTTATAATATGCTCTGTAATTTTTATTTTTATTTTCCAGTAATTAAACAATCATTTCTATGAGAATTAGGAACTGCTGTAACCTTCAAGTGATGGTCTAAGGATTACTCTTCACAAGGACCCATTACACAGTCATAAAATTAGAAGAGGTCCAGGATTATAGAAAGTCCCTGAGCAATGCTAGCCTGTGTCAGGAACCTATAAAAAACACACTGATATAAAATATTCAATATATCATGGCCCTAGGTACTAGAGTATTAATCAAGAAGACTACATACACACAACAACAACACTTAAGTCCCAAATGTATGTTGAAGTGTATCTATATATACTTTTGTTCTATGATATGCCCATAAAAATCCATAAGACCATTGTGCTCTACTTATCTTTAATGGTAACATATTATAGAATCACACTAGAAGACTGTCATCAAAATGATATGCTCTACAATACTATGTCTACCAATTTCAACATCTGTCTTCTGAAGAATGTTCTGTAAGAAACGTGAATACTCAAAAGCTTTTTGCACACTATTGCAATTTTGTTTAAGATCTCTATTTTGGTGATATAAGGAACATACCCATTAGCCAATAATTAAGAACAAAAACAATATAATGTTTGACAATACAATTGTGAATACTCAAAAAAATGTTACATATTAACTCAAAATATGTATATATAAAGTATGAATTATTACAAGACATGTAATTTTCCCATATTTGGTAAATTTGAAAGTAAAATAAAATAATTGTGCTTTAAATAATGATTGCAGCATCAATTTAAATAATGAAAAATGAATACACTGAATTCTTCTGCAAATATATTTTCAATATTGATGATGCATTATTTCTATGTGAAAATTATTGTTTAGTGTTGGCCTTTTTTGTTTTGTTTTGTAAAATTTCCTAAATTTAAAAGAATATTTAATCTTTAAATATCTACACTTAGCAAAATAAATTTTAAATAATAAATAATTGTATATGTGTATACATTTGTGTGTGCATGTGTATATACATATATATATACCTACATAGTCAAATCCTGATATTTGCAGTAGTTATGTTCTATGGTATCAACACAAACACTGATCTAGAAAATACTGAACCACTGTTTCCAGGGAAAATGAAAATACAGGTTTTGAATGTTGGGACCTCTGATCCCAACATTTTGGTCAACTGATCAATACATAAACTTATTTTGTGTTTCTGTTTAAAGACACCATATATTGTTCATTCACTAACACCAAACTAATAGCCAACAGCACATTAACTTTTGCCTGAATGAAACATCTAACACACATATTTTCTCAGTAAGGCTAATCACACCCTTCCTGTGTTTAAGAAAACTATACAACACTTCAGAACTATGTGCAGTCACCATTTTAAACAGCGAAATTACTAACAACATCAAAAACCCTAAAAAGATGCAAAAAAAAAAAAATGTAGCACTACATAGACCATGAAGAGAGCACTTGTATGAGATCAGAAACAAGAAGACAGAGCATTGTCTCAACTGGGAACACACATGTCCATGAATGACTCAAAGTTTTCACCTCACTGCGTATGTACACAAATGAATGACCATGAAAGCACCCCAAATATTGATTTTGGAACTACAAATAAATGCATTTTTGTGAATAGGAGAAATCACAAATATAGAATCTGCAAAATAATAAGGGTTGACTATACACACACACACACACACACACACACACACACACACACACACCCTAAATATGTGTGTGTGTGTATGCAGAAATTTTACATCACATGGCTAAGATAATTTGACAGTCAATTATCAATATGCAATACTGCAGTACATTTTGGAGAAATTAATACACTTCTGTAAGTGCTATTTTTTTTTGCTAGAGCAGATGTAATCAATGACCTAAAAGGTTTGAGGAATATAAGATTCTTTCAACTACCAAGTCTCAAGATATTTAGCAGCCAAGAGGAACTCTTGGCTTTATGTTTCTATAATTCATTTTTAATTGCCTTTTTCTAAAGTTTTATTTTAAAGGACTAGTGTTATTAATATCTATGCTGGCTGTTGGAAAACTTTAAATAAATAGTTGAACACAAGGAGGTCATTTAGTTTAAACATTTATTTCATTTCCCAAAAATGGAAGACTCACCACTTAGTGAAAAAGAAGCTTTGATGTCTACTGTCAGTTACACCTAAAAGGGAAGGATTTTCAAATTAAATTTAAGAATATGTTCCTGGAACATTTATCATTTCTAGTGGCAAAAATAACACAATTCAACTTGATATGTTAGCTAATAAAATTGATAAACATCATTAATTACCATGACTCAACCCAAATCCAGTGTCTCACTTGTCTTTTCATTAACACACTTTGTGTGAGAAAAAATATATATTTCTAATAAACAAGACTTCAATAATTTCAAAACACTTGCCTCATAAAAGCATGTCTAATGTAAAACTTAATAAGGAAAATTGTTAGAAAGTTTCATGGCAAGAATTCTAATTACCTTAAAGCATGCAACTCTTAAAACAAATGTGGAAATATGAGACAATTATTGATATGCTTCCACATAAACTATACAGACACATTAGCAAATAATTTGAATAAGTCTGACTTCTACTATTTTTAGAATCAGGTTGAATAAATACACAAATGATAAGAACACTTTAACAAATCTGAATAACTAACTCAACATTAACTAAGCAAACTAAATATTAATATGCTGAGTAAATAATTCAGATCAGGAGACAAAAATCAGTAACATACATTTACTCTTAACTGTCATCACTTTTAAGGAATAACTTTATTGTTAGAAACATCATATATTTTATAATCAGATATTTATAGATATTAGTAAAAAGGAGATATAAAGAAATTGTAGAAAGAATAAAAGTTTTTGAAAGTCCAACACATTTACTTAGTGATAGTGAAACCCTATGACTAGTAAACAAGGCAAAACAAAACAAAACAAATACAGGTAGAGTGAAGTTTACTGCAATTCCAATTCCATACCCAAGTCAAAATGTCATAACATTTTTTATTCACATAGAACTAAAACACCCATATGTCTATTTCTAGTGATCTAATATTCATGAGAGAAAGTTTTATAATATGATACATATATAAGAAAAATGTCATTTCATAGCAGATCTTTCATTGAGAGCCTTTTTTGGTAAGAAGCCACCATATCAAGCAGTTAGACAATGGATTTCATGGGCTGGTCATGGCAAAATCAACACATTTCACAGTTTGGTACAAATTAATGAAAACAGCTGCAAAAATACAAATAATGTCAAATGCCTTTCAGATGTTTCTAATGAACAAAATGCATAAAATTAAAATGTATCTAAATGTGAATTTGACATTTCTTACTTGTTTCACCAAGTCAAAACTATAGCAAGTATGTTTCAATCAATTATCTGGCCATACACTAAACTTTTAAAATGCTATTTTCCTGATATAAACAGATTATTCTTGATTTTTTCTTATATTTATACTTAGTAAAAAATAATATGTATTTTTTGCTTTTCATTTTGTGTCAATACTTTTGAACACAAGCTTTCTTTGGCATTTTGCATCTATTTCCATTCTTTAAACACAAAATAATAAAAAAATCCAAAAATTGAAAACGATGAAAATGCTTAATATTGTATTTACATACAATTACAAAATAAAGAACATGACTTTTAAAAATAAGAGAATGAACACACATAAAATATTTGTTCTGCTAAGTAACAGTGGAATGAATAAAATGGTGTATGTGGTTCAAATTCAGCAATAAAAAGGAATGAAGTACTGATACATGCTACATTAGGAGATGAATCTTGAAAATATTGTGTTAAGTGAAAGAAGTGAGTTTAAAAAAACATATTTTATGACTCCATTCATTTGAAATGTCTAGAATAGGTAAATCTATAGGGAAAGAAAGTAGACTGTTTTCCTAGGACTGGGGCAGGGATGGATGGGATGTAAAGAAAAGTTAATGCTAATGTGTACAGTGTTTTCTATTGGAAGTAATATGATGAAAATTTCTAAAGTTGTTTGCAATGATTGTAAAACTCTGTGGATGTGCTATAAAACATTGAACTATACATTTTAAATGAATGATTTGTATGTACATGAATTATACCTCAAAAAAGTTATTTAAAAGAAACAAGGAATCTAAGGTACAGAGTTTTAAATAATCTGTCAAAGGAATGGTGAAATGAGTTTGCTAATAAATAAAAATACAAGGCAATAAATTTTAGTCTTTGAGATGAATTTTTCAGCTGAACAGAAATCTACAAATTTATATGTAATTTGATAGAGTGTGGGCTCTAGTCAAACAGTAAATAGCAAATTCAAACATAGATATATCCTCCTAAAAATTCAGTAATCATGAAGTCTACTTATTAATCAGTTTCTCAGTAAGATATGTAAGAATGTGCTTCCTCTGTACACCCAAGTTTTCAATAATATTTTTTCCTTAAAAACTGTAAAAGAAAATATATCAACCAAAGATAATTAGTAAAAAGTTGTTATGTAGAAGTTAATGGTTTGTATTACTACTAGGTATACTTCTGCACATTTCTGGTTTTTTATTTCAAAGTTTTGGAAATCTTTTTCTTAACAGATCAGCTGCCCCTTTTGTAACCATATATAATCTTGAAAGATTGTTCTTGATCATGCACATACACACTCCACTGGTCTCATTTTGGTTTGTACATGATCATTTACAGAGGTGCAACAATAAGTGATAAATAACACATATAGACCATGTTTAGCATCACAGGCTGAACATATTAAGATAAGAGTGTTAACTTAGACATAGACATTTTTATAAGGAATCTGATTGGACACCTAAAAGTCTCTATTGGTTGTTTTTCTATCCTGTTGCTTTGTAACCAAACTCAAGAATTTCTATTCACAGATTCTACAAATATATATATTACTCATTAAGATAAGTAATCCACCTCCTGCCCTCAAGCATGTGAATATGATAAAAACAAATCCCACTGGAAAGGACTGCAGCATTACTGGATGGCATATAGTTTTCATTTGGGTGACATAAGACTCAGAAAATAAGATTCGAATATAGAGGCATTTGGGAATCACTTATCTTGCACTCTAAAAGAGACAGTTTCAGGGAAACAGATGACCTGAAAAACTTTGTTTCTGTTAAATAAAATAAATAGAAAGGTGAGGCAGTACAGCTCGAGTTTCGATACTTTCATGGAAGTAGATGGTTCAATATGTGATTTTGTTTTGTTTTGTTTTTTGATAAATTTATTTTATTTTTGGCTGTGTTGCGTCTTCATTGCTGCATGCAGGCTTTCTCTAGTTGCAGGGAGTGGGGGCTACCGGTGCGTGGTCTTCTCATTGCGGTAGCTTCTCTTGTTGTGGAGCACAGGCTCTAGGCGCATGGGCTTCAGTAGTTGTGGCATGAAGGCTCAGTAGTTGTGGAGCACGGGCTTAGTTGCTCCATGGCATGTGCGATCTTCCAGGACCAGGGCTCAAACACATGTCCCCTACATTGGCAGCCAGATTCTTAACCACTGCACCACCAGGGAAGCCTCAATATGTGGTTTTGAATGTTCTCTTCACAGTAAAGTTAGTGATATTTGGAATGAACATGTACTTTCATGTGAGATCAATTTAATGCTTAATCTATGAAGAAGTTGTGTTTAAACAAACAGTAGAAAAAGAGTAATACTTTTGTAAATTGTTCTTTTTTGGGGTGACTTCTTTGGGCCAGTTCTGTAATAAATTCATTATTAAACCACTATGTTTCATAACCACAAGGTTGCAAATAGAATAAATTTTCTCACCTATAAAAAAGATTAATTATTTCTAAGTTGCCTTCAGGTCATATGGATTTTATTTCTTGTAAATTTATTTTAGTAAGATTAAATGACATGGCCACAGATAAATTGTAGAAAATAGTGTCTTTATTCCTGAATGAAAGACCCTAGCTAAAGCAGGAATTAGTCTATGTAGAAGTGGAATATTTCTACTCTGTTTATTTAAGTCATTGAATATATATTAAGACATTGATTTTATTATTGTTGAAAGACTGAAAAACATACCTAAGTTTCCTAAAGCTACAGCTACCTTTCCATCATTAATTTTTCAAATTATCCTGACAAATGCGATATTTTAAAAGATGCTAATTGGGTGGCTTTTACTGTGATTTCTTTATGAAATATAAAAGATTAAACTTTGTTTTAGGCTTAAATTGTTCATAGGATATGTAGTGAATTTACCTGATTTCTAAACTAATAATGGCTTCAATATACAGCATTTTGAATAGATTACTAAGCAATACTTTTTGAAAAATTTTAAGTGAAGATAAATAAAAAGAGAAATAATAGGCTCAAGAAAAATAGCCAATGCAGATTTCATGCCAAATGCATTAATGTGTTAACACATTTTTCCCCCAGGTATATGCGTAAAGATATGAACAGACCTGCCAACACCACCAGTTCTATTTCACCAGTTTCACCTATAAAGAGCATACTCTTATCTCATATTCTCATTCATTAAGACAAAATTAAATGACAGCGCCAATGGACTTATCTTTCACATGATGTTATATAAGGCTATCCCATTGCTGTTCAAGGTAGAATGGAAAACACCATACCATTAGTAAGTGTACGCAGAAGCCCAGGAATTAAAAAAAAAAAAAAATTACCTGGTTCCTGCAGTTACCCTTGCACAAATAAAATATGGTTCAATCATTGTCCTGGTCCAAGCAATCAGATTACCTACACTTCTTTCAATGTGTTTAGATGTGAAAGGAGCTGTAGCTCCTGGAATTGTTCCCTCCAATGTTGCTCTTCATAAAGAGAGTCTGTGGGTCTCTTCCCAAATCAGGAGAATAGATGAAGTGTATCTGAATATTTAAGGGTTGGTTGCAAATTGTTTTCTTCTGAATTCCTTATTCAGTTTTGTTAGGAAACCAATTATGGAATCATAGTTAGAGGGATGAAGACTGTGGGTACAGAATTTTTTAAAGGTCAATGGTGAACTCTAATAACTAAACAGAATAACTAAATAAAGCAAAGGATTATAAGTCATTATTCCTTGCTTTAATTTTTCTTTAAATTCCAAGTTAATGAATACTTTTATACCACAAATTTCTCCAGATTCACTCAGCCAGAGGGATGCCACTGTTATGATGTTTATAAAGAAGTAAAGAAATGACTCTGCTCCCATCAGCACCATCTTGTCAACATAACATTCATATTTCAACCTCTGGTTAATGCAAGGGGAGTTACTGGAGTTTCTCATAGGTCCTCATGGATTTCAATAGCTTATATTTTCTTTTGCCACTTCTTATCTCCACTGAGTGGTTGAATGAAATGCCATGCAATATTTTCTCCTAATATTATCATTGGTATTGTCATAATAGGTGGGAAAACTGATCCAAATCTAAATGATTTCCCTAATATCCAATGTTAAGTCCCTATCTAATCTCTTCATGTTAGATCAATTCATGGGTGTTAACTCTCATTACAGACTGCCAGTGGCTTAGACATCCAATATTAATTAAATCAGTTGATATCAATGTGAAAGGAAATGCATTATGAACCATGGTAAACCTGGTGGAACAGTTTTGGGCTATTGAAGTTGTGGCAGTTAAAGATGGAGAGGTTTTCTGTTGTTTTTTTGTTTTGTTTTGTTTGTTTTTTGTTTTTTTAAGAAGCATACATGGACCTGGTCAACATTGTGAAGAAAAGTTATGGTAATCTGCTTTATATTTTTTAAATTAATTTATTTTGAAACATTTTAATTGAAACTAATGATACTTCAATGAATGCTTGTGCCCATTTTTTCAATTATCACCAAATTTTTGGTTGTAGATATTGTCATTGGTATCTGGATTGGAATGGAGACAGCATTCATTTAAAAAATGTTGTCAGGGGGCTTCCCTGGTGGCGCAGTGGTTGAGAGTTCCCCTGGCGGTGCAGGGGACACTGGTTCGTGTCCCGGTCCAGGAAGATACCACCTGCCGCGGAGCGGCTAGGCCTGTGAGCCATGACGACTGAGCCTGCGCGTCTGGAGCCTGTGCTCCGCAACGGGAGAGGCCACAACAGTGAGAGGCCCGCGTACCGCAAAAAAAAAGCAAACCCAAAAAAACCCAGAAAAAATGTCAGGAACTGAGTAGTTGCATGGCTTAAGGGGAGTCAAGATTTATCTGTATTACTTAATTACATAGATATACGAGGCAACTAGTGATAGCTAATTTGAGTGTTTCATACAGGAGGGGAGAGGGTTTTAGTCTACAAATTATGGACTAAGAAGCTTGATAACAAAAGAGTGCTAATAAAATAATGATAAAAATGAAAACTGTCATTATTTACAGATGTTATGATCCTTTATGAAACTTTAAATTATTTGAAGTACATAGAAACCATTATAACCATATGCGCACAATAATTTTACAAAGTAAATTATAATATTAAGAAACATTAAAGAACTGCAAAATGTTAATGAATAAACACCACAAAGAGGCTAATTATCTCGTAACTGGCCTATAGATTTAATGAAATTTCAATCCAAAATCCCAATAAAATTTTAAACAGAAATTGATATTCCGATTCTAAGTATATTATAGAAAAGAGGCAAAAATAATTAGGGCATTTCTAAACAGGAAGAACTGGAGGTGGTGATTTGCTATTCTGGATATTAGAATTTATTGTGAAGTTATAATAATTAAGACACTTCTATATTACAGGAATAAATACATGTCTAACACAGTAGTATAGAGAGCACATAAAAGACCCAGCTTCTCTGGAACTTAATCTTATGTACATGCTACATGCCATATCAGTGGGAAATCAGGGAAAAAAAGATTATGTGAATGAAAAATAAAAATGTATATTAAATACATGTCATATATATGTATATATATAATATTAAATACATTAAAACTTTAATGTTGATTAAAAAATCACTTTCAAATATCTAAGTCAAAAATATGGTAAATATTGGGGGGATTATTTTAAATTACTAAACAGAGAAAATATGGAAATTTAATTACACTTAAATCAAGATTTCTTTTACTAATAAAGACACCCTAAGGAAATTGCAAAAACGAAGTTATAAACTTGGTAAAGATATTTGCAATTTTCAAAACCAAGAAAAACTATTATTGACTATGTAAAGAACATTTACCACTTCATAAGAAAGTCAGAAGCAATAGAAAAGTGAAGAGAAAATGGGCAAGAAGCATTGACAGACATTTCCCACAAGAAAGAATCACATATGGCCAATACATATTTGAAGAGATGTTCAATATGGCTAAAGACCAGAGAAATTCAAAACAGTACACTTATCAAATAAAATTTTATACACATTTAATTGGTAAAAATCAAAAAGGCATATATATTAGTTTCCTACTGCTGCTGTTTAAAAAATTACCACAAACTTAATGGCTTAAACAACACATGTTTATTATTTTACTGTTCCGGAGGTCATAAATATGAAATGGGTCTCGCAGGGATAAATTAAGGGGTTGCAGAGTTACATTTCTTTCTGGAGGTGCTAGAGGAGAAAAAAAAGAATTCTTTTTCCTTTACAGCTTCTAGAAGTTATCTCCATTCCTTGGCTCATGACTTCCTTCCATCTTCAAGGACAGCAATGCCCCATCAGGTCTTTTTTGTGTCCTATCACTCCCACTCTGACTCTCTTGCCTACTTTTTCCACATATAAAGGGCCCTTGCGATTACATTGAATTGCAGATAACTGAAGGCATATTGTAGATAGTTCAGGATAATCTCCTTATGTTAAAGTCTGCTGATTAACCACTTTAATTCTATCTGCAACCGTATGCCTCCCTTTTGCTATGAAATATAACACATGCACAAATTTGGGGGATTCGAACAAGGACAACTTAGAGGGGTCATTGTTCTGTCTATCACAATGTCCAATAACAAGAAGATGGTAATCTATAGTCTCTTTTATTTACTGCTGGCCAAGTGTCAAGTCATAAAACCATTTTATTAGGATGGTAGGAATTGTGTGATAACAAATAACCACATGATCTTAATAGCTTAACAAAAGAACAAGTTTATTTCTTTCTCAACAATATATCCACTATAGTTCTGAGAAAAGAGTTTGTAAAGATGTACAAAGGTAAATCAGATGCATCAATTGCACCACTAGTTTATATCTAAAATAAATGATTGTATGTGTACTAAGGGAGACATGTAACAGATCATGAGAGCAAAACTTGGAACAGAATACCCATCAAACCATAGGTTACTCACATAATGAATATTATATCTCAGCCAAATGAATAAAATGTGATTATTCACACAATGAATATTATATTTCAGCCAAAATGAATGAACTATATAACTGCTAAAAAGTCAAAAGAAAGTTCTTGGGGAAGTCAGTTGTTGTTGCATATTATAGCAGATTTAATCTTACAAGGTGAAAAAGACCCTAATCATTCTTTTTTAAAGGAAAAGCATGTTTATAAAAGAAAAAAAATTGACAGTAAATAATTTACATTAATATGTTTTAAGACAAAGTTCGGGTATCACTTTTACTTGGAAGCCTTTCAGGAATCATTCCCAGGTAACTTGTGTTTGCCACCTACCTATGCCTTTTATTACACACACACATTCCATTTCATTATATATAAATTTTTTTCTTACTGAATCTTTATCTAAACAGAGACATCCTGAAGGGATCTAACTTACCTTATGCTTCTCTTTATTTCTTACCTTATGCTTCTCTTTATTGCAGACCGTGGGGCTGCAAATTTATTCTACAAAAGGTCAGGTAATAAATATTTATGTTTTCCTAACTCCATATAGTCTGTGTTGCAACTACTCAATTCTGATATTGTAGCCTGGAAGTAACAATAGACAATACATAAGGAATGGGTTTGGATGTGTTCAAATAAAAATAGGCCAGGGCACAGATTAGGCCAACAGGTCATAGTTTGTCTAAGGCCTGTCCTAAAACAACCCCTCACATATTCTGGACACAGAAGTATGTGATTGGATTAGTTGATAGGCAAATGGTTTTCACATCGAATTAATATGTATTAATTCATATTGATAGAACTGAAATGGTTTAACAAAAATGTGAGCCCAAGAGCAAGTTAGGAAGAAAATGAGACTTCAATTGTGAGCTACATTTTATAAACTCATATAGTAATCTATAGTGACAGGGAGATAATATAACACATTTATATGTGAATGTGTATTATAATATACCTTCATGGTCTCCATCTAGTAGTTGCTTATTGGCAGTGCAGCATTATATAAAGCATTCCAGAAAGAACTGTGAAAAAAACATGTTTTACTCTAATTTCTAATGCTAATTTTATTTATCAGTGATATTCAACATGTGATTAATCATGCTTTGTACTTTTTAATTATTAACGTTCTATATATTTTTTTATTTATTATTATTTTAGTTTTGTATTACTCTCTCCTACTTGGTGATTGTATATTTTTGCTTATTTTATTTATTATTTAGTGAATCAACCAATTCTGTGAGAATTCCCTAATAATTCTCTAAAATATCTCAGCAAACTTAATAGGGAAATAATTCATAATTAAATGGAGCCAATAAAACTGTGAACTATATCCTTAAATATCCTCAAAAGAGAGATAAAGATGGTTTCCTTACAGTGCTAATAGCTCTTCATCAAGTTATGTACGTAACTGCTAAGTAACGGTTTCCATTTTTGTTTATGCCTATGGTTAAAAGTATATTGCATATCATAAATTCATAAAGAGATATACAAAATGGAGCAGTCTGATATATTTATTCTATTTATCACTGTTCTAATGTTGACTATTTTATTCCATTTTTTAAATTCAGGACACGACAAATTAAACTGATACTTGATTGATAAGCTAAATGTAATCTGGTTTGAAAATCACAGTCTTAGAGCATAAAATGATATAAAGTTTAGTAGTGAAGACTTTTTTCACATACTCCCTATTACACATTTTAGTTACATGCCATGTGTTTCTATTTTTTAAATTAAGATATTAGGATTTCCAGAAAATTGAAAAGTTTTGACTTAATTTAGAAAATTTGAGGTTAAGAAGAAGATGACATCCTCTATTTTAATTGTTTCAAAGACAATTTTTTATTTGGCATCCCACTGAATTCATTACAGAAACTTCAATTATTTATCATTTAGTTCTTTTTATAAAGCTTTGTCAATTTTCTAAGTTGTCAGTACTTTTTATATCGGGATTCTTTTAAAGTGATATACTGATACTATTATGCTCAGATCCATTAAAAATAAATATTGATTTTTATAAATATCTAGTTATGTGTAGCACCTAAGTTTGTGAAAAAGAAAAATAATTCTATTGAATTGAGAGTACCTATTGATTCGTTTAGATTTATTTAGGTCTATCTAGTTGGATTTTTTATGAGAGAGAGGCAATTTTACAATTTCATGACTTCTTTCCCATGATCACATATATGTTAGATAAACTCCTCTAGAGAAAAATTAATTTTCTTTTTCTTTTTTTTTTGTTTTTTGCAGCTGTGCAGTTGAGAATAGGTCTATCAGAAAAACTTATTTTTGTCACTTTGTTTTTGTACTATTCTATTTTTCTTTGTTTCTTCAGTACCTAGCACAGTGTCTGTAACATATTTGGCATATTTATTGGTTGAAATGATGACTGAATATTCACAAAGTATATGACAAATGCTGTGTAGAAAAAAAAAGATTATACTGTACCCAAAATAATCCAGACTCAGATTCCTTATACTGCAAAAAATTAGGACTAATGATCCTTAGTTTTCATAAGCACATGACCCCAGGTAGAGGTAGCACAATTTATAGTATGAAGAGCAAGACATCAGTTGAACACATAAGATTTTAAAGTGGTAAAAATTAAATGTATACAACAATGAGATACTGCTACATACCTACAAAATAGCCAAATTCCAAAACACAGACAATATCAAATAATGATGAGGTGTAGAGCAATAGGAACTCTCATTCTTTGCTGGTGGGAATATAAAGTGGTAGTCACTTTGGCAGTTTCTTGCAAAAATAAACATGCTCTTACTACATGATCCAGTAATCCACTACTAGTTATTTACTCAAATGAGTTAAACACTTATGTCCACATAAATCTGCACATAAATGTTTATAGCAGATTTATTGGTATTTGCCAAAACTGGACACAACCAAGATGTCTTTCAATTGGTGAACAGATAAACTATGGTGTATGAAATACATATTATTAAAAAAGAAATTAACTATCAAACTACAAGAAGACCTGGAGGAAACTTAAGCACTTGTTGCTAAGTGAAAGAAGCCAGTCTAAAATGACTACACACTGTATGCTTACAATTATATGACATTTTGGAAAAGGCAAAACTATAGAGACAATAAAACGATCAGTGGTTGCTAGGAGTTGTGGTGGAGATAGCAAGGAGATAGGTGGAACATGGGGATTTTTAAGGCACTCAAAATATTCTGCATGATTCTCTAATGTACTTATAAGATACCATGCATTTGGCAAAACTCACAGAACTGTGGAACACAAAGAGTGTATCCAAATGTAACTGTGGACTTTTATTAATACTAATATATCAATACTGGCTCATCAATTGCAACAAACATACCATACCAATGTGATATGTTAATAGGACAAACTAAGAGCAAGGGGGTAGGGAGTATATGAGAAGGAACACTCTAAATTTTCTGTTCAATTTTCCTATAAAACTAAATCTGCTCTAAAATATAAAGAATTAATTTTAAAATAGCAACATTTTAAAATTAAATGTATAATTTATGCTCCTTTAGTTGAATAGTAAACTGGTAACTGTTTCTTTATATTTAACCATTAGAACCTCCTATGATATTTTAGGAAAATTATCACTTAGTATTTAATCTCCTGCAAAGCAATTTATTCTACCAAAATCAAAGGTTCAGAATTTAGGATTTCTAAATCCTGTGTCAATCATATATTTTAACATATTCCATTTAAACAGTTTGCTTGAAACTATAAATCTTATAGGTTTTTTTTTCCTTGGGTTCTATGTTATTATTGTGGAAAAAAAAGTAATGAAACCAATTATTTTTACCTAAATTTATTTTTAGTACAAAAGTATATCACTTACTTTATAGTCATGCACTCAGCATGACAAATAAATAAACCTACATCCTTCTATGATGTTTATATTAGAGTGTGCATCAAGGATTTGTACATATCTGTTTAGCTTGTTTAAAGTAGTTTGACAATGTGCACTATGACATTAGCAGGCTTTAGTGTAATACCACATATATGAGGCATTATTATTATTATCTGAATATATTAGAAAGGCATTTCATAGTCTGTATTTATAGAGATGTGTAGTGATTCAATAAACTTTATGTATCATGTTGAAAGTGGCAAAAGAGCAGACACAAAACAATTCATAATAGAGGCTTATATCAGAACTGCTATCAGAAACAGTACATCTATATTCAGTTCATGAACTACTTATATTTATGATAAGTTAGTTTGATGTGATTGTTAAAGACATTGCATACGTTAGCCACTTTTTTACCTTTATTATGCAATTAACCTACTTATATTTGATCACCTATTTTATCATATTTTTGTTAAATGGCCATGAATTATACTCGATAGATACAGAATTTTGAACTCTATCATATGCATCTTAATTTTCTAATTTTCAACAAATCTACTTTGAAGCTAGTTAAAAAATAGTTTAGTGTATTATATGCACAGGAAAGTTATTAACTGAGAAAGGAGGTCAAAGGACAGTAGAATTTTAAAATATTTTATTTTGTCATTTGCAGCTTTTTAAAATCAGATATAAGATAAATAAAATGAACATAAGTTTGAAAGGAAGTATTTCCCTTCACTATATTTTAAAATTTTCAACTTAAAGATTTTAGCAGTAATGTGTTCACTTCATTTAAGAGCTTTTTCATTAAACTAATGCCAAACTAAAATGAGAATTAAAACTATATTCAGTTGCACAATTAAATATATCTTACATTTTATATAAAACAATTGTAACCTGTTTAAAATATACATTGATGAATAGAGCAGGCTTAAGGCATTAATATCTGTATATACTGATCTAAAAATCAGATGATGTCTTCTTTACTAGCATGGAAATATTTTGGTAAAATTTAAATCACATGAAATGTAGCTAATAAAATTCAATTATTTTACTCAATAATATTGTGGATGCATTTGTTCTTTCAACACAGAAATAACTATGACAAAAAAAATATTCATGAGAAAATTTTTGTCTAGATTTTGAACTGTATCTTATTAATAAGAACAAGATATTTTTTCCAAATTTTTAATTTAGGAAATGTATATGTATCATTTTTATTTTTGCCACTTACTCAGGAAAACTAGAAAGGTATTTAGTAGGGTAGAATGCTATAAGACACAGAGGATGTTGAACATGATTAAAAGGAAGCATATTCACAGAATAAACAGTTGATAAACTAACAAAATGCTGGATCACTAAACTGGTGGTAGGCATTCACATTCAAATTGCATTTTAGTCATGATAAGAACCATTCAATAGTTACTTTTCACTAAAAAATATATATGCTTTATTATAGCTAAGCAGAAATTATTTTTTCTCTCTGGCCTTGATTCCTATTCTAACCAGCTGACTGACTTGTGACTTGTGCTGACTGACAGGGCAGAAATGCAAAGGCTTTGCAATTAATAATTCTCTGCTGCTGTTGAGCACCAAGACCTTCATTTTAAATTATGCCAGATGCTTCACAATTTAATCATAGCCCAAGGAATGAATACTATGGTTTTAATCAAAGATTCTTTCTGACTAAATAAGTATACCCTTCTACAATATTTCAATATGACCCTAAAACACATTTTAATAGTTTTCTTTTAAAGAATGCCAACATTATATTTTGGTCTTTATGATTCTGTCTATTCATTCACTTTCATTATTGCTTTAAGATGATGCTTCCATGTCCATCTAACATATATATCCACGGCTAACTATGTAGACACCCGTTTAGATTAAGTGTTTACTTTGGATCAGTCTGTACTTACACTAAACCACCATCTATAGCACTCTAAAAATCCTTAACTGTAGATACACATTTTCAATGAGAAATGATTAACTCTCAAGTGTTGGCATTTTTTTATCAAATCAATGCAGATTAACCCAAATCACTCAAAATACTAAGGTCTGGTGACAAGCCTAGCAGTCTTTGCACAAGGAATAATTTAGCCTAATGAAAGATTGAGCAACATATGAAATATTTACATACTTTTAAGTATTTTAAAGTCAGGAGAAATAATGTTCAAAAATGTTGGGTACTTTAAGAAGGTATTACCAGAAACCTCTATATATTAAATGAAGTTTTATTTTATTAGAAAAAAAAAGAGGGCTTAAAAGAGTAGTG
Source organism: Aethalodelphis obliquidens (assembly GCF_003676395.1). NCBI lineage: Eukaryota > Metazoa > Chordata > Mammalia > Artiodactyla > Delphinidae > Aethalodelphis > Aethalodelphis obliquidens. The sequence continues at coordinate 21,169,055 of NW_020837973.1, read as the reverse complement.
TTGAAAGTTCAAGATTCCTTTTAATATTTTTTAACTTAATGGCAATATTTATAGTTTAGTAAAGCACAATTTCAATTATTAGAGTTGTTTGGGTTTTGTTTTCTGTCAGTTACACACAAGCAGCATTGTTGACCCTCAATAACAATTTTTATTCAGCTCTATGTTCTATTCCACCCCCCATCTCCCTTAAGAAGCACGTATTTCCTTCTCTTTCCAATTTTTATTCTCTAGATTCTTTTATAGTGTCATCCATGCCTTAATTTTGTTAAAATTATACATTCATTAAACTATCACACTGTTCTTAAATACTTAATCTCTCCAACCTTAAAACCTATTTAGGAATATAGAGACAACAGCAACAACCATCCACACATAAGCTGTATGCTTACTCAGTGCTTTTTTTGTGACTCAGTATGCTTTAAGGAAGATTCTAGACAAGGGTTGTTTGATTAACTCAATTTGAAAGAACTCGATTCAGGTAGTGAATTATCAGTGTCAACAATTCCTTAATTGTCTTGAGGTTTAAAGGATTTTTAAGAAAGTAATGGACTTTTAAATAAGTAATTTTCAGGAAAATATTTAGAAAGATAAATGTCATTGTGCAGGTAATAAAAGAAAAAGAAAAGGACCAATGTTCAAGTAGAACTTGAGCACTAAAAACAAACTGAAAATAAAGAAAATTTTCTTTTCTAAATGTGAGAGTTTTTATCAAACTGTCAACTGAACTCAGAGATAAATTCATATGCCTACATAGTAATTGTTGATTGAAATTGAGAGAAGTCTCCACATATAATTGCAAACTAAATATTCCAGCTTCCTTTTAATTTCAAAAAATGCTTAAAGCTACTTCTCAAAAATGCCATATGGTTTACATTGGATAAATGCAAAGACTTGAATTTATGTAGAGTTTATTAAATTCAATATAAATGGCGTTTATGTCTATCATGCAGGTTTATAAAAGGAATGGGAATTTAACTTCAATGAATAAAAATTCAACTTTTTTTCAGCCATATTTTATTATTTTTCTTTTACAACATTTAATTTTAACTTTCCATTTAATATTTGTCAATCAAATTATACTGGAATCAAATAATATTTCCATGCTCTAAAGATGAAATATGGGAGAATTGTAAGGTTTTAGACCACTGACCTCACTAAATAAAATAGATTATATAATAATTTAGATAGAAAAGAATAGTGCTTAATGAAGTTATATCCATGACACTAAAGCCAATGCTAAAGAAAATATATGTTTGGTTGACTTATGCTTGGTAAAGACAGTACAAACATGTTATAAGAGAATAAATCTCATATAGTTTAAGATATTTTTCCCCCAATCACAACTCTAGTAGAGGAAGGAGGAAGAAATTGACTTTCAGATTCCTAAACTTAATTGTCAACCTTTTTGCCTAGAACCCCAGCCCTAGAAGTAAATGATGTCAGAGCACTTTTAGCTGGCTATGCCTGATAAAGTTAGCTTGTGCCATTTTCCAAGACTTTTTTAGTTGAATTCACACCACAATTAAATTAAATAATAAGCTGCAAGATCTATTTCATTTTTATTATCTATGTAACAGAGAAAAGCATTGCAAATACACATTTAATTTTTAAGTTGCCATAAGCAGGAGTAACTTTCATGAGATATCAACTTTGTAAATGTTTGTCTGCTAAGAATATACCATAACCTTATCTATTATACAAAAACATTTCTTTAGCATGGCATGCTTAATAAACTTGCAGGCTTCTTTTGTCCTCTTCTAGGGGGACAGCATGGCCAAAAGACCTGGTAGTTTCAGAGTTCTATATTCTTATGGTTCTCAAGTTTCAAACCTGAATTTTTCACTATATTGCCAGATACACATACTCAACTGTATACTTGATATTTCTCTTACCTTCATTCACAGTTTCAACAAAATATTTATTAAGCCTATATACATTATTTAGGTATAACAGTTGTGATACACCATTAAATGAAGTCTTGGTTTTTATTAAACATATACACAAATAGTGGGAGACGTTTGGTGGTGATATATGCAATGAAGATAAAATAAAACAGGGTAAGAAGAAAAGAAAGTAGATGAGCAATGGTCTTTCTGTAATGAAGGACCAGGAAGCCCTTACCAACAAGAACATAATTACCAAATACCTGAAAGAAGTGAGGGAATAGTTATAACTATCTGGAGAAGGGCATTCCAAACAGAAGGACTAGAAAATGCAAAAGCTCAGAGGTAGCACATGGATTATGGTTGAAGCATACTGACCAAGAGGGAAAGAGGTAGCAAATGGAGCAAAGATTAGCCTAGTGCAAGATCGTGTAGAAGCAGATACATTATTAAAATAACCTTTAATTTTACTCTGAGTGATAATGGAAGTCACAGAGTTTTGAGCAGAAAAGTAACATAACCTGAGTGCCATTTTAAAAGGGTGATTTAAGTTACTGTGGAGAGAATAGAGTCTGATGTTTTTTGGTTTGGGGCGGGTTTTTTTCCTCTGTATCTGCTCTTCCAATAACCTTCCTATCTTTGTAAACAACAAATAATTTTTCTAGTTGCTCAGCCAATAATGCTTGTGAAGAATTATCAAATGGAAAGATGTGCAGATAACAAATAACCGAGTAAAACTAATATTGTTACAAATGCAAAAAATTCATCAAATTGTAGCAAGTATAAGTATATCACGCACTAGATCAAACAGAACTAGAACTTTGAATGAGAACCAGTCCTTGAGAGAGATGCACCTATTGAACACATTGATTAAATGATAAAATATAGATCATGAAATTAAATACACATATATTGTACTCTATATATGTATGTATATACTGTATATGTATGAGCTATGCATGTATGTTTATACTATATGTATGTATATGTATATTAATTCAGTTTACATTAGTGTTCATTAATGTATTGATGAGAACGGTCAGATGTTTAAAACAATAGAGGATTCTTAAAAGGACAAGTAGTATATATGAATTAGGTGTGTGAATACTATGTAATCGTTCTAATCATAGGTAACTACTATGACAATATTTGTCTATCAATCAAGTTCACTGGAGAGATGCCAACAAAATTAATGGTAGTCACTTGAAAATAAAATAAAATAGGATTAGAGAAAATGGCTAAAAGAACTCATTCACATTTTATTCACTATAGTTCTCCATTTATTACTAACTTGGTGAAAAAGAAGATTTTTTTTAAAAAAAGAAACATTAATGATTCCAAAATGAAAACATGATTTGATAGTGACATTAATTCAAATTTACTTCTTTGTACTATCACCAAACATAATGAACCATTTTCAGGACATTCGATTTCACCAAGATCTCACATCTTTTGTTCAACAATAAAATGTCATCTTTGTCTTAATGAATGTAAATCTCTAATTATGTGGGGGGAAAATTATTTAAGTTGTACTCTTCCTTGAGAGATTCTAGAAACTGGGTAAATAAAAGTTATTTTTCATTTTCCCTGATTATGTAGGTTGGGGACTTGTTATGCTAATTAGTCTTGTATTAGGGTAATCTGAACAGCTGTAGCAAACAGACCAAGAAGTATAATCACTAAACACAATAAATATTTATTTGTTTCTCCCATAGCAAATCTGAGTTGGTACTCCACAGGAGCTGTACCCTCTGCTTGTTTCTCAGGCAGTTTTAACATATCACTGTCAAGGTCATTCTAGTCACTATTTTCCTAGTTCACAGGCCTACAACAGCCATACGTTATTCTCCACACATTTCACTGGTGTGAATTTATTCACATGGACATGTCTCACTTTAGCTGTGGAATGCTATTAAACAAAGAGAAGCAGCAAGTATTTTGATACACAGCATTCTTTGCCATGCTGAAAACCTGAAGTGAGGAAATTTAATTAATTGATGACTTCATTTAATCTGTTTGTTTATGCTTAAATAGTAAATGGTATTTTTTTACAAAGATAATCCTAGATAGGATTTTCAAGCATCCCTTAATCAGCCCAGTAAACTCATTCAAATTTTATTATCAATCAATTAAACATTCCACTTTTCAATAGAAATACTGCAGTTTCAGAGGATCAATATTACGCCTACCATTTTAATTTATTTTGGGGCCAATCTAAGATCTCTGCTAATTTAAACATCTCACAGTCAGAATAATATTTAATTTGGGGAACAAATTTTTTTTTTATTTTTTTTGCGGTACTCAGGCCTCTCCGGTTGCGGAGCACAGGCTCCGGACGCGCAGGCTCAGTGGCCATGGCTCACGGGCCTAGCCGCTCTGCGGCATGTGGGATCTTCCCGGACCGGGGCACGAACCCATGTCCCCTGCATCGGCAGGAGGACTCTCAACCACTGCGCCACCAGGGAAGCCCTGGGGAACAATTTTAATATGCAACAAATCAACTTTATTTTGTCATTATTGTGCTTCATCATTTTACTTCAACAAGAATTAAAGTTCTCTAACTTTTATGTTACTGGTACAAAAGCCAACTCAGATATCATTATTAACAATTAAGTATAATGATACATTACAAAAAAGGGGATGTTAAAGCTTTGTTTGTACATTTCAAATATACCACAGTTTAAAAAGAACTTACATAATTACTATATTGTGTTCACATGTATAACACAACTTAAAGTTACTTGATCAAGGATATTTCATGTTGGTACTCACCTCATCTTCTTTCATTTTAAAGTACTGATAAAACAATGTAGAGAGCTATGGAACTGTAATTGGCTTTTATAAACCCTAGCCTGAAAGACCCACGTTATATGGCATCTTTCACAATACTCTCCTCATCTGTTTATCATTCCTTTGATTTTTTTCCAACTCATAAGAAGCATGTTTGCACATTTGTATTCTGTTCATATCTAAATTCCAGTAAAGGTCAGCTTTCCCATAAAAAAAGGGTATAAATAGTGCATAAAATGATGGTCCAAGCTAGCACATCAAGAAAATAAAAGCATAAAAGTAAAGGTCATTTTCACAATTTTTATCTTGAAGTAGTCTCAAAAATATATAGTGTGAAAATTTGTCAAAGTTTTCAAAAGAGGAGTTCGGATGCTGAGGTTCTTTCTTTTCTATTTTCTTTGCTATGACCTTTCTAGAAGTTAAAAAGAAATTGTACATTATTTGAGGTCATTATGTTGGTTTCGTTATTAGGGTAATTACCCCTGATATTTAATCAACTATCAAAGTAATACTTGTTTAGGTTGAAAATAATCATTCTTTCCTTGGAAGCCACATTTAGATTTGGCAACATTAATAGATAAAGCATATCAGCACTTCCAAGATAAACACAAAGAAAATATTCATTACTTATTTAAATAATTATTTAAATTAAACATTTTTATAAATTTTAATATTTTGACTTTCATTTAGTGAATTTATCAGGAAAGCCAATACTTATAAGAGGAATACACTGAACTTTTTAAATTAACTATGTATTTATCTTATTCATTCATCTGGAGTAAAGAGTTTGAATCTGATCCAATTTGGATTGATAACTGAGTAATGATTGTGATATTAAACTTTTGAAAGCCTTTGGAAAAGCTACCTATGTGAACTTTTGCATCCATAAAATATGGAAGCAATATGAGCTAGCTTTAGTTTCACTATATTTAGGACAAGGCCAAGACTTTTGATAAAGTCTGTGGAATCAAGACAGGTAACTCTATTAGCAAAACACAGACACAAATGTTGGGGCATGAGCTCTCTAGCTCACCAAAATTAATAGAGCACCACTGTGGAACAATATTTAACCCTGTCCTTAATCTTCTCAGCCTCTGATATATATTTTTTTCTATCCTAATAGTCTCCACATCTTATCAAAATTACTTATAGGTGTGTGTGTGCAACAAAATTGTTAACTCCTCTGGGTAGACACCACATCTCATCCATTGTTTTAAATTTATATATCTTAAATAAATAATTAATTAGGAACTAGTGTCAGACAATAAGAATAAAATAAAGCAAATAAATGTTTGGTTTCAAATCTCAAAAACTGTAAGTCTACAGGCATACCTTATTTTACTGCACTTCACTTCATTGCACTTCACAGATATTGCATTTTTACAAATTGAAGGTTTGTGGTAACCTTACAGCAAGCAAGTCTATTGGTGTCATTTTTTCCAACAGCATTTGCTCACTTTGTGCCTGTGTTACATTTTGGTAATTCTCACAATATTTCAAAAATTTTTATTTCATTTTCATTATTATATTTGTTATGGTGATCTGTGATCAGTGATCTTTGATGTTACTATTGCAAAAAGATTACGGCCCACTGAAGGCTCAGGTGATGGTTAACACTTTTTAGCAAAAAAGTATTTTTTAAATAAGGTATGTACATAGATTTTTAGACATGATGTTATGGCACAGTTATGTAGTGTAAACATAATTTTTATATGCACTGGGAAACCAAAAAAAAAATCTTGTGACTCAGTTTATTGGGATATTTGCTTTATGACAGCAGTCTGGAACCAAACCCACAATACCTCTGAGGTCTGCCTGTAATAGGGGAGATAGATATTTTTAGTACGTTTAATGCACACAAAAATGAAATAGTAAAAAAGTTGAAAAGGAAGTTGTGATACATCCCTTACTGTTCTTCATTTATGGAGGCGTAGGATTTTAATAGGTAGAAGGTTTGGGATGAGTATGATAGGTAGAGAGGGATGTGGTTGTGAGTTGTGAGGGGAGAGGAAGCATTCTATAGTTCTATGATTAGAAGTAAAAGAGTCTATGCCTCTGTACATGAACATCACAACAGTTTCTCAGTTTTTTCTCATCCCCCTATCTGGAACAGAATGATGAGACAGGGCTGGATTTGAGTATTATCCTTCCCCAGGTCATTTAGGTTATGGTAATAGCCTAGCAAGTTATGCTTTCATTAACTAGTTGAAAAGACATATTTAGTTAATCTCCAAAGGACTACTGATTAAGGCAGAAAAAATTAGAATCAATAGCATTCCATATTTTAAAATAAAATAATAAAGTATGAAGTACAAAAATATAATAAAATTAATTAAAGGTGACTCCTTAGAATAAGATATAAAACCCTAGATTTAAAATAAAATACCCTTTTCAGAGCACTACAACAAACAAAACCAATACTAAAATGTTTTACATGATAAAACACAAATGAGCAATATTTTAAAAATTTGTTTCTGATTAGAAGAAAGTGCTAGATATATTTACACATGCATATTCATATAAAAGAACAGTTTCCATGCTCATGAAGAACACTAAGAGTTCAATAGAAAAGGACAGCCTATTTTTAACAATAATCTTCAAGTGATAGGAACTTAGGAACCGTCATTTCACAGAGGAATAAGAAAAATCTTAGTTTAAAAAACTGTTGTCTATTCAATGGGCTAATATATTTGGAAACAGTCTGCCTGGTTGTCATGGGTTAATAATTAAATCAATCTTTAGAGGGAGCTGTCAACAATAACACCAAATTAATCAGTTACTGTGCTGTCATCAAAACTGAAAAAGGGAATTAAAATATGGGTAAATTCTTTTCAGTCCAACACTCCACAGTAACAAAAGTCCTACTTAAAGCAGATTATGGAGTGTCTTTTATTAATTCTTGGTGAATGGAAACTGATAGTGGTTAATAAAACTTCAACTCTATGGAAGTAATTAAAAGCCTGGGAACATAGTTATATTGCTTTTTAGTGGAATATATCAAGATTGACTTTATTTTCACTTCTGAAATTTTTTTCCTTGAAGTTTCAGCAAATTTTTTCAAGCCTAAAACTTAAAAGCAACTGTAACAGTCCTATGAGTTGCTGTAATCCAGAAGTGTCTTCTTTATAATATGTAAAATTAGAATTCTTAGCTTACTGTAGTAAATCCTCTCCAAATAATATGCCTAGTTTAAATATCTTTCAAACTAACAGCAAAAAAAAAACAAAAGACAAATCTGCCTTAAAGGTTTAGGTATACTATTTCAAGATATAGTCATTATGTCCTTATGAAAATGCTTTCATAATATGATACAGCTGGATGGAAGCTGAACACAAAAGAAAGTTGATTACTTATATCATTTTGATTTTCTAAACAGATGTTTCCTTTGTGGCAAGTTGCATTTTAATACAACAGAGAAAAATGAAAAGTGTAATATTTCAATATGTCTCAATTATTTTCCAGAACGTTCTGCCAAAATCATTCTCATCGTTTCAAAATAAGTGGTTTTACCTTGATATTTACTCATTGTACAAATATTTGCATAGTTACTAAACATCATTACTGACTTACAGAACTGTCTATAGATTTGAATCAGTCAATTCAATAGCTAACCATCATTTACATCAGGTACTTTATAGATAATCATAAATCATAAGACATATTATGGTAATTAATATAAATGAAATTAAAAGGATTGAGAAGTACCCTAATAAATAGTAAAATGCTGTTTTTTAACATGTCCCCTGCACATCACTGCATTTAAGTTATTGTCCTAAAATAAAGATACTATAATGATACTTTATTTATTCTAAAACTTTTTGAAAGTCACAAATAAAACAAGTAATCTTTTCAGTATGAATAAGGATGTATTTTGATTTAGCAATAACATGAAATTGGTGCAAATATCTAGAAGACAGAGACATGGAAATATATGCTTATTTTGACTTGGAAGTAAACAGAACTCTCTAAAAGCATACAGTCCACTCCTGGGTCAGATGGGAAATTTTAACTGTTCTTGATACATTAGTCAAATATCTGAACTCTTGGCTGAACTCTATTATTATTTCTTAAAAAAAATGCCCATAGTTTTTATGGAGACAAGTAATCACAAGTATAATGAGAGTTTTGTGTGTTACTTTATATATATGTATGCATAATTTATTTATTACTTATTTTATTATACTGATCTCTTAAGACATCCAATAGAATGCCCAATGGATTTCTAAGAGTGGGTATTGTGATTTTTCCTATTTTTAAGAGGAATATTGGTAATGTTTTAGGATCATATACTACAGTCACCCACACCCATACTTATCACAGTTCATGCAACTGTTTGACATAAAACATCACTAAGTGAAGCTTTGCCTTTTCTAAATTTCATCATGTATATTCAGCTAAAAACAGTGATGGCCCATTGACCTAAAGAGATATTCCAGTTTGTTGGCATTTCTACTTTATTCCAATTCATAATCCACATTACTTGTCTTTATTTTTTCTAATATATTTCAGTATTTCCTGTCTATCATTTTAGTATTTTTTTTTAAATGATACACAAAATTCTTACCCCTTCCCTCTCTTTTTCTTAAATACTGCCTGCAAAATTTTGAGTCTGGATGATTCCAAATTTTCAAGTCTTTACTTGTGCTTATATTCAAATGATTTAATATTGACATAAAAAGTCATACAACAATTCTAACACTTTATGCTATGAATCAGAATAGGCATATTTAAATTATTCTATGATTTTGATAATCATTCTTCCTCTCTTTATCTGGTTAGGCCATTTTTTTTTCACTTTCTATGGCAACTTTCAAATGCCCTTTATTTTTATCTAACTACTAGTTCTTAGATTTCTACTCTTATTCATAACATATGACCACATAAAAAAAAAATAGAAAACTTCAAAAAAGAAAACTTGCAAAACTCTTTATTTCCAATCACACAAATCCCACTATAGCTGTACTCATTTTATTCCTGTCACTACTATTACAAAAAATAAGCTGACTTTTGTAGAAATTTGGATCACACTCTTCTTACTGTTCAAGAAATTTACATTATTAGTGTCCAGTAACCTTGACAAGGATCTGTATTAGTACTCTTATTTTCTGTAAATTTTAGCTTTTTTTGTTTCTTCATTTTTATTTCTTATTTTTGTATGTCTCATTGCTTTGACTAAGATATCTGCTACAATATTGAATAAACTGAAAAGGTGTATCTTATTTATCTTTTTGCTCTAAATGGGAATGTTTGTAGTATTCACCAAGAAGATATAACATTTACAAACATATATACATAACATCAGAGCTCTAAAGTATATGAAGCAAATTTTGACATAATTCAAGGGAGAAACAGTTTTACAATAAGCGTTGGAAACATCATATAATTGACTTCAATAATTATCCAATAATGAATAAAACGAGCAGATTAAAAAAGCAATAAAGAAATAGAAGACTTCAATAACACTGTAAAGCAATTGTACCTAATAGCCATATATGGAACAGTCCACCCAACAAGAGCAGAGTACATATTTTTCTCCAGTGCACATGGTAGATGCTCTGGGACAGAGCATACGTTAGGCCACAAAACAAGTGTTAACAAATTTCAAAACACCAATTTGGATGGTTATTTTTTAAAAAAAGGGAAACATGAAAACAAAACAGTGTTTTAAAGGATGTGGAGAAATTGGAAATTTTGTACACTACTAGTGATTAGTTTGCCACTGTGGAATATGGTATGGCATTTCCTCAAAAACATCACTATAGAATTACCAAATGATCCAGCAATTCCACTTCTAGGTGTATACCTGAAAGAAAGCAGGGGCTCAAATAGATATTTGTATACCAGTGTTCATGGTGGCATTATTCATAATAGCAAAAAGTGGAAATAACCCAAGGATCCACTCATAGGTGAATAGAAAACCAAAATGTGACATATACATCCTGTGGAATATTATTCAGACTTAACAAGGAGTGAAATTCTTATACATTCTACAAAACAGGTGAACTTTGAAAATATTAAGCTAAATGAAATAAGCCAGGTAAATAAGGACAACTAGTGTATTAATTCAACTTATATGAGATACCTAGAAAAGTCAAATTCTTTAGACAGTAGAATACAGGTTACTGGGAAGAAGAGGTGCTAGGAAAGTATTGTTTAATCATTACAGAGATTCAGTTTTGGATGATAACAATGTTTTGGAAATGAATAGTGATGATGATTGCATAACAATGTGAATGTATTTAAGGCCACAGAACTGTACACTTTAATTAAATGTTTAATTTTATGCTATGTATATTTCACCATAACAAAAACAGAAAAAAAAAACATAAATTAGCTATCACAACCATTTAAGTTTACTGCCCATAAGTCTGTGTGTTAGCTGGGCTCTCCTTTGCCCTGGGCCCCGTTAAGTTTAAATTTGTGTGACTATGCTTACCAGTGGGTCAAATAGGTGACATTACTTATGTGGGATGAAACTTCTCACATGTGTGGAGTTTTGCTGTGATAATCAGGTCAATTTAGCTCTATCTTATGTTATCTCTCATCTCCAGCAAGCTAGTCTGGGCTTTTACTCAGGGTGGAGACAGGAATCTAAATAGAGATTGGAAGTGTATAAGGCTCTTGAGGCCTGCATTCATAACTATCATATCATTTCCATCATGTTCTACTGGTCTAACATAAAATGTTGTATGTTCTTTGGTTAGGGCTTTTTGTTTATTTAGGATTGGCAATACTGAACCATAAAAATATCTATATTATTTCGAAGATTATATTTTCAATTTATTGTGTCTCTTCTTAACTTTTTCTTAACTTTTTATTTTGTGATATAATTTCCAAAATTTATGTTTTTATATAGTTCATACTATATAGTTATTTTTTTGAATATTTTGAAGAAATTATGCATATATTTGTTGTATCATTTTACTTAAACAAAGGAAGAATTATGCATCGAAATTTTCATATGTATTGTAACTTTTGAATAGACTCATACACATAGACACATATTATATTTATATATCAATAAGCATATTCAAACTAAACATTGTTATAGATAAATATTATATTAGAAGTATGTTTATGATAGAACATATAATTCATATAATACATGTTCTACATGAAGGATTTCATTTTCACATTATCTGCATGCACATTTAACTTATAATGTGAGTCCTCTATAATTAACACTCAAAATTCTAATACCATGTGTATTTACTTCATTCCCTTTTTCAGTTCATTTTGCTGGATAATATCAGAGCAGAATTTGAGCAGCCTATTATGTTAAAGAATAAACTGTTCAGAGAAAATGTATATATTATTTTGTTCATTTTCATGAAGTTTCTTCACCCCAATACTTGAAAACATAACAATGCTATGTTTTGTGCTTTGTTACATCAAACACACTGTTCACCTTAGGGCCTTTACAAAGGCTGCTCTCTGCCTGCAAAGATGGGGGTAACTTCACGCCTTTGCTAAAGAATTACATTACAATGAAACCTAATTATACCTTTTTATTTAAATGATCACATGGGGAATGTTACTTTATCAGGATTTTTCAACCTGGCCACTGGTGGCATTTGAGGCCAGATAATTCTTTGTTGTGGGGCCAGCCCTGTGCATTGTAGGATATTTAGCCATATCCCTGGACTCTAACTACTAGATGACAGTAATATCCACCACCCACAAATTGTGGCAACGAAAAATATTTCTAGGAATTGCTAAATATCACCTGGGGGCTTGGCAAAACATCCCTTTCCCCCTCAACACACATACTCAGTGGAGAACCACTGTAGTGGGTTATAATGAATGTATCAATGTTTTCTGCAATTGAGAATAACTATGGAATTAGTTAGTGATATCTGAGCAATAATGTTGAGACTAAGAATTCTCAGAACTTATTTCTTGTTACCCTGATCTAAAGAAATAGCATTCTAGCTTGCATTTTCAAAAGACACAAAATGAGATCTGATGCAGAAGGCAGAAGAAAATTAATTTCCAAATTTTTTTCCTTACATTCTTACAATGAGGAGGCTATTCTTATACCTAAATATAATATAATGGTTATTATTTGGAGATTTTATTTGTATCAATCATACTGTTAAATGCATAATTAATTTACCTGGCAGTTTAGTAGATTATTATAAAGCCCCAGTTGAACTAACATTTTAAGGTATTTTTATAAGTAAATATGAAAATTAAAATGGCCTCAATTACTGCCTATACAAGCAAAAGAGTTTAAAGGCAACTGATGATCTAATAGCTAATGGCTGTATATGCTACATGATGCATTGGCACATTGGGAAGGAAAATCAATTCCATATAATCTGAATCTACAGAAAATGAGAATAAATTGCTAATTTAAAAGATAACTTTTTGAAATTTTCTATAGATTATAATTTATTTTCCTGTCTTTTCCACCTAATGTAAGAGACCCGTAGATTATGTAAGAGACCCTTTGTAAATGAAGCAGATACTTTATTTTAATCTTTCTACTCACAGCATCTAGTAAAATTCTAACACACAATGATGACTCAATAAATAGTTGTAGAATCAATTTGTTTTGTTGTAGGGGGTAAATTTTGCCTGCTTTACAATTTTACTTTATGTTACCTAATTCTTCCCTCTTAAAGTATACCTGGCACTCAAAACTATGCAAGGAAGTTCACCTGAACATCCTAAAAAAGCAATTTAATGGCTTTCTCTTCCATCTATTCTTTTACTCATGGACTACACCCTGTACATTCAGTTGCCTTGTATTGGCTCTCCTATCAGTCTCGTCACACTCTAAGTTATTTTTGTCTAGATTTCTGTTGCCATTAGACTGCCTTTTTTTTTTTTTTTTTTTTTTTGTGGTACGCAGGTGTCTCACTGTTGTGGCCTCTCCCATTGCGGAGCACAGGCTCCGGACGCGCAGGCTCAGCGGCCATGGCTCACGGGCCCAGCCGCTCCGCGGCATGTGGGATCTTCCCGGACCAGGGCACAAATCCGTGTCCGCTGCATCGGCAGGCGGACTCGCAACCACTGCACCACCAGGGAAGCCCCTAGACTACCTTTTAACTTTTCCAATATTGTCACTACTCACTTTTACCTTCTCATCTATGTTACTGAAAACCCCAAACACAATTCAACCAGTATTTTCAACAGAGAATGCACAGGATATACATATATCTGCAATATTAAATAAATATGCAAACTAAGGATCAACAATTATCTCTTGAATCATCAGAAGGCAATGTTTAACTAATTTCCTTAAAATGTACTCATATGTACACAAGTCTATAATATTCTCATGGCTAACTGGAATAATTCTCTAACTATTCACTCTCTCCTAGTTAGAGTTATTCTCATCACATATGATTTGTTTGACCAATGGATTGTGAGTCAAAGTGACGAAGGGCCACTTCTGGACAAAGCTTAAAAGGTATCATGTATTTCAACTTGTCCTTGCTCTTGCTCCCCACCATAAGAGCAACATGTCTGAAGTGGTGGCTTTCCTTTATTCTGTATTATGGAAAGAGTAGATATGTTAAGCCAAATCAAGCCTACCTCAGGTGAGTCCCGCAGAACTTAGAAGAGGCAAGGTTAACAAAAAACCTCTTGCAAAATGAGGAAGAAAGAAATATTTGGTGATGTAAGCACTGGAGTTTTGAGATTATTTTTATACTGTGTAGCTTAATAAAAGCTAACTAAAATAATCCTCAGTAGGGTATTTTAGTCTTGCCTTAAATTCCAGAATTTCCCCTCCCTATTCAAGTAAATTATATCATGGTCATGAAATATGTATTAGAAAAAAAATAAAAGCAACCATGTACACCACTGTTGATTACTGCTAATTGCACATTTTTTAGTATTTATTATATATTATAAAATGTGTCAAATCTATATCAGGACAAATGCTATGAAGAATGTGGATATTTTATTTTCCTAATAACAAGGATAAATTAAATTCTCAGTGTTTAATTCATATATTTACTCTGTGACAAATTCAGTAATTTGGGAGAAAGACTGATTCCAAGAATAAAACTATACTAAACTTTTTTTATTTAAGGTGAAATCATAACCTTGACATGGACAAAATAAACACTTAAATGATTTGATCAGATTTTCAGTAATAGGGTTTTTCTCTACAACTTCTGTCAAATAAAACCTCATTTTACTTTTAACATTATTGAATGATACTTGACCACAAATTATAAGCAGTCATATCAGTGATACAGATATTTACTGTATCTGTAAATATAAAAACTCTGGCTACTGATCGTTTTAAGTGACTGACTTTAATTTTCTTATTTTTATAAATTCAGGCTTTCCTATTATTTTATAGGATAGCGTTTTATATTTCTAAATATTGATCACAGACCTACAGCTGTCTCAGTTTTGGAAAGAACATATATGACCTACATAGTTATATTTAATTAAAGAAGCTGGTATTTGCCTTTAAAGTATTACATCTTCTCTTCAATATTCAGTATTTAGAGAAATTCGGGTATCTCTGACTGAAGTTCAGTAGAAGAGAAGAAGTTCCCTGAAATAAAATGTCCTTGAGCAAAAAGAGTATAGATTCATGACAAAATCTCATCCTGATTTTCTAAATATCAAGGAATGGGGATAAGTCTTGTCACACAGGAATCCATGAATGGAAGATTCTAAGAATTTAGCTTCACTAGTATCTGCTCTGCATTAATATAGAAAGAGTGATTGTGAAGTCTAAACACAATTTTTACAATTTGAAACTCAGATTTACTGAGACTTGATTTATTGTCCATAATATAGTCTGTCTTGGAAAATATTTCATATGTAGTTGAAAATAAGGGTTAATTTTGCTACCATTGTTTGGAATGTTCCATAAATGTTAATTAGGTCAAGTTGGTTGATGGTGTTGTTCAGGTCTTCCATATATTTATTGCTTTCTGTTTGTTCTATCATTTATTTAGAGAGACATGTTAAATTATTTTCCTATATTTGTGATTGGTCAATTTTAGTAATTTTGTCTTGAATCTCTGTTGTTATGTGCATAAACAATTAGCATTGTTATGTTCTCAGATGAGAATTGACTCCTTGGTTATTATGAAATGATCTACTTTATTGCCTGTAATATTTTGCTCTTAAATATACTTTTTTCTCATATTAATATAGCCTCTACATCTTTCTTCTGATTAGCATTAGCCAAGTATACTTTTTCCATCTTTTAATGTATTTTAATCTTTGTATGGTAAGATTTACGTAGGCAATATAGAGTTTGTTATTACATTATTATCCAATCTGGCAATCTCTTCCTTTTAAATGTGTGTATATATCATTTATATTTAACATGATTATTGGTATGGTTGAGTTTAAATCTACTATCTTGCTCTTTGGTTTCTATCTGTTCAATCTGTTTTTGTGCTTCTTTTTTCTGTTTTGCTTTGGATGAACCGAGTATTTTTCATGGTTCCATTTTATTTCTTTCTTGTTGGATTATTAACTATAATTATTTTTGTTATTTTGGGGTATACTTTAGAGTTTATAGAATCATCATTATTCTGTCTCAGCCTAAGTTCAAATGATATATACAGCTGTATGTATAAGAATCCTAAAACAGTACACATCTATTTCTCGTCTCTCAGCCTTCATGCTATACTTGTCACATATTTAATGTATAAATGCAATATTATTACTTTTTACCTAAATTGTTCATTATTTCTTAAAATGACTATATTTTTTAAAAACCTTTATATTTATCCATGTGTTAAGTTTTCTCTGTGCTCTTCATTCTTTTGTATAGATCCAGGCTTCCACCAGGTATGACAAGTATAGTATTCCTTCTGAATGTAGAACTTCCTTTATTATTTCCTAGAGTTGAGATCCAGTGGTGATGAAAGCTTTCAGTCTTTTTATATCTGAAAAAGTACTTATTCACATTTGTTTTGAAATACTTTTGCTGAATAATGCATTTGATGTTGACAAGTTTTGTTTGTTTTTACTTCAGTACTTTAAATATGCTTTTTTGTCTTCTAACTAAAATTGTCTTCAATTAAAAATATGTTGCTATCCATATCTTTGTTTCTTTGTATCCAATGTCTCTTTTTCTGCAGACACTTTAAAGATTTTCCTTTTATCACTCTTTTAAAGTAATTTCATTATGAAATACTTTCATGTAATTGTCCTCATGTTTCTTGTGTTTTGGGTTCAATGAGCTTCTTAGTTATATGAGTTTATGGATTTCATCAAATTTATAATACCTTTATAGTAACACAATTTATAATACATTATAAATTTCTTCATTTAAGTAGTTCATGTTTATATAAAAGATAGGCAAATTTTTTGGAGTATTAGGAATGAATGCAAGGATTTATCTAGATACTTTTCGGTCAGCTTCTCATTCTTCAGTGAGTCATTTGTCATCTGTACTGTAAATTCAATTTGGGAGAGAACACATATGAATACTAGTCAATGTCTTATCTGTGGTTTCCCACAGAAGTGTGTCTGACTGACTGAAAGTTTCTCAAGAGGGACAAAGTTGCATTATAAGAGACAATATTCAGTGCAAGGAACGCTAAGACTGTTTCATCTCCTGGACCATATGATCTGTAGTGACACAGTAGACTATGAAAGGAGTTGAACAGTAAGACAATCCAGCTATTGCCTTAATTCCTTAATAAGCATTACACTTCCTGACTCACCCACCAAGTAAACCAGCCAAGTTGCTAATGAAGCACCTGGTTTCTGCCTACAGTGATCACAAATTTTCTTCCTTTCACATTTAGTGTAAATTTGTGTCTCTGACACTATTGAGATACTGAAAGGAGGCTGAAACTTCTGCCTACCCAGGATGAATGTAGGACTAGTTACTAAGAAAATTTGGGCTTGAAGCATCACACCAAATTGGCAAGGAAATCCACTTGACTGAAGGTCAGGTCTTTGAACCTTCTCAATACTCAGGCTGCAACTACCTCTTCTCTTCCTCCTTATTAATAGGCAATACAGTATGCTAATCATACTATTTGATCAACATGTTTACAGTCAATTTTCATAGATTCCCCTCAAAGAGCAATAATTGCTCTCTAAGACCCTTATTCTTCCTGTTTCAGAAAGTTGTGTTTCATTCAGCATTTTATCTTTCTATTCTCAGCACCAAAACTGTCAAGAATTCTCAAGGATATGAGATTTTATCCCACTTGCAAGCTTACAATTTAAACTGTCACAGTATAATGATGCTGGTGAAAGACACAAGACTCCTGGGTCAGGGACAAAAAAAACAAAAACAAAAACAAAACAAAACAAAACACTTTATTACTCACAGAAATAGCAGTGCCAGTGTATCAGCATTTTTACTGGTTTCCCAAGCCACAGTGCTGTAAGGGTTACATGGAGAAGGAAAGATGGTACCTCCATACACAGTGGATTGCATTACAGAAGCTTAGGGAACTTGAATCTTTTAGAATGGGCACTAAATATACTTACTATTTTCTCCAGGGGGAAACACTATCTATCTCCAAAGTCTATTTATGTTGGAAGCTTCCTTAAAAAGATAGTCCAGACAAAAGGAAATCAGGCACTCTCCTCAAATACAAAGATATGATAAACCATGGAGAATTATCTGCCAACATTAGCACGTCTTGAATTCACTAATCGTTTATTCATTAATGTTTATCTGTTTTAATCCCATGCAGTGTATAACGTGTCTTTTTAATATCTTTTATATATCTACTAAATTAATACATTCCATCTTAAGCTTCTTAGATATATAGAATAAAGTTGTAATACCTCTTGCAATGTCTCTGTCTACTAATTTTTCATCTGTGTTATTACTGATCAGTTTGTATTCATTGATTTTTCTCCTCATTAGCAATCATATTTTCCTGCTTCTTTGCATGCTGGCTAATTGTTATTAGATGCAGACACTGTGAAATGTAACTTTATTGTGCATTGATATTTTCCCATTTCTACAAATACTCTTAAGATTTTTTTCCTGGGACTTGGATAGGCTAATTGGAAACAATTTGCCCCTTCTGAGTCTGACTTTAAGATTTATTAGTCAGGCCCAGAGTTTCATTTTATTTAGGACTAAATTTCTGCAATACAAAGGCAAGGCCCTTTTTTAGTACTGTAATCAATGCTACCTGAATTATGAAGTTTTGCATTCCACCTGTTGGCAGTATTCCCAGCCTTCTGTGTATTGTGGAGTTTCCTCAAATTCATGTTCTGATCACATTTCTCTAAATATATGAAGAGTATTCAAAATGCCCTTTGTAGATCTCTGTGGAGTCTGTGCCTCTCCCTCTCTGGTGCTGTTTACTTTAGCTACCTTGCTTTCCACGGGCTTCAAGCCCTATCCCATCACCTTAGGGAGATTTCTGAGCTCTGCCAGTCTTCATTCCTTGCTCTGCATACTGGAAAATTTCTCTAGTCAGTAAGGTAGGGCATCTCTGGAGCTCATTTCATTTATTTCTTGCCTCTCATGAATAGCTATCCTTCATTGCCTTATTTTCAATGTATTAAGTATTGTTTTTTCATATATTTTCCCTATTTTTTAGTTGTTTTTGGTTGAAGGGTAAATCTGGTTCTTGTCACTCTATCTTGACCAGAAAGTGAAATTCTTTTTTTTTTTTAATAAATTTATTTACTTTGTTTATATTTATTTTTGGCTGTGTTGGGTCTTTGTTGCTGCATGCGGGCTTTCTCTAGTTGCGGTGAGCGGGGTGGGCTTAGTTGCTCTGCAGCATGTGGGATGTTCCTGGACCAGGGCTTGAACCTGTGTCCCTTGCATTGGCAGGCGGATTCTCAACCACTATGCCACCAGGGAAGTCTGAAAGTGAAATTCTAATTTACCTTTGAAAATTTAAATATTCCTCTAATACTAGCATAAAATGTTTCCATCTCTATATAACCTTTTATACCCATTAAAGTCAGAATTAGTCCTTCCCAACTCTAGGCACATGTTGCACTTTGCATATAACTGGACAATTTCATAAAAAATACTCATTAGCTTATATCATTCTATATTTTATTTGTCTACCCTGTCACCTCAGTTTTAAAAATCCTGCGGTATGAGGACAGGTTTTATTCCTTTTCCACACTACTTACATGTAGTAAATTATCAAAAAGAAAAAAATGTCAGATTGAACCAAGTGTAATCATTTATAATCAGTGGTTAGCATAGAAACCAAACTTATAGCTTATCTGACTATGCAAATAAGGAAGGAAATATGGAGAATAAGTTCAATAAAAACCTTAAATCTGTAGCTCCATGGCAAAACCCACTTAAGTTTAAATTATATTTTTACCTACATCATATTTTTTAACTTTTTAAACTTTATTTTCCATACTCCTTAGTTATAAAATAGACTAAAATACTTCATAATTTATAGGCATTTGAGGTTGACTAATTAAGGTAAATGTATACAAAACATTTAGCTTAGTCCTGTCACAGAGTAAATTTTAAATATATTCAAGCCATTGGAGTTCTGGGATGATGGCAGAGGAGTAAAACGTGGAGATCACCTTCATCCCCACAAATACAACAAAAATACATCTACATGTGGAACAACTCCTACAGAACACCTATTGAATGCTGGCAGAAGACCTCAGACTTCAGAAAAAGCAAGAAAATCTCCATGTAATTGAGTAGGGCAAAAGAAAAAAGGAAAAAAATAAAAAAGACAAAGGAATCAGGATGGGACCCATGCCTGCGGGAGGGAGCTGTGAAGGAGGAAAAGTTTCCACACACTAGGAAGACCCTTCACTGGTGGTGATGGGGGGAGCTTTGGAGCCTCAGAGGAGACTGCAGCAACAGGCGTGTGGAGGGCAAAGCAGAGAGAATCCCACACAGAGGATCAGTGCTGACCAGCACTCCCCAGTCTGAGATCTTGTCTGCCTGCTGGGGCAGATGGGGTGCTGAGGCTCGGGCTTCAGAGATCAGACCCCAGGGAGAGGACTAGGGTTGGCTGCATGAAGACAGCCTGAGGGGGCTAGTGTGCCACAGCTGAGGGTGTCCAGGAAGAAACCTGGGCAACCAGAGATGCAAGGGACCATTGCTGTGGGGTGCCCAAGGAGAGGAGCAGGCCTGCCATAGAAGCTTATTTCTCCCTTCACTCACAGACAGCAGGGCACTGTCTATATGAGCTCCAGGGTTGGGCACAAGCTGCAGCTGCTATATCAGACCCCAGAGGGAAGCATGACAGCTACTGCTGCCAACATTGCCACCAAGGGTCATGTAAGCAAGCACAGGTCACTGCCCACATCTTCCCAAGAGCCTGTACATCCCACCACTTCTGAGGGTCCTGCGATCCAGGGTCATCTTCTCTGGGAGAGCTAACGGCGCACCTCAGACTGTTGCAATTTCCCGCGGGCCTCTGTCACCGAAGGCACTCCCCACACATCCTAATTGTGACTGCCATATCCCTCCCAATCCCTGGCCTGAGTCAGCAAATGAGCCCTGATCAGCCGCTGCTTTCACCCCCTCTTGCCTGGGTAGGGAACAGATGCCTGAGGGTGGCCCACATGCAGAGGCGGGGCCAAAACCAAAGCTGAATTCCAGGGGCAGTGTGACCAAAGAAAGGAAATCTCTCTGTGCAGCCACAGGAGCAGCAGATTAAATCCCTGCAATCAGCTTGGTAAACCCTGCATCTGTGGAATATCTGAATAGACAATGTGTATTCCCACAATTGAGGCTGTGAACATTGGGGGCAAGTACATGCAGCAGCTGGGCAAGGTCAGAATCTGAGTTGGCCCCACAGTGTCCACAGTAGGTCCAGAGACCTACCTAGAATTTGCTTTGTGCTTTTCGTTTGTTTGGGGATTTTGTTTTTGTTAGTTTAGTTTTTAGTGTTTGTTTTCATTTGGGGGTGTGTTTATTTCTTTGGTTGCTCTCTTCTTTTTTGTTGTCTCTTTGTGTGTGTGTGTGTGTGTGTTTGTCTGTGTGTGTGTGTTTGTGTATGATTCTTTGTGTGTTTTTGTCTGTTTGGTTTTGCTTTTACCATTTGTCTTGGGGTTTTGTTTGTTCATTTTCTTTTTTGTTTGTGTATGTGTGTGTTTCCTTGTGTGTGTCTGTTCATTTTTGTTTTCTATCTTTCCTTTTCTTCTACGCCATGTGGCTTGTGGGGTCTTATAGCTCTGGACAGGGGTTGGGCCTGAGCCTCTGAGGTGGGAAAGCTGAGTACAGAACATTGCACCACCAGAGAACTCCCAGTCCCAGGTTATATTAATTGGCAAGAGCTCTCCCAGAAGTCTCCTTCTTAACACCAAGACCCAGCTCCACCCACTGGCCAGCAAGTTCCAGTGCTGGATGCCTCGTGTTAAACAATTAGCCAGACAGGAACACAAGCCCACCCATTAGCAGACAGGCTGCCTAAAGTCATACTAAGCTCAAAGACAGCAAAAAACACACCACTGGACGTGGCCCTTCCCATCAGAGGGACAAGACCCAGATCCACCCACCAGAATGCAGGCACCAGGCCCTCCCCACCAGGAAGCCTACACAAGCCACTGGACCAACCTCACCCACTGTGGGAAGACACCAGAAGTAAAAGGAACTACAGCCCTGCAGCCCTAAGAAAAGAGACCTCAAACACAGTAAGTTAAACAAAATGAGAAGAGAGAGAAATATGCTGCAGGTGAAGGAGCAAGGTAAAAACCCACAAGACCAAACAAATGAAGAGGAAACAGGCAGTCTACCTGAAAAAGTATTCAGAGTAATGATAGTAAAGATGATCAAAATTTCAGAACTAGAATAGAGAAAATACAAGAAACATTTAACAAGGACTTAGAAGAACTAAAAAACAAACAGTGATGAACAACACAATAACTGAAATTAAAATACTCTAGAATGAATCAATAGCAGAATAACTGATGCAGAAGAATGGATAAGTGACCTGGAAGATAGAATGCTGGAAATAACTGCCATGAAACAGAATAAAGAAAAAAGAATGAAAAAAATTGAGGACAGCCTCAGAGACCTCTGGGACAACATTAAACACACCAACATTCAAATCATAGGGGTCCCAGAGGAAGAGAAAGAGAAAGTGTCTGAGAAAATATTTGAAGAGATTACAGTTGAAAACTTCCCTAGCACAGGAAAAGAAACAGTGAATCAAGCCCAGGAAGCGCAGAGAGTCCCACACTGGATAAACCCAAGGAGAAACATGGTGAGACACATGTTAATCAAAGTATCAAAACTAAATACCAAGAAAAAATATTAAAAGCAGCATGGGAAAAGCAACAAATAACATACAAGGGAATCCCCATAAGATTAACAGCTGATCTTTCAGCAGAAATTCTGCAGGTCAGAAGGAAGTGAGAGGATATATTTAAAGGGATGAAGGGAAAAACCTACAACCAAGATTACTCTACCCAGTAAGAATCTCACTCAGATTTGATGGAGAAATCAAAAACTTTACAGACAAGCAAAAGCTAAGAGAATTCAGCATCACCAAACCAACTCTACAATAAATGCTAAAGAAACTTCCCTAAGCAGGAAACAGAAGAGAAGAAGAAGACCTACAAAAACAACCCCCAAAAGATTAAGTAAATGATAAAAGGAACATACGTATTGATAATTACCCTAATGTGAAGGGATTAAATGTTCCAACCAAAAGAAACAGACTGGCTGAATGGATACAAAAAGAAGGCCCATATATATGCTTTCTACAAGAGACCCAATTCAAACCTAGGGACACATACAGACTGAAAGTGTGGGTATGGAAAAAGATATTCCATGCAAATGGAAATCACAAGAAAGCTGGAGTAGCAATACTCATATCAGATAAATAGACTTTAAAATACAGACTGTTATACAAGATAAGGAAGGACACTACATAATGATCAAGAGATCAATCCACGAAGAAAACATAACAATTATAAATATTTACACACCCCACATAGGAGCACTTCAACACATGAGCAAATGGTAACAGCCATAAAAGGGAAAATCGACAGTAACACAAAAATAGTGGGGGACCTTAATACCCAACTTACACCAATCCACAGATCATCCAGACAGAAAATAAGGAAACACAAGCTTTAAATGACAAAATAGACCAGATAGATTTAATTGATATTTATAGGGTATTCCACCCAAAAGCAGCAGAATCCACTTTCTTCCCAAGTGCATATGGAACATTCTCAGGATAGATCACATCTTGGGTCACAAATCAAGCCTTGGAAAATTTAAGAAAACTGAAATCGTATCAAGCATCTTTTCTGACCACACACTATGATATTAGAAATCAATTACAGGAAAAATAACTGTAAAAAACACAAACACATGGAAGCTAAACAGTGCACTGCTAAGTAACTAAGAGATCACTGAAGAAATCAAAAAGGAAATAAAAAAATACATAGAAACAAATGACAGTAAAAACACAATTACATGAAGCCTATGGGACACAGCAAAAGCAGTTCTAAGAGGGAAGTTTATAGCAATTCAATCTCACCTCAAGAAATAAGAAAACAAAATCAAATAAACAATCTAACCTTACACCTAAAGGAACTATAGAAAGAAGAACAAAGAGACCCCAAAGTTAGTAGAAGAAAATAAATTGTAAAGATCAGAGAGGAAATAAATGAAATAGAAACGAAGAAAACAGTAGCAAAGGTCAATAAAACTAAAAGCTGGTTCTTTGAGAAGATAAACAAAATTGATAAACCTTTAGCAAGACTCATCAAGAAAAAGAGGGAGGACCAAATCAATAAAATTAGAAATGAAAAAGGAAAAGTTACAACAGACAATGCAGAAATACAAAGGATCATATGAGACTACTACAAGCAACTATATGCCAATAAAATGGACAATCTGGAAGAAATGCACAAATTCTTAAAAGGTATAAACTTCCAAGATTGAACCAGGAAGAAATTGAAAATATAAACAGACCAATCATAAATAATGAAATTGAAACTGTGATTAAAAATCTTCCAACAAACGAAAGTCCAGGACCCGATGGCTTCACAGGGGAATTCTATGAAACATTTAGAGAAGAGCTAATACACATTCTTCTCAAACTCTTCCAAAAAATTGCAGAGGAAGGAACACTCCCAAACTCTTTCTACAAGGACACCATCACCCTGATACCAAAACCAGACAAAGATATCTCAATAACAGAAAACTACTGATGAATATAGATGCAAAAATCCTCAACAAAATACTAGAAAACAGAATCCAACAGCACATTAAAAGGATCATACACCATGATTAAGTGGGATTTATCCCAGGGATGCAAGGATTCTTCAGTATATGCAAATCAATAAATGTGATACACCATATTAACATTTTAAGAATTAAAACAATATGATCATCTCAGTAGATGCAGAAAAAGCTTTTGACAAAATTCAATACCTATTTATGATAAAAACTCTCCAGAGAGAAGGCATAGAGGGAACGTACCTCAACATAATAAAGGATATATATGACAAATCCACAGCAAACATCATTCTCAGTGGTGAAAAACTGAAAGCATTTCCTCTAAGATCAGGAACAAGATAAGTATGTCCACTCTCACCACTACTATTCAACATATATTTGGAAATCCTAGCCATGGCAATCAGAGAAGTAAAAGAAATAAAAGGAATACAAACTGGAAAAGAAGTAAAACTGTCACTATTGGCAGATGAAATGATACTATACATAGAAAATCCTAAAGATGCCACCAGAAAATTATTAGAGCTAATCAATGAATTTGGTAAAGTTGCAGGAGACAAAATTAATGCACAGAAATCTCTTGCACTCCTATACACTAACAATGAAACATCAGAAAGAGAAATTAAGGAAACAATCCCATTCACCAATGCAACAAAAAAATAAAATACATAGGAATAAACCTGCCTAACCAGGTTAAAGAACTGTACTCAGAAAACTATAAAACATTGATGAAAGAAATCAAAGATGACACAAACAGATGGTGAGATGTACCATGTTCTTGGATTGGAAGAATCTATACTGTGAAATTGATTATACTACGCAAAGCAATCTACACATTCAATGAAATTCCTATTGAATTACCAATGGCATTTTTCATAGAACTAGAACAAAAAAACTTAAAATTTGTATGGAGACACAAAAGACCCCAAATAGCCAAAGCAATCTTGAGAAGAAAAGATGGAGCTGGAGGAAGCAGGCTCCCTGACTTCAGACTATACTACAAAGCTACAGTAATCAAGACAATATGGTACTGGCACAAAAACAGAAATATAGATCAATGGAATAGGATAGAAAGCCCAGCAATAAACCCACACACATATGGCCACCTTGTCTTTGATAAAAGAGGTAAGGATATACAATGGAGAAAAGACATTCTCTTCAATAAGTGGTGCTGGGAAACTGGACAACTACATGTAAAATAATAAAATTAGAACACTCCCTAACACCATACACAAAAATAAACTCAAAATGGATTAAAGACCTAAATGTAAGACTGGACACTATAAAACTCTTAGAGGAAAGCATAGGAAGAACACTCTTTGACATAAATCACAGCAAGACTTTTTTTTGACCCACCTCCTAGAGTAATGGAAATAAAAATGAAAATAAACAACTGGGGCTTTATGAAAGTTAAAAGTTTTTGCACAAAAAAGGAAACCATAAAGAAGATGAAAAGACAACCCTCAGAATGGGAGAAAATACTTGCAAACGAATCAACAGACAAAGGATTAACCTCCAAAATATACAAATAGCTCATGCAGCTCAAAATTAAAAAACTGACAACCCAATCGAAAAATGGGCAGAAGACCTAAACTGACATTTCTCCAAAGATGACATACAGATGGCCAAGAGGCACACGAAAAGATGCTCAACATCACTAATTATTAGAGAAATGCAAACCAAAACAACAATGAGGTATCACCTCACACCAGTCAGAATGGCCATCGTCAAAAAATCTGGAAACAATAAATGCTGGAGAGGGTGTGGAGAAAAGGGAACCCTCTTGCACTGTTGGTGGCAAAGTAAATTGATAGAGCCACTATGGAGAAAGGTATGGAGGTTCCTTTAAAAACTAAAAATTGAATTACCATATGATCCAGCAATCCCACTACTGGGCATATATCATGAGACCACCATAATTCAAAAAGACACACGCACCCCAATATTCAGTGCAGCACTATTTACAATAGCCAGGTCATGGAAGCAACATAAATGTCCATCAACAGACGAATAGATAAAGAAGAGGTGGTACATATATACAATGGAATATTACTCAGTCATAACTGGGTTTTTGGAGGGACATGGATGTACCTAGAGACTGTCATACAAAGTGAAGTAAGTCAGAAAGAGAAAAACAAATATTGTATATTAATGCATATATGTGGAATCTAGAAAAATGGTACAGATGAACCTGTTTGCAAGCAGAAATAGAGATACAGACATAGAGAACACATGTATGGACCCCAAGGGGGGAAAAGAGGGGGTGGGATGAATTGGATATTGGGATTGACATATATACAGTAACTAATATGTCTAATATAGATAACTAATGGGAACCTGCTGTGTAGCTCAGGGAACTCCACTTCGCTGTACAGTAGAAACCAACACAATGTTGTAAAACAAGTATACCCCAATAAAATAAATAAATAAATAATAAAATAAGTAAATATATTTGAGCTATTATTAGTAGGATATTATGGATATGACAGAAAAAAATGAGTATAAACTGCTTAAAATTCAGGAATGTGTTTTTTTCATGCATGTCGAATGCAGCGGTCAAGTAATTCCAGAGTTGGTATTTCAGCAACTAAATAATGCCATGTAGCGCCAGGCTCTCTCTACATTTCCTCTGTTTCCTAGTAGCACATGAGATTTCAAACTCAAGTTTGTTCATTCATGTTCACAAATGGCTGTCACAGTTTCATTAATCATGTTCTTACCCAACCACATCCAGTGGCAGGGTAAAGAGTGAATTTTCCTCATGCATTTGTCCTTTGCAATGCCGAAAAAAACCCTTTTGGAGGAATCTCAGCCGACTTTAATTAACACAGTATCAGAACTTCTTCCCATAGTTATTCCTAAACCAATCACTGACAAAACAAACAAAAAACAAACAAAAAAATCCTGCAATTTTCTTGAAAGATTTAAGCTATTAAGAGTTAGCTCTCCCCTGATTTGCTTAGTTTAGTGGAGAGTAAATAAAATCAAGTTTGAAGGTTGTGTATAGGCAGGCAAGCTGCTAGTCACTTTTTCTTTTTTAATTAAAAGCTAAGTTAAGTATATAGCAAGTAATAGCATCTTTTTTTAGAGACACACAAAAAATTGACAGAAGCATATTTTTTCCTAACATTTTTCTAAATGTCAGTGCTTTTTATTATTTTTTAACCTAGCACACTTATGATTACAATGTCAGGAAAATTATGTAGGGTAAACATGTCTTGTATAGTGCTACAGCTTTTATTAAAATTTAATGAAAAGTTCTAAAATGCACAACCTGGGACAGTTAGGATGAAATATGTTTTGATATGCACATTCTTCAGTAAATTAATCGTTATGGAAAATATTCATCTATTTTTCTGCTTTGGCTTGGGTATTGTATTAGTATACTTGGGTTGTCATAACAAATTACCACTGACTGTTGTGACTTAAAAATCAGAATGTATTTTCTCACAGCTCTAGAGTCTGGAAGTCCAAGATCAAAGTGTCAAAAGGGTTGGTTTCTCCTGAGTCTTCTCTCCTTGGCTTGCAAATGGCCACTTTTTCTCTGTGTCCTAACATGTCCTTTTTTCTGTGTATACATCTTTCTGGTCTCTCTTTCTCTTCTTATAATGACACCAGTCAAATTGGACTTGGACCTCACCCTTATTACCTGATTTAACTTTACCTCTTTAAGATCCTATCTCCAAATACAGTCACATTGGGGTTTAGGACCTCAACGTGTGATTTTTAGGGGAACTCAATTCAGTCAATAATAGGTATATTTCTCTAGGTTGATTGAAGTTGCTATACATCTCCAAGTTATTTTTTGCCTTATTTTCTTATTCCAAATTTCATTTTGTTAGTCCACATTACACTGTAAGTTCAAAGATGGGTGGGATATCTATATCCCAAATCTAGAGACAAATGGAATTTTTTTTCTAAAATATTTTAGAAATACAAATACAGCTTTAAAAAATCTTCTCACCTTTCAAATGTTGCCCATAATCCCAAACTGTAAAATCTTCAGCCCTTTCATTAAAGGTGTTATAATGGTGAGAAAGTGCTTTCAGATACCATAGTGTTAGCCTTGAATAACCTCCATGTCTACTAATCAGTCTGCATTTTTTCCCAACAGTTATTTAATTTAAGGAATTCAGGACAAGGTGTCTGAAACAACTTCCTTCAAAATCAATTTGGTAAGAAAGAAATCCACATAATACATTCAAAAAGAAAATTATAAACCAGTGCTTTCCTCCTGACTGCATTCAGCAATAAAATATTAAATGGAATATTAAGAACAACAATTAAAGAGCTTAGCTTTTAAGCTGTTTGGTGGTGTGTAAGATTCAGTTCTTTATTGGCTATTAGAAAAATTAACCAAGATGACTTTAGTTATTCTAAGGGAATACAGAACTACCTGCTCATCCACAGTGGCAGGAAGTAGTTAATGAGGACTAAAAGTTCTTACATTTTCATTTTGGAAAAATTATTTTGCTATTTTTCAGAGTTGAGTTTATTTAGTTGAATAAAATTTAAAATGATATTATATTTAAAATAAATCATTACAACTAAATTATTCCTAACCCTGGAAACGTTTGAAGTCATTTCCAATGTCTCTGATCCAGGACAGTCAATCACACAAAAATGTCACTTATTTAAAGTCCCTAATGAATATTAATAGGAAATAAATCCGTGGGAGAGATGTATATTGTAAGAAAACCACTGCTGTTTTGAGACAAGTGTAATCCATAAGAAACAGCAATTCATTATGAAACAAACCATATCTGTCTTCTTTTCATTAAGAAATAATTTAGTATGTGTTTTTAATAAAAGTTATGCTTTAAGTGAAAGTGAGATGATTGAAGGGCAACACCCTTTAGTAACTGGTTGCTTAGCTATAAAAGGTGGGAATGATAAAAGATTAAGAAGTGAGAAGGAAAAAAATCCTTTTCGTTAATGAAAACTGCTGGCTGAATGAGCTGCAACACGAACACAGGATTTTATTTCAGTTTATGTGAATTCTTTCTTTCATTTGGTAATCTTAATTCTTCAGAAAATAACATTCCACTTTGTGGTAACACAACCTCTCCTTTTCTGTCTGGTAGTAAAAGAGCTCTGGGATCAAGGTGTTAAGAGTCTTTACCGAGTGTTTTAGAGGTCTAGGAAATAAAGGGTGGTATAATCGTGGCCCTCCAGGAGTGCTGTGGTAAAAGAACCTCTACTACATCAGCTCCACTGGTTGTACTTCACTAGATTCTTATTTCAGTGAGGTCAGACAACAGTAATTTGTTATGTGAGTCATGGCAGAATCCTTCTTCTAAACACTACAAAGAATGACTCCTTTGTCAACATAAATACATCCTAATGCATTTAGTCTCCCTGTAGGCTGTATTACACACTTGAGAGCTATTGTGCCAAATTCTGCCACTCAGCATTATAATACCTTTTCATCTTGCATTTTTCCCCCTAGTTTATAATGGAAGAGACTAAAACACACACAAGTAAAAGGTAAAGCTTGTTCTCATTTTTTTAAAATATACATTTTACTTGCAGACATTATCAAAAATGAACATCAGAAGAATGGGCATGCCAACAAATGTACTTTAAAGACAGGAATATGGAACAAGAGAGAAGTTAAATTAATAATTCAGCTCATTCATATTTTTATTTTCCCACAAAATAAGCTTCTCTAAATCTATTCTTTCTTATTCATCCAAATAAATATGTATCTGTAAAATATGAAAACTGGAAGAGGTAATTTCTCCTCAAAATTGTACACTGATACAATACAATGAACAGTGATTTTCAAATTATCTGGATCAATATAGATAGGTTTTTCTATTGTTATTAGTATCATTGTTCTAAATTTCCTACCTTAATAATTCTTACAATTCTTGGGGCTTCCCTGGTGGCGCAGTGGTTGAGAGTCCACCTGCCACTGCAGGGGACACGGGTCCGTGCCCCAGTCCAGGAAGATCCCACATGCTGCGGAGCGGCTGGGCCTGTGAGCCATGGCCGTTGAGCCTGCGTGTCCAGAGCCTGTGCTCCGCAACGGGAGAGGCCACAACAGTGAGAGGTCCGGGTAACGCAAAAAAAAAAAAAAAAATTTCTTACAATTCTTGAGGTTTCAGATTTAAGTATTGTAAAGCAATTAGCATGAATATATATTAAAAGTGAGAATTTATATTATGATAAAAAATTTTGTTATGTATGTTCTTAGTCTCCTTTTTCCTCATCTCTTCATTCATAAAACAAAGAAAAAGAGCTTGGGGACTTCTACAGTCTCTTCAAATACTAACACATTTTACATATATCTATATATATATATTTTTTTCTATACTATCTTCACTTAATAAATCCCCACATCAATCCCTCCCCACGAATTAAAAAAAAAAAAAAAAGTGACCATACAGCACAGACTAACAGGTAACTGAGAATGGATAATGGACTAGTTAGAAGTATTGGGTTTCAAACTGGTAGATATTGCTCTATTCTGACTGCTCTAAGAAAAAAATATTTGGGGTCAAAAAGGTTAGGTTTTGAAGTTTTTGTGTGTTGTAGCTTTGAGAACAAGAGTGTTAACTCAAACAAACCACAAAAAATGCTTTCCACAAAAAATCTGTATAAATAAATAAATAAATAAAAAGACAACATTATTCTCAATGGGGCATGATGCCTAGAGGCAAAAAATCTGAGACAAGATGTTAAACAAAGGTCATTTGCTGTTTTAAGATTCAAAGATACCATACCTGTCTTGTTCTCTGAAACTCACACTAAATTTTAAAAGATCTACTGATAGCAGGTGTGTTTTATAAGTTTGAACTTGAAAAATTAGCTCCAGTTTCAAAAGATTCATTGATAATAAGTTTTGCAGTACAAATAGACATCAAGTAGTTACTTCTCTGCTGCTGTGTAATGTAGTTTAAAGAGCAAAGTGTTATACATATGTGCTCACACTCTAACAGTGATTATTACAAAATGTCTGATCTTTGAAAATGATTTTTAATAAGAAAAGAATTATTGTTATTGAAACTTTTAATACTGTAAGTATTTTAGTAAGTAATTTGAAAACATGCCTTATTTAATATTTACAACTGCTCCTGAGGTGAATTTATTATAATTGACAGTTAAACTGCCAGAGAGTTAAGACCCTAGAATTAACCCTCAAACATTGTGGGATGGGAGATGGTGAACACTCACCCTTCCCCAATTCTTTGTGGGACAATTATGAGGTATATTCAACACAATATTTCAGAAAATCTCTATGAGGTGAGTGCTCTGTTATTAGTCATGGTAACATTATAATTATACAATACTAATTTTCAACTGTTTTTTCTCTTATTTGCTCCACTCCATCATGGTACTACCTTGAACAAATTCCAAATAAACTACTAACAGCATAATCTTTGACTTAGACTCTGCCTTTAGTAAACTCAAATTAGGATATTTTTACTAGAGTGACCCTAGAAAGCTCAGTCTTGGCATGGGATTCAGGAATTTCATCAGATAGAAATAAAGATTAGAATAATATTAGATATAGATAATTTACCTAGTTGGCTATATCAGTACACACAATACTAGGATCAATAAATTACTAACTCATGAATAAATATCACAATTCAGGTTTATTATTGAACAAAAATAAAACAAAACAAGACATTGTCACCCTTAATGCCGAAAACTCGACCTCTGTGCACTGGTGCCGAATCGAATCTTGGAGACAGAGTTTTGGGTGAAGTAGAAAAAGGTAGCTTTATTGCTTGGTCAGGAAAAGGGGGACACAGTGAGCTCCCATCTTGGGAGGATTTGGTGAGTGGTTTTATAGCAGTAATTCAAGGGTGGGGTTGCTGACAAAACTAGGGTGTGTGCAGGGCCTACACTGGCCTCAGGTGGTCTCCGGATAAGTTTCTCTGGTCCTCGAGGCTATCAAACCACACCTTCTCTCTGGAATGAGAATTGCTTCATCTTTCATTTATTGGGGATTTTAGTCCTATAACAACCTCCAAGTATATTGTTATGTGTGTCCCTTGAGGCAGAACTAAGACCCTGCCCCAAGGCTGCTCTATTGTTTCTTGGTGGCTCCTCCCTTGTCTCTGTATCCCCTCCCTTTCCTGATTAGCAACTGTTTGAATCTGTCCTTTGGGACTCAGGGAAGATCATGGAGGCTGGAGTCTGTTCCCTGCAAACAACGAATGAGAGACACAGGTGCTCAAGAGACCCACAGGGTTTCACCCTGATTATTAGTATTAGATCAATATTATTTTTATAAATAAATATTGTTATTGTTTTTCCAAAGGAACCAGAATATATCAAATATAGCTAAGGATATTCTTATTTTAAAAAGAAGATAAGCTCTCAATATTTTTCTTTCCTTCAAAGATCAAAACAATTTTGATATTTAACAGAACTTGCAATAGACTTAAAGCTCCAAAATATTTGATATATATCATCTATAATTTAATTAGGTTACAAAAAGTATTTCATTTAGTATAAAGATAACTTTATTTCAACTGTTTTTAAGCTACATATTTTTTTCTGATGTGAATTTCCTGGCTTCAGCATCTAAGACATGAAACATCTATCTATTTTGGACTGGGAACTGCCTCTTTAAATTTATTTTATTTTCCACTGTCCTTGTACCCCTCAGGAAGATATTTTATTTCCATGGAAGAGTACCAGCATATGCTCTTTTAAATATGGTTTATTATGTGATTTAAATATGGTTTACTATGCCAAGTCTGATGTTATTACTGAAAGCTCGGTACCAAATCAAAGACAGATTTTGGGTGAAGTAGAAAAGGATAGGTTTGGGGCCTCCCTGGTGGTCCAGTGATTAGAACTTTGCGTTTCCTCTGCAGGGGGCAGAGGCTTGATCCCTGATCAGGGAACTAGGATCCTGCAGGCCATGCGGCATGGCCAAAAAAAGAAAGAAAAGGATAGCTTTATCACTTTGCCAGGCAAAGGGAGAAACAGCAGGCTCCTGCCTTGAAAAACTATGTGTCCCAACCCAAGAGGATTTGATGAGGGGTTTTATAACAGTGGTTCAAAGGTGGGGTCTCTGACAACATTAGGGTGAGCAGGGCCTGCACTCCCTTAAATCTCATCCAAGGTGGCAGGCTTCCTAATCTTGATGAGCTTCTTCTTGTCCCTTTAATCTGGTCTCAGGTGGTTTCTTGGCTGCTCCTCCCTTGATTAGCAACTGTTCAAATCAGCCCTTTGGAACTCAAGGAAGGTCATGGAGGCTGGAGTTTCTTCTATAAGAAACAGGGGGACAAAAGGACCTTCGTGCCTGGGAGCCCCACAGGGCCCCTCTCAGTTTCAATGCCAGATGTGACATCACCAAATGTTGTGTCCTTATATAGAGAGATAATCATGGGTTGAAAGGGCAGAATGGTTATGCAGAAAGTTTTTGAAATAAACATATTATTTTGGATTAATTTTAGATATAATACTTTTCAAAGTCTGTATATAAATTTCCTATCTACTACTCAGCTAACTTCCTCTATTGTTAATATCTTACATTACCACGTACATTTTCAAACCTAAAAACCAAAACTGGTATATTACTATTACTTAATGCCATACTTTATTCAAACTTCACTGTTTTTACCACTAATGTGCTTTTTCTGTTCCAGGATCCCATCTAGAATACCATGGTACTTTTAGCTCTCATGTCTCCCTAGGCTCCTCTTGGATGTGACAGTTGCTCAGACTTTCTTTATTTTTGTGACCTTGACTGCTTGCAGACATTCTGGTCAGGTATTTTATACAATGTCCTCTGATTTGAATCATACTACAGAGGTACCATGTCCTCCGTATCCATGATACCAGGGGGTAGATACTATCAATTTGACTTACCACCAGAGATGTTAGCCTTGATAACCTAGACAAGGTAGCGTTTGCCAGGGTTTTCCCCTCTTCTATTCTTTGGAATCAAGTCACTAAGTCTAGCCAGCACTTAAATGGAGAAGGAGAATTAAGTTCTGTGTCCTAGGATAACAGATTATCTACGAAAATTATTTGGAATTGTTCCATAAGGAAGATTTGTCTTTTTTTGCTTATCTGTTTAATAATTCATTTATATGAGTATGGACTCGTGTATTTACTTTATACTATGGGTTATAATC
This sequence comes from Aethalodelphis obliquidens, assembly GCF_003676395.1. Lineage (NCBI taxonomy): Eukaryota > Metazoa > Chordata > Mammalia > Artiodactyla > Delphinidae > Aethalodelphis > Aethalodelphis obliquidens. The sequence continues at coordinate 21,134,166 of NW_020837973.1, read as the reverse complement.
TAATGCTACATTATTTGTCTTGTCTTTCTGATTTTTTTCTGTTTTATGGTTGGAAAAACTCAGAAACTGTCATAGCCAAGAGGAGACTAAATAAAAAATATGGTGTTCAGATTCTTATTGTTTGAGAGAGAAGTTACATATCCCTATCTTTCTGTTTTTGGAGCATATCTTTACTTTGTGACACTAAAAGATCCTCCAGATTAATGCTGCATTTTACTTTCTTCAGCTCCAGAATTAGCTATCTCTAAGGATTCTTGGTTCTCTTTATTTGAGAATGGTATTTAGAAAAGAAGATATGGGTTCTAGGTGTGCTTGTTGCTACTGGGGTGTCACTGCTTTAAAACCCTCTCAGTAGAAAGAGTCAGGAAATACATGTATGCCTTCTAATCTATGTATTCATACATATCTATAATTATATCTGTATCCTGTATCTAACCATTTGTATTAATAGTAAACTAATTTGATGTCTCTGGTTCTAATCCATCATCAAGTGGGTCGCCCTAGGCTTCTCTCCTTGCGTATCATAACTTCCTTCACCCACAATAAGAATTCTACCTCCCACTATATTCTATCCACTTAACTTATTTCTTCAACCTCAATATACATGTAAAGTAGATTCTGAAATGTTAAACCATACTGCTAATGATAAGCAACTTTACTCATTAAATAGTGTTTATGTTCAGTTTCTTTTGTCTTTAACCTTATAGATTTCAGTGAAACCACAATTTTCCAAAATTAATTAGGTCATCTCCCTTTTTCCTCACCCTTTCAATGAGATCATACCAAAAATTTATAATACAGTTAGACAATTTATTCATAGTATAAATTCCATCTTGGGATCCTCCAGGCTCCTGGTTGATTTTTTTTAATTTGCATGCTTTAATTTCACTCTTTATAATGTAAACTTCAAAGAGCCTTGGCAAATGTAAGACTCATGTATGTTTCACTACAACACCATGAATAGTTCCATCAACTAAGATTTACCCTGAGTGTCCCCTTTGCGTTCAAACACTCCTTCACCCTCCAATTCATGACAATTACAGATTTATTTCCTGTCCTTCTACCTTTGCCTTTTGCAGGATGTCATATAAATGGAATAATGTATACACCCCCTTTTGGGTCTGGCTTCTTTCACTTAGAAATATGCACATAATCTGCATTCATGGTATCTCATGAGTCAATAAATTATTTTTATTCCCTAAATAGTTGTTCCATTGTATGAATGTAATAGTTTGTGTATTCATTCATCTGTGGAAAGACAACTTGTTTTTTTCCAGTTTTTGTTATTATGAATAAGTAAAATTTCTATAAAAATGCACATACAGGTTTTGTGTGAAAATAATTTTCACTTAACTATCTAGGAGCATGACTGCAACATTGTGTGGCAAATCTACGTTTAATTTTATAATAAAGTGCCAAACAATCCTTTCAAAGTCAATGTAAATGTTTTCACTCAAACTAATAATGAAAAATACTTGCCAACATTTTATATTGTCAGCCTTTTTGAATTTTGGATCCATTTTAATGGTGTGCAAAGATATCTCATTGTTGCATCAATTTACAACTTCCTAGTGACAAATAATGTTGAGAATCATTTTATATGCATATTGGCCATCTATTTTTCATCTATGTTAAAGTATTTGCTTCCAACATTTATCAATTTTTGTATTGGGTGGTTTATTTTCTTACACTTAACTTTTAAGTTCTTTATGCATCAAGGAAAATAGTCCTGAATCAGATATGTGATTTGCAAATATTTTCTTTTCATCCCTGGCTTATATAATAGTATTTGTTTTTAGAGAATCTTAACAAAGTACAATTTGTCAGTTTTTTAATTAATTGTACTTTTAATGTTATACCTTAAAACTCACCCTCAAACCCAAGGACAAAACAATTCTTCCTATTTTTATTTCTATAAATTTTACAGTTTTACATTTTATATTTGTCTATGAAGAATTAACTTTTTGTTAAAGTAGTAATTGCCATGAAATTAGGTTAGATTGGGCCTACATTGCAGCAATCATAGGTGCCTCACAGAATCTATCAGAGACCCTCTGGAAGAAGTCACTTTTAGCTGAGCTCTAAGATTATATCAAAAGATAGTTTATTTTTAGTATGGTATTACTGGAATACAATTAATATTAATCTAAATTCTAATGAAATAAAGCACCATGAATTAGAACAAGAATAAAACATGGTACCTACTGGGATTATATTTTAAAATGCCAGCTTGAAACAATAGCCAGGGAACATGACTCACTAAAAAGCAAAGACAAAAATCGAAAAGAAGAACCTAGAGGATTATAATAAGATATATAAATAAATATAATAATCAAATTTTTTAAATGATTATAACAGCAAATTAAACTCAACTGAAGAGAAAATTTAAAATTCAAGTATAGTCAGATTGCAATGTGGGAAAACTTAAAAATATAAAATACAGAAAAGAGATTAAGAGTTATAAAGGATAGAGTAAAGGTCTAGCGAATATTTAGCTGGAGATAGATAAGTCAAGAAGCAAGTCAGAGGCAAAATACAGAGGACAATGTTTGAGAATTTTCTAAAATTGATGAAAGATATCAATTCATAATTCTATGAAGCCCAGCAAATCTAAAGCAGAATAAATACAATAAATACATTCCTAGATACATCGTGATAAAACTCCAGAATACAATAGCTAGTGCGATAGGGAGAAGATGGGGTTGGGGAGGAAATATTAATTACTTTTTGTAAGAGGAAGAATTAAACTGACTATTGACTTCTACCTCAACCATGGTAGCCAGGAATTAGAGAAATTTTATTTCCAACTATCTGAGAGAAAATACCTATCTATTGATATAATTCAATTTTTTATGGATACTTCTAAAAGTAGACAAAAGATAGTCATGAGTAGTGGCCAAGATATCAGAGTAGGAAGAACCTGAGCTCACTTCATCCCAAAGGCACACCAAAATTATGACTATTTACAGAGCAACTATTAGAAAGATCAGAAGACTAGCAGGCAAGATCTTTTACAACCAAAGATATGAAGAAGAAACCACAAAAAGATGGGAAGACTCATTAGCCAGACTCATCAAGAAAAAAAGGGAGGGCTTCCCTGGTGGCGCAGTGGTTGAGAGACCGCCTGTCGATGCAGGAGACGTGGGTTCATGTCCCAACACGGGATGATCCCACATGCCGTGGAGCGGCTGGGCCTGTGAGACATGGCTGCTGAGCCTGTGCGTCCGGAGCCTGTGCTCCGCAATGGGAGAGGCCACAACAATGAGAGGCCCGCGTACCGCAAAAAAAAAAAAAAGAAAAAAAAAAAAGAAAAAAAGGGAGAGGACCCAAATCACTAGAATTAGACATGGAAAAGGAGAAGTAACAAATGACACTGCAGAAATACAAAGGATCAAGAGAGATTACTACAAACAATTATATGCCAAAAAATGGACAACCTGGATGAAATGATCAAATTCTTAGAAAAGCACAACCTTCTGAGACTGTACCAGGAAGAAATAGAAAATATAAACAGACCAATCCCATGCACTGAAATTGAAACTGTGGTTGAAAATCTTCCAACAAACCAAAGCCCAGGACCAGATGGCTTCACACGCGAATTCTATCAAACATTTAGAGAAGAGCTAACACTTATCCTTCTCAAACTCTTCCAAAATAAAGCAGAGGGAGGAACACTCCCAAACTCATTCTCCGAGGACACCATCACCCTGATACCAAAACCAGACAAGGATGTCACAAAGAAAGAAAACTACAGGCCAATATCACTGATAAACATAGATGCAAAAATCCTCAACAAAATACTAGCAAACAGAATCCAACAGCACATTAAAAGGATCATACACCATGATCAAGTGGGGTTTATTCCAGGAATGGAAGGATTCTTCAATATATGCAAATCAATCAACTTGATACACCATACTAACAAACTGAAGGAGAAAAACCATATGATCATGTCAATAGATGCAGAGAAAGCTTTTGACAAACTTCAACACCCATTTATGATAAAAACCCTCCAGAAAGTAGGCATAGATGGAACTTACCTCAACAAAATAAAGGCCATATATGACAAACCCACTGCCAACATCGTTCGCAATGGTGAAAAACTGAAACCATTACCACTAAGATCAGGAACAAGACAAGGTTGCCCATTCTCACCACTGTTATTCAAAATAGTTTTGGAAGTTTTAGCCACAGCAGTCAGAGAAGGAAAAGAAATAAGAGGAATTCAAATTGGAAAAGAAGAAGTAAAGCTGTCACTGTTTGCAGATGATACGATACTATACATAGAGAATCCTAAAGATGCTACCAGAAAACTACTGGAGCTAATCAATGAACTTGGTAAAGTAGCAGGATACAAAATTAATGAACAGAAATCTCTTGCATTCCTAAACACTAATGTTGAAAAATCTGAAAGAGAAATTAAGGAAACACTCCCAAATACCATTGCAACAAAAAGAATAAAATACCTAGGATTAAACCTACCTAAGGAGAAAAAAGACCCGTATGCAGCAAACTATAAGACACTGATGAAAGAAATTAAAGATGATACAAACAGATGGAGAGAATTACCATGTTCTTGGATTGGAAGAATCAACATTGTGAAAATGACTCTACTACCCAAAGCAATCTACAGATTCAATGCAATCCCTATCAAACTACCAATGGCATTTTTAACAGAACTAAAACAAAAAATTTCACAATTCATATGGAAACACAAAAGACCCCAAATAGCCAAAGCAGTCTTGAGAGAGAAAAATAGAGCTGGAGGAATAAGGCTCCTGGACTTCAGACTATACTACAAAGCTACAGTAATCAAGACATTACAGTACTGGCACAAAAAGAGAAATATAGATCAATGGAACAGGATAGAAAGCCCAGAGATAAACCCAAGTACCTATGGTCACCTTATCTTTGATAAAGGAGGTAAGAATATACAATGGAGTTAAGACAGCCTCCTTAATAAGTGGTGCTGGGAAAACTAGACAGCTACATGTAAAAGAATGAAATTAGAACACTCCCTAACACCATACACAAAAATAAACTCAAAATGGATTAAAGACCTAAATATAAGGACAGACACAATAAAGCTCTTAGAGGAAAACAATGGCAAAACACTCCATGACATAAATCACAGCAATATCCTTTTGAACCCACCTCCTAGAGAAATGGAAATAAAAACATAAATAAACAAATGGGACCTAATGAAACTTAAAAGGTTTTGCACGGCAAAGGAAATCATAAACAAGATGAAAAGATAACCCTCAGAATGGGAGAAAATATTTGCAAATAAAACAACCGACAAAGGATTAATCTCCAAATTATACAAGCAGCTGATGCAGCTCAATATCAAAAAAACAAACAACCCAGTCCAAAAATGGGCAGAAGACCAAACAGACATTTCTCCAAAGAAGATATACAGATTGCACACAAACACATGAAAGGATGCTCAACATCACTAATCATCAGAAAGTGTCAATTGATATAGTCACTATGGAGCATAGTATGGAGGTTCCTTAAAAAACTAAAAATAGAACTACCATAGGATCCAGCTTTCCCACTACTGGGCATATACCCTGAGAAAACCATAATTGAAAAAGAGTCATGTACCACAATGTTCATTGCAGCTCTATTTACAATAGACAGGACATGGAAGCAACCTAAGTGTCCATCAACAGATGAATGGATAAAGAAGATGTGGCACATATATACAATGGAATATTACTCAGCCATATAAAGAAATGAAATTGAGTTATTTGTAGTGAGGTGGATGGACCTAGAGATTGTTATACAGAGTGAAGTAAGTCAGAAAGAGAAAAACAAATACTGTATGCTAACACATAGGTATGGAATCTAAAAAAAAAAATGTCATGAAGAATCTATGGGCAGGACAGGATAAAGACACAGAAGTAGAGAATGGACTTGAGGACATGGGGAGGCAGAAAGGTTATCTGGGACTAAATGAGAGAATGGCATGGATATATATATGCTACCAAATGTAAAATAGATAGCTTGTGGGAAGCAGCCACATAGCACAGGGAGAACAGCTTGTTGCTCTGTGTCCACCTAGACTGGTGGGATGTGGAAATGGGAGGGAGATACAAGAGGGAGGAGATATGGGGATGTATGTATATGTATAGCTGATTCACTTTGTTATACAGCAGCAACTAACACAACATTGTAAAGCAATTATACTCCAATAAAGATGTTAAAAACAAAACAAAACAAAACTGAAAATTCAACAGAAGGTGAAACATCAATCAGAAATGAATCAAATGAGAACTTGAGAATGAGAAAGCAGTGGTAAAGTAGTTCTAGTTAGCATAAGTTTTGTTTTAATAATAATAACCATCAGCATAATCTAAAATAAATTCTGTGGAAACTCTTGTTGTAGAACAGAGCTTATAATGGACATTTCTTCAGGTTATTTCCCTCATTATCTCAGAGTTTCATCTTGTTTCATGGTTTTCCTTTTTTTCTTTATTTTTGTAACTTTTTCTACTTTCCTTTGAAAGCCATGTGCCGAGATAATCCATCCAACATCTTATTTGCTTAGTTCCTTCAAAGACCCTTTCCTTTCTCTGGTATTAGTCATTCAATTTCTTGATTTTACCCTTAATTTTGATTCATGAACTTCACCTTCTCAGAAATCTTGGCTACATACTAACTGGATCGTGGCTGTCTTCTATGATACAGTTTTCTACTGAAATCTTGATTCTACTGAAATCTTGATTCTTTACATAGGGAGACATAAATTTTCTAAGTGTTAACTGACTTCTGATTTCCTTCATCTGTTTAAATATTAGAACAATGAATAAACTACTTTGAATGCTTGCTTAATATATTCATTATTTTATATATAAAACATAAATGATAATTACTAAGACAGACTTATACAATTAATTTGAAGTTACTTATACATTTTTTAAACATCTAATGTTGGATTAAGGTTTTGCATGTGTTCAACTTTGGGAAGACTTGAACTTAACTCCATAAGATGATGTCTCCTTTTGTGCATCCAATTCCACTATTCTACATACATTCTGCAAGGAATTTCGATCTCTTTTTTCTAGAGATCTGTTCATCCAGGTCTCCTCTTTACTGCTTAAAAAAAAAAAAAAAAAAAAACCTAATTAAAAAAGGCAGATATGCACACTTGCTGCTGTTGACACTTTGCCTTGTGTCTCATTCTAATTTCCTGCCACCAACTGCCAAACTGATCTATATCTTGGCAATTCCCTGCGACAATCTGTTCACAGTACCATCTACTGTTTTAAAGATAAAGTCATTAATTTTACGTTCTGAAAACAGCAACAAATGACCTTTACACACTTATTAAAACAATGACTTGATGATTACTGATACGTTTTTCAATCAAGACTAGCAAACAACCCTGATGCACATTATAAAAATAGTAAAATTAATTCAAAGGTTTAAAGATTTTTCCCTTTCCCCTTCTCCCCTTCCTATTCCAGAGATACTTCAGCTTTATTGCTAGACTGCCTGCTTTGTTAATGTCATCAAATAAGGCAAAGAGCAGATACATGCACATTGTTGTTTAATATACCACCTGAATCAAGAATACAGTAGTCCAGAATATTTTGAAACATATTTCAGGGCTTTTTCCAGTCAATCACCTCACCCAAACAATAATCCTTTCCTCCCATTTCTGAGTGCCTGGGAGTGGTTGCCCTTTCAGATTTGGAGAGGACTTGGGTAGCATAAGATAAATTAGATTCTTAGTTTGGTATATTTGGCTTCTTTTTCCCTCTTCTCAGTATTCCACTTAAGCTGTTTACTATTGTGCACCTTTCTTCCCTTCTCACCAAAGGGCTGACCTCAGGAGACAGAAAAGAGCAGGCCTTGTTGTAGCTAATTAGAGAGGGTAGATACCTGGGAAACTGGCTGGCTACCAGCTTCACAGTAACCCTTGAAGATCTTTGCATTTAACAAACATTTACCAAACATTTTATTATGTGCAGGGCTCTCTACTAAGTTCACTGTTTTTTTGTTGTTGTAGGTTATTTTTGTTTGTTTTTCATTTGTGTTTTCATTCTTGAGAATATGTCTAACAGCTTGAGGTCTTTACATTAGTAAGTCATATAACTTTAATGAATCATAATCATAAATCCTAGAAAACTATGTACTAGGCCAGTTTAAGACTGATATTTGATATTTAATATGGGAGCCAATTTGTTTCCTTTCTTACAAGATTATGTATATATATAATATATAAATAATATGTAATAGTTATATATATTATATATATTTATAGTACCCCCCCACACACACACACACCCTCTATATCTGCTTACAATGCTCATTCTCAATATGTTGACCTTCGGTCTTTTTGTTTTTTGGCTGCATTGGGTCTTCACTGCTGTGCACCGGCTTTCTCTACTTGCGGTGAGAGGGGGCTACTCTTTGTTGCGGTGTGCAGGCTTCTCATTGTGGTGGCTTCTATTGTTGTGGAGCATGGGTTCTAGGCATGCAGGCTTCAGTAGTTGTAGCACGTGGGCTCAGTAGTTGTGGCTCATGGGCTCCAGAGCACAGGCTCAGTAGTTGCGGAGCATGGGCTTAGTTGCTCCACGGCATGTGGGATCTTCCCGGACCAGGGCTTGAACCCATGTCCCCTGCATTGGCAGGCAGATTCCTAACCACTGTGCCACCAGGGAAGCCCCTGACCTTCAGTCTTAATTTACAAAACAAACATCTCAAATCATCAATAATAAAATGTGTTGGTGTTCAGTAATAATGTGTAAATTTCAGGTTTTTTCTTTTTCTATATAAAAAGAAAATAAAATTCAATTATGCTTTAGGGAGTGGTTTGTTCATTTGTTTATCCTTGGTTTAAATAATCTAAATGAATATAAATAGTTTGGAACTGAAAGGAAAGCAAATTTTATTTATTAGGGAGCTTATAAAACATATTAGGCTTCAAAACCAAATTATATATACTATTAGATTTTAGCCTTAAAATAATCAAGTTTTTACAAAATAAACTTTGTATAATAAGACAGTAAGTTGAGAATGTAGTGTGGTCTCTCTGATCACTGTACACACATATACTCACACACACACACACACACACACACACACACACACACACAACCAGGGCACCTACAAAGTACAAAATTATTGCAACTAAACTGTATAAATGATGTACTGTAACCTGCTTTTGACATGTGATTAAAGCCCAATGTTATAAAATCATTATCCTATTTTATTGTATGCTTACAAAAAGTATGGGTTGAATTGTTTCCCTCAAAAATGTAAATGTTGAAATACTAACCCCTTATACCTCACAATGTGACTGTATTTGATTCAATTAACTCAGCTTAATTGTTCAATGGGGTCTTTAAAGTGGTAATTAATATAAAATTCTGGTATTTTACCAAGTTGACAAGTGAGAATTCACTTGCCAGCAATTGGTTTCAATTTCCCAAGAAGTCCATTGCCCATTTTTAAGCAATATTATAGATCTTGTGCTCTCATATATTGTCTTCAAATGTTGTTGACCTTGTTAATACCTTGTCATATAGATATAAAATAAATAAATCACACTAATAGTCTGTGGGAACTCAGGATTATTTATCTAGGTTCCCTGTGGGAGTTTTAAATAGTTCTTATGAATTTTCTAGAGGACACATATATCTTAAACTCTTTTTAAAGTTTGTTATTCAATTAAAGAAAATATTTCTATATTCAATTTACCCTAAACACATAAATGTTTTATATCACTTAATTTTGTGTCTTTGGTCTGACTGCACACATACAATACATATACTTCCAAGTTTGCTGGGGAAAAAAATGAGGTTGTTAAACTCAAATACCTACAAGGAAGAGACTAATAATGTATTCATCTGAAGCACACCAATGAGTAGACATAAAAGAGTGTTGGGATTGTGGAAAACTGGAAATTGATCAATACATTTCAAGATATTTAGAGACACTTTGATTGACATAATTGGTCAAAATAAAAGATGTCTTAATTCTAAATACAACCCATTGGTAATAATTTACTGTCCTCACGTCAATTAAGTACTCATGATCCTCTATATTTTCAATATGCATGGTGATAAAATGAGAATTTGAAATTCACTATTCCTGACTTTATTTTCAATATGATCCTACCAGACTTTATTTTCAATATGATTAATATAAAGAAGTCAATCAATGATATCTATATATCAATAGATTATGGAATTAAACTGGTAATATACACTACCCTTTGATGGTAAAATACAAGACATCAGAGAATGGAAAATTAAATAATGAATTCAAGTAGTAGAGATAGGTAAGTTTGACAACACTTTTATTCCAGATAACACTAGCTAACTCTTCATAATATGTGTTTACTTTAATCCATAAACCAGATGTAGAATGTAAAGCATTATTTTATTGAATATGTATACTTTGTCTTAACTCATTATTCTGTGCTTTATGGGGTAACACAACCCAGCAGTAGCAAACATGAGACCTTCTGAGTCTAAAGTTACACTGCCCTGTGACTAAAAGTAGCAATAGGCATTACCTTCCTTTGGCTTAGTAATCTGAGGGTGCATTTTTAATTTCATTAATTCCATTAATATAATGGAGGGATAAAGTTGGTTTTCTGTCTGAAAACAAAATGACATTTAACATAATGAAAAAGTGTAAATAATATGGTTCTGACTGGGAAGGTCTCCAAAAGCTTGACCTTTCTAGGCTTTATGTATAAACACAGACCAGGGGATTTTATCCTAAGGTGATCTTATATAAGAAAAACTCAGTACACACAATACTGATAAACTCAATAAATCCTATTTTTTAAAAACCAAGTGGTAGAATAACAGCTTAACTGAACTACTCTTCTTTTTTTCCCTAATCTTACTTTAAGGTCAGACCTAACTCAGCTTAATTGTTCAATCTTTTAGGGACATAGAATGACAAAGTGATAATGATAGAACAAACTGGAGGAATAGTATTTACAAAAATGATAGAGTGGATGGGATGATTCATTGACCAAGATTTATGCCACTCTCAAAGTTTTATAAATAGAAAGCAATAAAAGAACTTTTAGTGGCTAAACTATGACTATTTAAGAAGCATTTTCAAAATACTATTTATAAAAAATAGAGTGGTGGAATGTTTGGATTAATATTTAGTCTGTAGTGGCACTTAATTGTGTTAACCCTTCATTTTAAATGTGACTATTTTATTAGGTTCAAATATCAAAGAAGTAAAAGATTAGAGAAATCATACAGTAAGCATAATGCACCACATAACAGTATGTGACAGAAATCTATATAAATAGAAGCTACTTTCTTCAGTCTTATGTGAATACTTTATTCTATTTTACCCACGATAATTTATTCTTCACTTGGATCATTGCAAATTGACATTTATTAAACAAATATAATTTTAGGACTAATGATATATACAATAAAATAATATAAAATGGCTTTAAACTTCAAAGGGATTTAAAATATTATCATATTTAGTCTACAATTCAAATTGTATTATCATGCCTTCTCTTTTTTTGCAGGAGGTAAAAATGAGGCATTAAGACATTTAGAAACCTTATGTAATGTCATATAACTGATGCAGATGTAAGCTCGATTCACTCCCTTGAAATCTATGTACTATTAGCACCAAACTGTCATTTGATAGTCATGATACCTCACTCTCCTAAATTCCCTTTTACCTCTCTGTCCTTCTGTTTTGATTTTCCCGTAGATTCTACTTGTTTACCCTTTATGTCGATTATAGCACACCCACAAATCTTTTCTAGGTCCCCCTTTTTTATCCATACTTCTATAGTTCTGACTGGGGGATTCTCATCTATTTATATGTCTTTATTTACCATTTTACATGGAGATGATTCCAACCTACATTTTAATCTAGATCCTCTCCTTAATGACTCTATATAACAGTGATTATTAGAGTGTTGCTGATATAAAGTTAAAGAAATATAAATATATAGATAGATGTACATATATGTGTATGCCTGAGTATATTGCACATATTTATATGTGTGTATCTATATGTCTGTGTCCATGAAGTACATCCAAATACATATTTGGTCTCTTGCCTATGCTTACTACTTCCTGAAGTGACTTGTTGAAGAATGTCAAAACTGCTATTTATGATAATTAGTAGTCACATCACAGAAACAATAAAAAAGCTTATGATCTTTGAAAACTGTCTGAGGGTGCAAGTTTTTTAAATTAATCTTTTTTGCTTGATTGCATTTAACTTCCACACCTTCCATTTTCAGTCATCATGAGACAGTTCAGAGTGACTCTATTTAAAAACTATGTAAAATCATAATATAGGGAAATGAGTCATGGAAAAAAGTACACAGTATTCAGAATGGTAATAACTGGCAAATATTACGCAAAATGCAGCATGAGTTTTCAATCATCTGATTGTATATCAAGACACTTTTTTTTTATCAAGTCATCTGTGAACAGCAGTTTGCTGAATCAAGGCATTAAAATGTCTTGAGAAGTCACATACCTACCAAAATTCCTAATATCATTAGAATTAGGCTATAGGACAATATCCCAAAGGATGTTTATAGGAAGCCTCGTTGCTTTAGTCATTTAAAATTAGTCTGGACAAATCACAGGAGAATATAGTTAAGGAAATAATGCTTTGTATTTCTTGAAAATGCCATATAATAGTATGATTATGCTAAATAAAGGAGAATAGTTCAGAAGTGTCTGGATTTATTAACTTTTTAATTGATTAATGGTTAGAGGAAAAAGAACCAGTAACAAGTTAAAATATACCAGCAAATATAACATTAAGATGGAATCATTTTAGTATCCATATTCTTTTCTTTCTTTGTTTTTTAAAAAGAATCAGGTGAGGGGGTTTGCTTAACTACTTAACTGGAAACCATGGAAGGAAGAGGATATACTCTTAAGAAAAGTAAAAATATGCTTAACCTGAATCACCATAGAATAACCGTGTCAGTTGTTTTGATGGGATTTTTTTCTAGTCTTCACTTCTAAGTGAAATGTCACATAAATATCACATATATTATATAAATGTTTAATATTTTTAAGATGTTACATAAAGAGAAATAAATTTTCATTATTTTTTCAATTAAAAATAGTTTCTTCCCAAGTTAGGGAAACTACCAAGGCAATGTGTTATAATGGAAATGATGCAGCTTTTAACATCAGCTAGAGCAGACCAAAAACATTTGCTTTGATTCTAATTAACTAAGAGAATGTACTTACTGGCAGAATTCTGGATTCTGAAAACATCCTATGAGTTTTAATCAGAGTACACTTTCTGCTACATGATTTTCTCTGCCCTTTTCTTTCTTCTTTTTGGCAGATAAAGTGGAACAGGATAGCTTTTACTCTCTTGAGGAAGCTACTACACTTCTGACTTTTTCTTAGATTTATTAGGTAGATATAGGTTATCATTCTTTCTCTTGTCTTATCCATTTTCTCTTAAAACACATAAAGTTGGATGCCATTAAAATTTAGGTCCTTTTGAATTATCATGAAGTTAATTTTATCATCTCATAGTTTTAAGGGTTTTTTTCCCCCACTTCTTATAAGAGAAAATCAAACAACTATTACTACTTGCCACTTTCCAAAGCTTATATAATGATATAATATTATAATTCATTTTAGAAAATATTTAATGCATTAGCACTTTTATTTGACTTTTAATAATCACATTTGATTTGCATTCCTTTCATTGATTTCTCTTAAGCTGCTGAACCATTCTTGAGAAAGGGACTTTCATAATTACACATGTAGAGTATAATCTTCTACAAATTTTAGGAATACTTTCATTATCACTAGGAATTTGGAGACTGAGCCCTACATATTAATTTATTGAGCAACACGAGCACTGCATTATCAGTTTCAGACTGAAGATGGAGTATGCTTGGACTGAAAACCCCTAAACAATATAGGATTGATCATGAGAAATTTCAGGCCACAGAGTAAAGTTTCTGTAAAGTTTCCAGACAATCTTGAACATGTAAAATAGGCCCTGAATTTACTTCATTAACTGCATAGTATATGGCTTCTAAAATATTCCTCAGACAGGTTGAGGAAATCTTTTTATTTGATATGAAATTATAAAAGCTTTAGAGGTATTCCATTCTGATAATTTTCCCCAATCCTGACAAGCAGATGCAGATTAGGATTCTTTGTATTTCAAAAAACCTACACTCAGAGGGATCCAAATCCAGGCTCATTATTTTGATAGATGTGGCAATTCTTCTAACAATCTTACTAGAAAACCTGTAAACTTTTGGGATTATATAGACATCCTACTGTCAGTTTTACCTGACTTCTGTCACCTTTCTGGCTCTATTTTATTCCCTTTACTTTGGGTAGTCTTCTAATACTGTGATCAAATTTTACTACACTGGAGTCTTAAATCTCTACGTCTGTGTATATGTTTAAAAAAGCACCCAAGGTTTCTAGGTGGAACATTAGGTTTGGCTCAGCCTGGAGCCAAAGAATTACTTTATACAAGGTTAACTGAAGTACATGATGAAGGAAAACAAGACAATGAAAAACAGCAGGGCCCTGTGGGTCTTTCCTGGGGGCAGACTCCCTACCCTATATCCCCCATCTCCTGTTAGTAGAAAATCTTAATCTCCTAGGTGTTCCCCTAGTTCCAAAGAACAAATTTAATCAGAGAAGTGAGAAAATGAGGAAACAAAGGAAAGCAGTCAAGTAAGACAAAATAATAGTTTAGCCATGAAACAAAATCAAGGACCTTTAGTTCTTTCTAGAGAGCTATAGATAATATTCTTAGCCATATCCTTGAGTTGTTTTGCAGGTACTAAAACTCACACCAGGTGGAAGAAATTATCTGCATTCTTACCACCAGCATGTAGACTCCAGATTGGTTAGAACCAGAAGGTTGATGACTGAGATTCCCAACACATCACCTTTTTACCTTACCATCAACCAATCACACTCTCTCTCACACTGTCTTTAAAAACGCTTCCCTGAAAGCCATTGAGGAGTTCCACTCTTTTGAGCATGAGCTGCCCATTCTCCTTGCTTGGCACCCTGTGATAAATGCTGTACTTTCCTTCACCACAACATGGTGTCAGTAGATTGGCTTTACTGAGCATCAGGTGACCAGACCCAGCAATAACAGAAGTTTTCTCTTAGAGAATACAAGCATTTCTGGTTTATGGCATGCCATTTCTCTCAGTCTACTGGGAAACTTCTTCAAGTATCTATATTTAACAAAATAAAATGTTTATTACCAATCAGTCTTGTTTAGTCGGCATTATTGTTATTAGACCAGATTAAGAAAACATTGTGAATATTTAAACATTTGCAAACTGTATCTTAAATGTTATATTTGAATTAAACAACTCAAGCATTTGACCATTTCAAATTAGATTACAATATCTAAAGGTGACTATATAGGGTGTTTTTTTTTTGTTTTTTACATACATATGTTTTATTTTTAGGTCTCCTTCTTATAGAATAGAATAAGAGAAAATGAAAACATATTTTTTTCTATAAATTTTTGGGCTATTGTCATAAAATCAGGGAACAGAAATAATATAGAAATGATCTACATGAAAAAGCAATGAAGATAATAATTAGAAGATTATAAATTGCAACCTGGTCAACTGTCAAATATATCCATTTTATGTCTACAATTACAAGCTTCAAAACAGAAGTAATATTTATCAGATATTTCTCTTTTTTTGACCTTTGTAAAGTGAAATAAAAAATATCTTCCATATAACAACATCATATTTAAAGATGCCTTACTATCATTTCAATTAAAGGATTTCCAAGTGTATAAGTTTTAGAAGCAAGGTAATTTGGTAAGGGACACATTCATTATGAGGATTAATTTTGAAATCTCCTTATAAAATGCTGTCATCATTTTATCTTTTATTTCTCCATATCATCTGCCTCAAGTTCAAGGGAAAACATTTTTTTCAAAGCACTATAACATTAATTATTTTCATTTCACAAAGTCATTAAAAATAAATGTAAATTATTTTTGGAGTTTTAACAAAATGGATCATATTATTCACTGTCTTTTTCAATTGTTATTCAATAATTATTCTTTGAAGATACTTAAATAGCAGTATAAAGAGAACTCTTTGATTTGTATTAATAAGGGCAAAGTATTCTATCTTATAGATGCAGAAATACCAGATTTAATCAGTTTCCATTTGATGTATATTTAATTGTTTTTGTTTGGAGTCATTAAAAAATTAGACATATTTTGTTCATTTATTTCAGCCACTGTTTGCAAATAGATACAATATTTTAGATGTTGCCAAATCACTCTCCATAAAGTTTTTACTAATTTATTCACCCACAGACTATATGAGAGTAACTTTTCTTCACATACTAATCAGCACTTGATAGTATCCTTTTTTAAAAGATAACTTTAAAAATATTTTCAAATATACACATAAAAATTTGCATTTTGTGATTTACAGGAGAGGTTGAGCATTACTGCAGGCATTTACTGATTATTGATATTCATTTTTCTTTGAGCTATTTGTTCATACATTTTGTGCCTCAGGATAATTTTTTAATCCATATTATTGGTGACATATTGAGGAACTTTGCTTTTTGGTTAACATTATCAATATTTTCCAGCTTATCTTTTTTGTCTTAATTTATGGTGTTATGACATACTAACATTTATTTATTTTAATTATTACTGAGTCAAAATAATCAATCCTCTTTTATTGAATGGTTTGAATATGGTAGACACATCAGGAAATAGCTGTATATATGTATATGTATGTGTGTGTGTGTGCAGCCCAGCCTATAGCCTTTAATACCATTTGATTTCTCAGACACATCCCTGATGGTTTACAAACATATTCAGGTATTCAAAAACCTCATTTAAAGTTATTACCAAGACCAGTCTAATCAAAATCAACTTTTTTCAATTGCATTGAATTTAACCATGTTTTTTACACACAGTTCTACCCACAAATAAGATGAGACCCAGGTTCATTCATTTGTTGAAGGAAAGTAAAGGGAAATAAGACCTTAGCCTTCACTCTCTCCTTTTCACATCATCTCTGTGTGCTAGAGGTAGCTTCCAACTTCTCCAGGGTTGGATTATCAAAGGATGGTGAATGGAAACAAGG
Source organism: Aethalodelphis obliquidens (assembly GCF_003676395.1). Classification (NCBI taxonomy): domain Eukaryota; kingdom Metazoa; phylum Chordata; class Mammalia; order Artiodactyla; family Delphinidae; genus Aethalodelphis; species Aethalodelphis obliquidens. The sequence goes on along the minus strand of NW_020837973.1, from coordinate 21,117,053 downwards.
TTTCTTTGGACTGGTGCTGTTGGAATTCGGCAATGATATCTCCTTTGTGGATGATACCCACATGTCAGCACTCTCTCATTACCAGCATAAGCTACATCAATTAACTCTTTGCTCATGGATTACATTGACCAGAACCACCTTAACATTCCTCTCAACTTGACTAACCCTACCCCCAAAACCTGATGGTATTAGGAGATGGCTTTGGGAAGCCTCTGGGAAGTAATCAGAATAGATGAGGTCATGCGGGTGGAACCCTCATAAACATGATTAGTATAGTTATGAGAGTCAGGAGAGAACTGTCCTCGTCTCTCTGCTCTCTGCTCTATGAGAATGGATACAAAATACAAGTCAACAGTCTGTAAATCAGAAGAGGGCTCTCATTAGAACCTGACTGCTTGCACCCTGTTCTTGCACTCCCAGCCTCCAGAACTGTGAGAAATAAATTTCTGTTTTTTATAACTCACCCAGTTTATGGCAGTTTGTTATAGGAGCCTGAACTAAGATAGCCACCATTCCCTAAAAAGATACTGGCTTATTCTCTGATCCTCCATTGGTCGTTTTTACACACGGGCTGGGAATGGATTATGGACTAAAAGTGTAAAGACTGATTTTTGCCCATCTCTTTGCAAGTCACAGATAGATTACTATAGCATATTTGTGCAAATATGTGAGTTATAGTCAGATATTGTTTTCTATAATACTATGTTTTCCTAGCCAAGTACATGATGCTGATTAAGTTTTTTAAACTGTCTTACAGTAAACATTCTCATAAACATTTGCTCAGTTTCACCAACTTTATCCCTGGATGTTTATTGACACCTCAAAGAATATTATTTCTGATTTGCTAATGATGTCAGATATGCAAATTTAATTGCAGATAATTATCTCTACGTTTGTCACAATGAAATTGGAAACTGTTATCATCACTATTTTTATTTAAAAATTTATTGAATTTTGACCTTGTGTCCTAGCAGAAAGCAAGAACATACTTCATGAGCATTAAAATTAAAATTGCATTTCTTATTATTAGGGATAGAATTTGATTTGTATTTACTTGATCAATTTTATTAGTTCAAACATTCAAATATTCTACATACTGTTAATATTTCAATCACTTGATTTGCCATGGGTTCACAAAAATGGGTCAGATTGACTAAGAAAATATTTATTTCTTTAAATATCTCTACACATTTCCTAAAATATATGTTTACATTTCTCATTTTTAGTTTATAAATTATGTGACATAAGATCTCTTTTACTCTGGATCATCCTTTTAGTTTGAACGTTTCTGAAACACTTTCTCTTAGATGCATCTCTGGCACAAATATATATGAATTAGTTACGTTATTTCATTAATTTCAAAGTAATTTTTCTTTGCTAATTTGAGCTTATTCATTAATATTGTTTAGAATAGCAAATATATTTAGTTTGAAATTTTTAGAATATTTTATGTGAATTTCCATTTTAACACTCTGGGGTTTTTTGTCATGCTATATAAATTACTTTTTCTCTCTGTTGTAATATTTGTATTTAATATTTAATAAACTCTGAAGTTTGTACATCATAACCATATTGGTGTAACATGTATCCATGTATGTTTCTTATTCATAAATTAGAATTGGAACTATTGGCTTTTGTCACAAATGATATAAAAACTGATGAGCTTGTACTTTTCCTTATAAGCCTGGATTTAATTTTGATTTTACTTTAATTTTCCTGATTATTAATTTTATGAAGATAACATACATTTAAAGGAAATCAATACAAAACGTTTTTTAAAAAATTTGTTACTGCTATTCATTATATAGTAAATTCTCACAAGGAAGGTAAGATTAGTAGTACTACACTTCCTCACAACAACCATCAAACTCTCCAGCATATCCCCACCCTTATCTCTCTCTCTTGCTCACTCCTTTTTGCTATAACACTAATTTTTTGTTGTCCTTCATGACAGTTACCTACAACAAATATGTCTTAACTATTTAAGCTTGGTTCTCTATGTTAATGTGTGCAATGCTCAGCACCAGTTGGTTTATCCTGGCTTATCCATGAGATACTGGATAGCTAGATTTTAATATCATGCAGATCTCGTTTTTTAATAAACATTCATTGGTGTTCTACTACCTGGGTTCTTGAAAACATGAGAATGTCTGCTCTTTGCCTCCATACTTCAATAAAAATTGCTTGGATATAAGTTTCTTCATTTCTACTTTCATGCCTTGAGAATTAAATTTGTTTCATTTCTTTGACATTGTGAAACCAGCCTGATTACTGATTCTCTCATCATCACCAATAGCACCACCAGGATCACACCCACACAAATTCATGCAAACCCATTCTGTGCACCCAAAGTTAATTGTTTCCTAAGACTATTTACTAATTTTATATCTTAGTAACTTCACTAGGATATTACTCAACATTAATATTTCTGTATTAAAATGTACAAAGCACATTTTACCCTTTCAGGTTAGATTATATATTCATATATATATGATAAATACATATTTATTTTATCTCGTATATGTTTCTTGTTTCCTTCCTATTATTTAATAATAACTGTACCCTTAAATTTGGGTCATACTAAGTTTGTAATTATAGATTTCTAATTGTGTTAGTCTTTTTATTATTTTTTAATTTATGTTCACCAAAACCATGAAAAAAAAAAACTTCCTCTCAGTCGCTAATTTATTTTGTCCAAATATCAGTTATAGAATTTGTTACTGAAAATACATTCCCTTATTTCAGAAGAATTGCTTCATTGCTTTTGATCATCCACTACATTAATGAGTGGCCAAATGCCATTCTAATTCTCACTGACCTCCAGATGACCTGATTTTGTTTTCTCTGAAACGTATCTTTCTTTACATGTGGTTTCTATTTCTCAGTGGTATCATTTAGTGGATTTCATTTCATTTCACCTATCTTACTATTTATTGGTACCTTCAATCTAGCAGCATAGGTTCTTTAGCTGCAATATCTGCTTTTGTGTTATTTCCTAGAAATAATAATTCTCTACATTATTTTGTTATTGTTCTCACATTCTGGAACACAATTTTTGGAACTTCTGGGTCAATTTTAAAGTATACAATTTTTCTCTTACAGCTGTCTTTTTGTTCTACTTTTGTTAGATTTATTCAACTTTATATTCCAATGCTATTAAATCAGTTTTCTTTATAATTATCTGTGAGATCTAAACCTATTTTTATTCTCTGTTCATTTTATATAGTATTCTAATATTGTTTTATTAATAAAATTTATTTTCAAGTGCTTATATTTAGTCAAATTGAACTTTTTTTTGAAGTATTCTTCTAATAAATTCTGTTTTAGAAATTTTCTTCAACTGTCTAAGGATATTTGGTTCTTAGATTTAAGTGGAAATGCTAAAATCTCATGCAGGTCTGCCTGAATAGGGAATATAGGGAATAGTGAAATATAAAGTAAACCTACTATTCTGTCTCACCCAAGTGTACTTTAATTCAATAGAAACAGATTTGTGATATACTGGAAGTAGTATTTAGGTTTAATTAAGAATATAATTCCTCAGTACAGAAATTATAGTCAAATACTTAATACAATGGTAAAGAAAACACATTTCCTTATTGATTTATGAGTTGTAGATATTTAAATGCAAATATTTAAAAACAAGTTTTTGCTGTATGTTTAGCTGGAAAACTTCTGACATTATATCATTTTAAATGTCTTCAACTCAGAAAAGTAATCAAATTGTCCAGATATAGAGCAGGAAATCAGCTGAATAAATATTAAAAAGGCAGCTGTATTTTCAAAAACAAAAAGATCATTCTAAGTTAAACCACACACAAGATGGTAGAAGGATAGGAGGTAATAGAGTTAATCTATTTATTAGTAGTGGAAATTTTTTTTCAAATTTCATGGATAGAGTTGAAAAATTCAATTAAAGCAGATGACATTAAAAAGAGTTACAGAATGAACACTGTAAATCTACTCCTTAGTCTTGGATTCTTGTGCTGGCCTCCTCTCTTATCTTATTTTAACAGTAATAGAGGAAGAACTCTACAGCCAAGTCTTTAAGTGAACTAAAAGGAAATAATGAGTGAAATGAAATGATAAAACAATTGATTTATTTCTAATGCTTTGAATTTAATTTTTTCTATTGTAGCTAAAACTTCCTAAATAGTTGGTTAGTCTCCTCTCACTCCAATTTACTGTACTTATAACTACCTTATTTTTAACCATTCCTTTTAGCTCTTCATCACTAACTGTTCATACTTCTTTGGTTTTGTAGCAATAATCATAAGGACTAGTACATAACTACCATAATGTTCAACTGAGAATGTCTTATCATCAGATTATGAGGTTCTCCCCAATTACCTAGAGTGGTAAGCAGAAAAGTGACCTCTTCAAAATACCCACATTATTATCCCACAACATGTGAATATGTTGCCTTGAATGGCAAAAGAGAATACGCTGGTATGATTAACTGAAGGACCTTAAAATGGGGCAATTATCCTGCATTATCCAAAGAGGCTCAATATAATCCCATGAATCCTTAACAGATACAGAAACTTTACAGGCTGTGGTGAGAGGGAATTATGACTACAAGAGATAAAAGATTGCTAGAGGAGGAAGACAGAGGAAGAAGAAGATGAACCAAGGAATATGGATAGCCTCTAGAAGTTGGGAAAGGAAAGAAAATTGATTGAATTATCTTATTTAGTCTCCAGAAAGGAATGCAACCCCACCGACACCTTGATTTTACTGGAATCTGTTAGGCTTCTGATATACAAAGCTGCAAAATAATAAATTTATGTTGTTTTAAGCCACTAAATTTGTGGTTAATATATTAAAATAGCAAAAGGAAACCTGGTATCCAGAAAAAAAATTAAAAGTAATCACTCAGGGCTTCCCTGGTGGCGCAGTGGTTGGGAGTCCGCCTGCCGACGCAGGGGACGCGGGTTCGTGCCCCGGTCCGGGAAGATCCCACATGCCGCGGAGCGGCTGGGCCCGTAAGGCATAGCCGCTGAGCTTGCGCGTCTGGATGATCTGTGCTCTGCAACTGGAGAGGCCACAACAGTGAAAGGCCTGCATACCACAAAAAAAAAAAAAAAAAAAAAAGTAATCACTCAATTCTCACTGAATTCAGCTTTGGGAGTAGTCTCATTTTATATTTTATTTATTTATTTTTTTCAATGTTTTTCTCTTCCCCTGAATTTTACTAATCACACTTGTATGCCTAGTCCTGAGCATAGCAAAAGGAAGTCAACAAAAATTGAGTGAAATAATCAGTGAAGAAATTAATGAGATTGATTTGATACCTTCCAATAATAACACAGGTTATTTATTAGCATTAAGAAATTCCTCCTTAGTAAATATCTTCTCAATTATTATCTATTTGATTTTGACAGACAATAAAATAATCTATCAGCATCACACAAAGATCTGGCCATTTGATGGTGGTGGTCAGAGACCAGGAGTAGTGGCAAGTAGAACTATAGTTAGAAAAAGATTAACAGTATTGCTAATAAGCCTCCCCAGCTGAGAATACATTACTTGGATAGGATGCAAAACGAGAAGGACACAAGGTAAAACAACATTATTTTATTCGGTTGAAAGGAAACAGAAATAGGTTTCAGGAGAAAGATGTTCTAAGTCCAAATCTGTAAATATGTCACATTTTAGCTCAGTGCCCTTGAGAAAAATTTAAAAATTTTCTGCATGTCTGTTTCTTCACATGCAATAGGAGTTTGCAATAGAAGGACTTTATGGCTCTAATTTTGTTACTTTAGATTACAAATTCGAATTATTATAACAGTTAAATTTGATAGCAAAAAAACAAGACTTATAGAGGTCACCCAGAAGGGCATTTTAATCATCAATTGGAGTCTAGCAGCCAATTTTCACCCACACTGTCACATTCCTAATACTATTTCTTCTGCCCCTGAGTTAACTGACATGGATGCTCTTACCTCATATATAATTCTGCTTGGTTAGTAAATAATCGTATTGTTCACAACCTGATTTCTCGATCAGACATTGCAGTGCACACTTTGGTCATCCTGACATTTTCATGTGGTGAGAGTGTGTCAGGAGATTCAGAGACTATGTAAATTTTAGAATAAATATATAGAGTTAATATAAGAGTGGAATTTTTATTATTTTGCACTGAGTCACTCACTCATGTGTAAATCCTGACATTTTATAATATAATTTCACACACCCCTAAAATGTGCAATGTTCTATTAGTAAAATAAAAATTGTAGTCTGTTTTAATAGAGTTAAATATTTATTTCTATAGAGTGTCTGTATGTTATTTGCTAAATGAATTTGCTCAAATTATAAGCACTATTAAGATTTTGAATGTTGTCTTATTTTTAATATGTATCCTACTTGATTACTGCTGTTGTAGATTATATGGTGATCTTGTAGGCAGCAATACTGTGACACTTTCTAATCAGTTTCTATAAATTCTATTGTTTGTTCTATGTAGATAATTACATAACTGATAATTGCAGGCTTATTTCTCCTCTTAAAATAGTTCTGTCTTATTTCATTTTACAATATTGTAGGTTACACCAGTTCCTCTAGTTGTATGATCTGTTTATATATTTGGGGTATTAACCCCTTATCTGTCATATCATTTACAAATATTTTCTCCCATTCATTGAGTTGTATTTTCATTTTGTTGATGGTTTCCTTTGCTGTGGAAAAGCGTTTAAGTTCAACTACATCCCATTTATTTATTTTTCCTTTTGCTTCTTTTGCCTTAGGAGACAGATCCAAAAAAGTATTGCTAAAATTTATGTCAAAAAGTGTTCTGCCTATGTTCTCTTGTAGGGGATGTATAGTTTCAAGTCTTATATTTAGGTGTTTAATCCATTTTGAGTCTATTTTTGTATATGTTGAGAGAAAAATGTTCTATTTCATTATTTTACATGTAATTGTCCAGTTTTCTCAACACCATTTATTGAAGAGTCTGTTTTTTCTCCATTGTACATTCCTGTCTACTTTAAAATACATTAGTTGACCATAGGTGGGTTTATTTCTGGGCTCTATATTCTGTTACATTGATATATGTGTCTGCTTTTGTGTCAGGATCATGCTGTTTTGATTACTGTAGCTTTTTAGTATAGACTAAAGTCAGGGAGCATGATACCACCAGCTTTGTTTTTTTTCTCAAGATTGCTTTCGCAATTTGGGGTCTTTTGTGCTTCCATATAAATTTTAAGATGATTTGTCCTAGCTCTAGTAAAACACAGTGATTCAATGTTTTCTATACATTATAATTAATTTAAATTTATTACAAAATAATGGCCATATTTCCCTGTGGTATACAATATATCTCTTTTTTTTTTTTTCTTATTTGTACAATATATCCTTGTTGCTTATTTATTTTATACATAGTAGTCTGTATCTCTTACTCCCATGTGCTTATCTTGTCCCTCCCCATTTCCTTCTCCTATTTGGTAACTAAGAGTTTCTTCTCTGTATCTGTGAGTCTGTTCCTGTTTTGCTATATACATTCATTTGTATTATTTTATAGGTTTCACATATAAGTGATAACATACAGTATTTGTCTTTCTCTGTCTGACTTATTTCATTAAGCATAATACCCTCTAGGTCCATCCTCATTGCTTTAAATGGCAGAATTTCATTCTTTTTTAATGGGTGAGTAATATTCCACTGTGTGTGTGTGTGTGTGTGTGTGTGTGTGTGTGTGTGTGTGTGTATCTGTGAGTGTATTTATATAAATATCACACCTTTTTTTTTAACTTTTTTTTTTTTAACATCTTTACTGGGGTATAATTGCTTTACAATGGTGTGTTAGTTTCTGCTTTATAACAAAGTGAATCAGTTATACATATACATATGTTCCTATATCTCTTCCCTCTTGCGTCTCCCTCCCTCCCACCCTCCCTATCCCACCCCTCCAGGCAGTCACAAAGCACCGAGCTGATACCCCTGTGCTATGCGGCTGCATCCCACTAGCTATCTACCTTACTTTGTTAGTGTATATATGTCCATGCCTCTCTCTCGCTTTGTCACAGCTCACCCTTCCCCGTCCCCATATCCTCAAGTCTGTTCCCCAGTAGGTCTGTGTCTTTATTCCTGTCTTACTCTTAGGTTCTTCATGACATTTTTTTTTCTTAACTTCCATATATATGTGTTAGCATATGGTATTTGTCTTTCTCTTTCTGACTTACTTCACTCTGTATGACAGACTCTAGGTCTATCCACCTCATTACAAATAGCTCAATTTCGTTTCTTTTTATGGCTGAGTAATATTCCATTGTATATATGTGAAACATCTTCTTTATCCATTCATCCAATGATGGGCTCTTAGGTTGTTTCCATCTCTGGGCTATTGTAAATAGAGCTGCAATGAACAGTTTGGTACATGACTCTTTTTGAATTTTGGTTTTCTCAGGGTATAGGCTCAGTAGTGGGATTGCTGGGTCATATGGTAGTTCTATTTGTAGTTTTTTAAGGAACCTCCAAACTGTTCTCCATAGTGGCTGAACCAATTCACATTCCCACCAGCAGTGCAAGAGTGTTTCCTTTTCTCCACACCCTCTCCAGCGTTTATTGTTTCTAGATTTTTTGATGATGGCCATTCTGACTGGTGTGAGATGATATCTCATTGTAGTTTTGATTTGCATTTCTCTAATGATTAATGATGTTGAGCATTCTTTCATGTGTTTGTTGGCAGTCTGTATATCTTCTTTGGAGAAATGTCTATTTAGGTCTTCTGCCCATTTTTGGATTGGGTTGTTTTTTTGTCATTGAGCTGCATGAGCTGCTTGTAAACTTTGGAAATTAATCCTTTGTCAGTTGCTTCATTTGCAAATATTTTCTCCCATTCTGAGGATTGTCTTTTGGTCTTGTTTATGGTTTCCTTTGCTGTGCAAAAGCTTTGAAGTTTCATTAGGTCCCATTTGTTTATTTTTGTTTTTATTTCCATTTCTCTAGAAGGTGGGTCAAAAACGATCTTGCTGTGATTTATGTCATAGAGTGTTCAGCCTATGTTTTCCTCTAAGAGTTTGATAGTTTCTGGCCTTACATTTAGGTCTTTAATCCATTTTGAGCTTATTTTTGTGTATGGTGTTAGGGAGTGATCTAATCTCATACTTTTACATGTACCTGTCCAGTTTTCCCAGCACCACTTATTGAAGAGGCTGTCCTTTCTCCACTGTACATTCCTGCCTCCTTTATCAAAGATAAGGTGACCATATGTGCGTGGGTTTATCTCTGGGCTTTCTAACCTGTTCCATTGATCTATCTTTCTGTTTTTGTGCCAGTACCATACTGTCTTGATTACTGTAGCTTTGTAGTATAGTCTGAAGTCAGGGAGCCTGATTCCTCCAGCTCCGTTTTTCATTCTCAAGATTGCTTTGGCTATTCGGGGTCTTTTGTGTTTCCATACAAATTGTGAAATTTTTGTTCTAGTTCTGTTAAAAATGCCAGTGGTAGTTTGATAGGGATTGCATTGAATCTATAGATTGCTTTGGGTAGTAGAGTCATTTTCACAATGTTGATTCTTCCAATCCAAGAATATGGTATATCTCTCCATCTATTTGTATCATCTTTAATTTCTTTCATCAGTGTCTTATAATTTTCTGCATACAGGTCTTTTGTCTCCTTAGGTAGGTTTATTCCTAGATATTTTATTGTATTTGTTGCAATGGTAAATGGGAATGTTTTCTTGATTTCACTTTCATATTTTTCATAATTAGTGTATAGAAATGCCAGAGATTTCTGTGCATTAATTTTGTATCCTGCTATTTTACCAAATTCATTGATTAGCTCTAGTAGTTTTCTGGTAGCATCTTTAGGATTCTCTATGTATAGTACCATGTCATCTGCAAACAGTGACAGTTTTACTTCTTTTCCGATTTGGATTCCTTTTATTTCTTTTTCTCCTCTGACTGCTGTGGCTAAAACTTCCAAAACTATGTTAAATAATAGTGGTGAGAGTGGCAACCTTGTTGCTCCTGATCTTAGTGGAAATGCTTTCAGTTTTTCACCATTGAGGATGATGTTGGCTGTATCATATCTTCTTTATTCATCTGTTGATTCCTCTCACTTTATTCATCTTTTCCAAAGACTTATTTGTGTATTATAAACATAATAATTATTAATTATATTGTTATATATGAAATACATAATTTACTGTATATTTAATTAATATATTTTAATTTTGGTGTCACAGATTCATTGTTAGTATATACAAATGCAACTCATTATTGTATATTTATCTTGTATCCTATAACCTTGCTAACCTCAGTTATTAGCTATGAATTAGAAATATTATTTTTGTAGGTTCTTGGGAATTTCCACATAAGCAATCATATGAAATGTAAAACAGGAGTGTTCAATTTTTACTTCTTTGCCCTGTTTTGTTGCCTTGTTGCCACATATTAAAACTTCCAGCATTATATTAGAGTGTTGATAGCAGACTGCATTTCCTTGTCCCTGATGTAATGGAAGAAAGTGTCCCATTTCTTATTAAATGTGATACTATCTATAGAGTTTTTGTAAATATTCTTAACAAAGTTGATGAATTTGTACCCTATTCCCATTTTCTGAGTTTGTTTTTTTCATGATAGAGTGTTAAATTTTATCAAAAACTTTTTTGCATTATTTGATATGATCATGTGATTTTTCTTCTTAAATTAACATGGTGAAATACATTGATTGATTTTTGATAATTAGCCAGTTGTGTATCCCTTGAATAAATCTCACCAGGTCATAATATATAATATTTTCATATGTTACTGAGTTCTACTGGCTAATATTTTTCATAAGAAATCTTGTCTTTTATTTTATGTAGTTTTGGTATCAGGGTAATACTAACTTCATAAAATAAATAATAAATTCTTTCTTCACTTTGTGTTTTATGGAAGAGATTATGCAGACTTGATGTTAAATCTCTAAATGTTTACAGTTATCAAAGGGCCCAACATACAGATGAGCCCCCACTAAGTTTCTTGCTCTGCCTATCACAGTAATAACTCTGGGTCAGGGGATCCTGGATGCTTGCTCTGCATTGGAGTTTCTAACTTATAATCCACAAATTTTGTAGCTGGTCTGATTTGTGATATATAAATATGGTTACCGCTGGAGAAATAATAGAGTCAAATTAATATATGCAAGATTTCCATAATGAAAATGGATAACTTATTTCTTAATGATATATCATTGATAATGATATATTTGATAAATGATATATTTGATATATGATATATTTGAGATATATATATATCAATGATATATTTGATAAATACTTTTTGGTATTGATTAATTTCATATTTACTTATTAAACGTGAGTTTATCCATATTACTTATCCATAAAGCTATAGAGCTCTTCTACGTATATTCTTTTATTGATTTTAATAAAAATATAATATCATTATATAACATCATTGATAATATATTTTTTATTTTGCATATCTAATTATACATGGATTATTAAATAACTATTGGAAAAATAGACTGAGTCTACAATAATGCATGAATTTTTTCATTACAATAAAGTTTAATTAGAAGTTTGAGTTATTGAGTTCTTGCTTGGGTAAACTAATTCCTCCATTACCAGTGGCAACACAAACATGTCAAAATTAGAGGATAGGACTAGGTAATGGAGAAGAATCACATCAAATAATTACACCTCTCAGTTTGACAGATCTTAAGTGAGGATTGGAAAATGATATCAGTTATAACAATATATTTTTATTTGCTTATTTTCCTACTTATAAAATTCATAAATAGTCTAGATTACATTATGTGAATATTTTTTCAATTATTCAGGTAATTGAAAGAGAAATTAACTTATTAAGAAAATATTAACAATAAATTAAGAACAGACATCTTGTAAGTTTATATTTTAAAATTGGTTAATGTTTCTTTTGGGAGGGGGGTCAAGATAGCAGAATATAAAGACGCAGAATTCACCTTCTTCCACAAACACATCAAAAATACATCTACATGTGAAACAATTCTCAATGAAAACTAACTGGAGACTCCTGTGCAACCAAGGCTGAAAGAAAAATTCACAGGAAATCAGGTAGGAAGGGAAGAGAAGCCATTAGATTGGGACCTGTGTCCCAGGGAGGGGACTCAGAAGAGGAGGGGGATTACATGAATGGAGAACCTCCCTGAAGAGTGAGCAGTTTGAGTCACATATTGGGCAGCCCAGCTCTGGGGTCCAACAATGGGAAGATGAATTCACTAGGCTGGTCGGAGGGCTGGTGGGGCTAACAGGAGGGCTGTGGGAAGCTTGGACTCTGCTCATGAGGAACATGCACATGCTTGCTTATTCCCAAAATAGGGCAGAGAAGGCAGATTAAAACTGCACAGGCCATTACTAGTTTCAGCAACTGCCCAGGTACATACCCCAACCTGGGCTGAGAGACTGCTCCAGCCCCACTTGACACAGCTCCACACTGGGGTGAGGGCTGCCACAACCAAAAAAAGAGTTCAGCTATGAGGCAGAAAGTCAACTCAGATCTCAAGTAGTGTCTGAGCAGGGTGGGGGCAACTATTACCAGGTCTTACAGAAGCAGCACATCAGAAGTAGTCTGGATCTCTGACTGGCCAAACTGCCAGAGCGCATGATCAGCTGAGCATCTATGCCAGCCCCTCTTGTCCCAGCACAACTCCCAACAGGAGTGAGGGTGCTGGTGCTGGGAGACGGGAGAGCACACACTTAAAGAGAACAGAGCCAGCTCAGACCTGACCCTTAGGGATTCTCCTCCAGCAACTTGGGACCCAACCCAGGACCTGATAGGGCAGGGAAGGCCACTGAGCAGAGGAGAAGCCCCAGCTCACAGCAGCCTCTGGCCCTAGCCCCTTCATCTCCAGAACCACCTCCTATCAAGGTGATAGGTTCCAGTACACCTTAGGTAAAGATATGACTTGTGTTTAAGTCAGATCCAGCTCTCCCACCAAAGCCACTGGGCACACACATACTCTATAGGGGCACTCCCACACAAGGACACCTCTTCAAGACTACATAAAGTAACTTGTTTCACCTAATTTCATAGAGGCAGAAAAAGTTAAGCAAAATGAGAAGATGGAGAAATTTGAGTCAACTGAAAGAACAAGAGAGAACTGTTGGAAGAACAACTAATGAAAGAGAAATAACGGATTTACCAAACAAAGAATTCAAAGAATTAGTATTAAGAATGCTAACTGAATTAGGGAAAAGAAGAGATGAACATAGTGAGAATTTTAACAAGGAACTAGAAAAATAAAAATGTATCAGTCAGAAATGAGGAACACAATAACTGAAATGAAAAACATACTGGAATGAATGAACAGCAGGCTACATGATACAGAAGAACACATAAGTGATCTGGAAAAAAGAATGATAGAAATCACCCAATCAGAACAGTAAAAACAAAAATAAATAAATAAAAATGAAAACATTTTAAGTGACCTTTGGGATAACATCAAGCATACAAACATTCATATTATAGTGGTCCTAGAGGGAAAGACAGAAAGAAGGGGGTTGAAAATATATTTGATGAAAATTATGGCTGAATATGTCCCAAACCTGAAGAAGGAAATAGATATCAAGTTACAGAAAACACAGGGGCTCCCAAGCAAGATGAACTAAAACAGACCCCCAGCAACACATATGATAATTAAAATGGCAAAATTTGAACATAAAGAGAGAATGCTAAAGGCAGTAAGAGAAAGACAAAGAGTAATGTACAAGGGAAGCCCCATAAAGATTCCAACTGATTTCTCTGCAGAAAGTTTTCAGGCCAGAGGGGAATGGCATGATGTATTCAAATTCCTGAAAGGGAATAACCTGCAACCTAGGATACTCAACACAGCAAGATTATCATTTAGAATAGAAGGAGAGAGAAATAATTTCTCAGACAAGCCAAAACTAAAAGAATTCAGCAATACTAAACCTACCCTAAACAAAATGTTGAAGGGTCTTCTCTAAATGTAAAAGAAGTAAGAATCCATAGGAAGGAAAAATCCCAATAGGAAAGGCAAATATATAGTAAGGACTGAAGATCACTTAAGTCAGCTAGTATGTATATGAAAAAAGAAAAATTTGTAAGATCCACAATAACTACAATAATAAGTAAAGGAAAAAACATGAAGATGTAAGATATGACATTAAAAACAGAAAATGTGGGGGGAGGGTAAAAAATGTAGATCTTCTCAAATGTGTTTAAACATAAATGACTATCATTTTAAGACAAGTAGATATAGGTCAACATATTTGAAGCTCATGGTAACCACATATCAAAAACCTGTAAGAGACAAAAAAACTAGATAGAAAGGAACACAAGCATACCACTAAAGAAAATCATCAAACCAGAAGGTAAGAAAGTAAAAAGAGAAAAAAAAGAACAGAGAAGAACTACAAAACAACTGGAAAACAAGGTTTAAAATAGCAATAAGTACATACCTATTAATAATTATTTAAATGTCAACAGACAAAATGCTCCAATCAAAAGACTTAGGGTGGGTAACTGGATATTCAAGACATCTTTATGTGGCTTACAAGAGACACACTTCAGAATTAAAGACACATACAGACTGAAAGTGAAGGGATGGAAAAAGACATTCCAAGGAAATGAAAGCAACAAGAAAGTTGGGTGGCAATACTCATATAAGACAAAATAGACCATAAATCAAAGTCTATAACAAAAGACAAAGAAGGGTATTATATAATGATAATAGGATCAATAAAAGAGGCGGATATAACACTCGTTAACATATATACACCTAACAGAGGAGGGCCTCGATATATGAAACAAATATTAATAGACATAAATGGAAAAATTAATAATAATATAATAATAATAGGGGACTTTAACAGCCCACTTAAATCAATGGAGAGATCATCCAGAAAGCAAATCAATAAAGAAACATTGGTCTTACATCACACATTAGACTGGTTGCACTTAATAGATATCTACAGTATATGTCATCTAAAAAGAGCAGAATACGCATTCTTTTCAAGTGCACATGGAACGCTTTCAGGATAGATCACATGCTATGCCACAAAACAAGTCTCAATAAATTAATAGGATAGAAATTATATCAAGCATATTTTTTGACCAAAAATGTTTGAATCTAGAAATCAATTACAAGAAGAAAAATGGGTATAGCAATAACACACAGAGACTAAACAACATGATACTAAAAAAACAATGAAGAAATCAAAGAGAAAATTAGAAAATACCTTGACAACAATGAAAATCAAACACAACTTTCCAAAATTTATGGGATGCAGCAAAAGCTGATCTAAGAAGCAAGTTTATAGCAATATAGGCCGACCTCAACAAATATCTCAAATAAAAACCTAAACTACCATATAAAGAAATAAGAAGAAGAATAAACAAAGCTCAAAGTCAACAAAGGGAAAGTAATAATAAAATCAGAGACCACCCCCATAAAAAAAGAAAATAAATGTTAAGAAAATGAAAACAAGAGCTATTTTTTTGAGAGGATAAACAAAATCGATAAACCTTTAGCCAGGATCATCAGGAAAAAAAGAGAGAGGACCCAAATAAATAAAATAAGAAATGAAAGAGGAGAAATAATAACAGATGCCACAGATATATAAAAATGTATAAGAGAATAGTACAAATGATTTTATTCCAAAAACTGGACAACCTGGAAGAAATGGGCCAATTTCAAGAAACATACAGCTTCCCAACACTAAATAAGGAATGAATTAATTTGGTAAAGTTGCAGGATACAAAATTAATACACAGAAATCTCTTGCATTTCTGTACACTAACAATGAAAGACCAGAAAGAGAGATTAAAGAAACAATCCCATTTACCACCACATCAAAAATAATAAAATATCTAGGAATAAACCTATCTAAGGAGGCAAAAGACCTGTATTCTGAAAACTCTAAGACGCTGATGAAAGAAATCAAAGATGACACAAACAGATGGAGAGATATACCCTGTTCTTGGATTGGAAGAATCAATATTGTTAAAATGGCTATACTACCCAAAGTAATCTACAGATTCCATGCAATCCCAATCAAATTACTAATGGCATTTTTCACAGAACTGGATAAAAAAAATCTTAAAAATTGTATGGAGACACAAAAGATCCTGAATAGCCAAAGCAATCTTGAGAAAGAAAAATGGAGCTGGAGGAATCAGGGTCCCTGACTTCAGACTATACTACAAAGCTACAGTCATCAAAACAGTATGGTACTGGCATGAAAACAGAAATATAGATCAATGGAACAGAACAGAAATCCCAGAAATAAAACCACACACCTATGGTCAATTAATCTATGACAAAGGAGGCAAGATTATACAATGTAAAAAAGACAGGCTCTACAATAAATGGTGCTGGGAAAACTGGACATCTACATGTAAAAAATGAAACTAGAACATTCTTTAATACCATATGCACACAAACAAACTCAAAATGGATTAAAGACCTAAATGTAACACTGGATACTATAAAGCTCTTAGAGGAAAACATAGGCAGAACACTCTTTGACAAATAATATGACTGTTAAGGGTTAATATCTAAAATATATAAACAGCTCAGGCAACTCAATATCAAAAAAAATAGACACTATTAAAAATGAGTAGAAGACCTGAATAAACATTTCTCCAAAGAAGTCATACAGATGGCCAAAAGGTACATGTAAAACTGTTCAACATCAGTAATTATCAGAGAAATTAAAATCAAAACCACAATGAGGTATCACCTCACACCTGTCAAATGGCTATCATCAAAATATCTACAAATAACAAATATTGGTGAGAATGTGGAGAAAAGGGAGCCCTTGTACACTGTTGCTGGGAATGGAAGTTAGTGAAGCCACTATGTAAAACACTATGGAAGTTCCTCAAAAACTAAACATAGAACTACCATATCATCCAGCAATTCTACTCCTGGGTATTTATACAAAGAAAATAAAACACTAATTTGAAAAGATACATGCACCCTAATGTTCATAGCAGCATTATTTACAATTGCCAAGATATGGAAGGAAACTAATTGTCCATCAACAGATGAATGGATACAGAAGATGTATATATAATGGAATACTACTCAGCTATAAACAGTGATGAAGTTTTGCCATTTGTAACAACATGGATGGACCTGGAGGGTATTATGCTAAGTGAAATAAGTCAGACAGAGAAAGACAAATATTCTATGTTATCACTCATACGTGGAATCTAAAAAATAATAAAACTGAATGCATATGACAAAACAGGAACACTTTCACAGATATAGAGAAGAAACTAGTGGTAACCAAAGAGGAGAAGGAAGGGGGGAGAGATGAGATGGTCCTATGGAATTAAGAGATACAAACTACTATGTATAAAATAAATAAGCAACAAGGATATATTGTACAGCACAGGGAAACGTAACCAAGTGAATTTTAATCTATAAAAAATATTGAATCACTATGTTTTACATTTGAAATGAATAAAATATTATAAATCAAGTATATTTCAATTAAAAATTAAAACACTTGTAAAGAATACATAGAGAGTATTATTTACAAATAAAGAAACCTGGACTCAAAGAATCATTAAATTATTGTATGACTCCTCCAAACAAATAAAATACAATAAAAGTAATGTTCATGATGTCAGAAACATGGTGGAATAAAAGGTCCACATTCCTCAACTCCCCCACAGAAACATAATTTTTCATCTGTCCATAGACAAAAGTGCCTTTGTGGAAGCCTTGGCACCAAGGAAGAGTCTGCAAAATGTTGATGGATTCCAAGACTAATAAGGTTCACTTCCAGAAGGCAGGCCCTCACCCTGGTGGCAAGCTTGCTGTGTTTCAGTCCCAGATGGGAACTTGAGACAGCCTTGTGCTCCTATTGACTCTGCTCTTGTCCCACTTTTGCATGGTCTTCCAACCAACTCCATCCACCAATGGATAGGGGAGAAGCCATACCCACCAGCAACCCCTGGTAACAGACCTTCTTATAGACTCTGAAAGAGCCCATAACCCAGCAGCAGCCCTGCCTGACTGTGGTCCCAAGGCTGTCCTATCAGGCTGGGAACCAGAGAGAAGTCAGTCCTTACATGCCAAAACCAGTCTTAAAGACTGGAAAAAGTCTCTGCTCCTTCGAATGACAACACATGGCTAAACATATCATGAAGAATCAGGGCAAATATGACACCACCAAAGGAAACTATTACATCTTGAAAATTGAGTTTATACAATTTATCTCATTTCCTATAAGAAATTACAGTAGAAATATAAATACTTCCTACTGTAGTTTACATCACATGACTATATACTTAGAGTAATTAATAGGCAAGTGAATATACATTTTAATTCTGTATCTGTTTTTTTTAATTAGCTACTCATAAGCCACCATTTGGTTATGTAAGAAGATGCTTACAATAATAATGATAAAAATAAAATATATTGCTTACAATATGCCAGTAACTGTGCTATGTATTTTGAGCATGGGGTATTGTTTGACCCTCAATAAACATATGCATTATTATTACCATCTCTTTATACACTCTTAGTACCTGAAACCTATTAAATGTTTCTAGAAAATTAAATCTAATGGAATAACTCATATTATTTAGCTTTGATGTAGCTGGAAACCAGGCTTATTTAATGTAAGAGACATGCTGTTAACTATTTCATTGGTTCTCTTAAAAGCATCTTGTAATTTTTAAAAAGACATGTCTTCTAAGTTACACATATTATATTTATTATCATGTAACTCAGAAAATAACACAGATTCTTCACTTAAAACATCCATTCTATCCAAATAAAATCAGCCTCAATCTGAGAATCTTCGAAGAACATAGAAATTACCAGCTCCTAAACATAAAAGGTCTTTGTGAAAATATATAAGTAGCAGAACAGATGTATATTATGGCATCAGGATATAAGTGTTTGATGTCTGGGTGTGGTGCACATGTACTTTTTGTTTGTTTCGTTTCTGCTAGGGCAAACTTTGAAATAATCCTTACATGTAATAGTTTATAATGTAGAACAAGTTCCCTTTTATGAAAGTTGAATATTTACAAGTACACATTTTATATCCATACCTTTTTTCTTGATATTTTGATTATTTTCAATAGATATTATTCATCATCTCCTTAAGATTATGATATTTATAAATATTAATCAGAATCTAACATGAAAACAATAGCACATCACAGGTATAAGAGGAACGTTTATTATATACATACATTATTTAGCCCTTATTCCATTTCTCAGAATTTAACAAGGTTAACTTCCCCACCCACTTAACACACACAAACAAACACATATAAAATAATTAAAAAATTTGTCTGGTCGTGCCTTATTAGATATAAGCACATGAGAGCCATGTGGAAAATTAATTAAGAATAATTTTTAGTTTGATTATTTGACAGGATGAAGAGACAAATTTAAATTGACGTTAACTGTGAAACTCATAGACATATTATTGGAAAGGTAGAAAAGTCAATGAATACTTCAAGGAGATATTAAATTAATATACCATGGAAAGCACATACAAATAAAATAACAGTAAACATGGCCAAAATTTATAGAGAGTTTAGAAAACTTTCCAGGCTATCACATAAATGTTTAGCTTTGTAATACCATTTCAGTACTGCAGTGGCAATTATTCTCTCTAGATACTGAAGAACTGAAGGGGAAAGGACATGGAAAATAATTTTTTGTCTGGATTCAACCAATCTCTAAACTATTCTCATTTAAATGAATAAAATGAACATGAACATTAACAAACCACAAAGTGTGTGGTACATTGTAGATAATTTAGAGAAAATTGTAGTCCTATAAAAAGTGGTGTTTTTGAGAGCAGGAAGAATATTTTAAGCTAAAATAAATCCCAAGTGACGAACACAAAGGCTGACACATAGCAAGTCTCATTAATGTTTATTTAGTACAATATTAGAATAAATTCAAGATGCCAAATATCTGACATTGTACCTATTCCATAAAATGGGCTCTCTATGGAAATTTTTCCTGGTCATATCTTGTTTTATATTGCAATTTAGATATAACTTATTGTTATTAAGGCACTACACTGATTATTTTGACTCCAGAAAATGAGATCGATCAAAAATAACCTAAATATTCAAAACTGTCCCTAGTTTTAATATCTTGAAATGAATTAATATGAATTTGGAATGTCAAATGTAAAAATACTGTGGTAGCCTTCATGGAGTGAAGGAAAAGGACGGTTTACACATTTTTACTTTCATAATTTTTTTGTAGCATATAGGAAAAAGAAAATGACAGCACTTTATACAAATGACCCTCAGATACAATTTGTTATTTAGAAATAACTTTTTTTCGCCACAAAAATGATTGAGTTAGAAAGAAAAACAACAATTAAAAAACCACCTAAATTTTAGAATTGAAATTGGTCATAAACTTAAATACCTTGTCACATTAATTTCAGAGAGGAGAACGCAAGTAATTTGCTTTTCTTTGATGAAATTATATGTACTCAATTTAATTTGATCAACACTTAAAGTCATGATTTGAGTAAATAATGGGAAAACAACAGTTTGTTTTGAGAACAATTTTTGAACAAATTCAAAATGTATAAGGTATCTGCTTTATGGCATGTAATACTTATGAAGGTAAAACTGGTTTATCAACTTGAGAAAAGTGTCATTGGCTTATTAAATAGGAGAAAGTCAGAGTGGGAGAATCATTAAATAGGTTTATTTTTCCTACTTCTGGAAGATCACTTAGGGAGTGATCTATAGCTTTCCTTATCTCTGCCAGCTAACAGAATAGTCATTTTATATTTTCAAGGATTAGAAAGTTAAATCTAAACTAAATTAAAAAAAATTGATCTTATTTCTATTCAAAGCTAATACATTTCCATTCAAACACAAATCTCTCTAAGGTCAGTGACCTTCATTGGGATGGAAATTTTTGTTTGCTCACTTTCTTCATCTCCTTAAGGCTTACAATGACCTTGGTTTAGATGATTTGTGATTTGGGATGAGAAAAGAAATAAGAAAAAAAAAAAAACCCTTATACTTAACCGTCTTGAGGTAATTATCAAAAATTAAGATTTATTAAACTGTAACTAAATGAGGGCTCATATTTTTGTTAGCTCATGAGAAACAGGAAGATATATTAATGTCACTGAAAACAGAAACAATTATTGCATTTAATGAAAAATTCATGTCATCCACAATTGTAGGTAAACACACAAACAGAAATTCTAATCATCAGGAGCTGAGAAAAAATTCAGTTGACAATTAAATTTTATTTAGTAAAGTAACAATTTTGTTTAACATTTCAATTTGAAAATACATATTTCATTTTATAGTACTTGAGATATTTTTCCAGTCAGGATAGCATGAAACAGAAATATACTATATGTTAGAAACTGATATTATTTTACTGAGAAATAATTTTAAATGAATTTAGCAGCTAGCTTACATACAATAAGAGAACTAGAAAATGTACACTTTAAAAATGTATTGGATGAAAGATATGACTACTAGAATATGAGTTTATAACTCACATCACTATTATATATGGTATGTGATTATTTATATAGTCAGTTAAAAGTGCAGTGTTGATTTTATTTACATACCGTTTTGAATTTATGTTAATAAAAACAAATGAATATTTACTATTTTAAATTCAAGCTAAATTATTACATTCCAATTAAGAAGGGTACCCAATTTGAGATCTCTGTAGATATTATAAATACATAGTAAAATTCATAATTTATCTTTATTCGATGCAAAATCTATAGAACATTTCTATTGTTTAACTGAAACAAATACACTGTCAGATATTTATCCAGCCATTGGTATTACTTCCTTGGAAAAATGTCTATTCAGATTCTCTGCCCATTTTTTTTCTTCTTTTTTAAAATAATTTTTTTAATTGCTTTACAATGTTGTGTTAGTTTCTGCTGTACAGCAAAGTGAATCAGTTATACATATATCCACTCTTTGTTAGATTTCCTTCCCATTTAGGTCACCACAGATCACTGAGTAGAGTTTCTAGTGCTAAACAGTAGGTTCTCATTTGTTACCTATTTTATACATAGTGGTGTATATAGTCAATCACAATTTTCCAATTCGCCCTCCCCAACTTCCCCCCTTGGTAACCATAAGTTTGTTCTCTACATCTGTGACTCTATTTCTGCTTTGCCAATAAGTTCATCTGTACCATTTTTCTAGATTCCACAATAAGCAATATTATATTTTTCTCTTTCTGACTTACTTCATTTTGTATGACAGTCTCTAGGTCCATCATGTCTCTGCAAATGGCACTATTTCATTTCTTTTAATGGCTGAGTTGTATATCCATTGTACATACGTACCACATCTTCTTTATCCACTCTTCTGTCAATGGATATTTAGGTTGCTTCCATGACTTGGGTATTGTAAACAGCGCTGCAATGAACATTGGGGTGAATGTATCCTTTCAGATCATGTTTTTCTTTGGACAAATGCCCAGGAGTGTGATTGCTGGATCATATGGGAACTCTATTTTTAGTTTTTTAAGGAACCTCCAAACTGTTTTCCATAGTGGCTGTACCAATTTACCTTCCCACCGACAGTGCAAGAAGGTTCCCTTTTCTCCACACCCTCTCCAGCATTTATTGTTTCCAGATTTTTTGATGATGCCCATCCTGACTGGTGTGAGGTAATACCTCATTGTAGTTTTGGTTTGCATTTCTTTAAAAATTAGTGATGTTGAGCATCTTTTCATGTGCTTTTTGGCCATCTGTATGTCTTCTTTGAAGAAATGTCTATTTAGATCTTCCCCCCATTTTTTGATTGGGTTATTTGTTTTTTTTAATATTGAGCTGAATGAGCTATTTGTATATTTTGGAGATTAATCCCTTGTCAGTTGCTTTATTTGCAAATATTTTCTCCCATTCAGAGGGTTGTCTTTTTGTTTTGTTTCCTTTGCTGTGCAAAAGATTTTAAGTTTAATCAGATCCCATTTGTTTATTTTTTTCATTACTTTAGGAGGTGGATCAAAAAAGATCTTGCTGTGATTTATGTCAAAGAATGTTCTGCTTATGTTTACCTCTAAGAGTTTTATAGCAACTGGCCTTACATTTAGGTCTTTAATCCATATTTTTTTCTTTTTTTTTTTGTGGTACGCGGGCCTCTCACTGTTGTGGCCTTCTCCCGTTGCGAAGCACAGGCTCCGGACGCGCAGGCTCAGCGGCCATGGATCACGGGCCCAGCCGCTCCGCGGCATGTGGGATCCTCCTGGACCGGGGCACAAACCCATGTCCCCTGCATCGGCAGGCGGACTCTCAACCACTGCGCCACCAGGGAAACCCCTTTAATCCATTTGGAGTTTATTTTTGTGTATGGTGTTAGGGAGTGTTCTAATTTCATTCTTTTACATGCAGCTGTCCAGTTTTTCCTAGCACCACTTATTGAAGAGACTGTCTTTTCTCCATTGTATATTCTTGCCTCCTTTGTCATCAATAAGGTGACCATAGGTGAGTGGATTTATCTCTGGGCTTTCTATCCTGTTCCATTGATTTATATTTCTTTTGTTTTTGCCAGTACCATACAGTCTTGATTCTGCCCATTTTTAAAAACTGTGTTGTTTGTTTCTTTGATATTGAGTTATATAATTCTTTGTATATTTTTGATATTAAACTTATCAAATGTGATTTGCAATACCTTTTCCCATTCAGTAGGCAACATGTACTGCCTATGTTTTTTATTCCTCATAAGTTTTATGTTTGCAGGTCTTATACTTAACTTTTAATCCATTTTGAATTTGTTTTGCATGGTATGAGAGAGTAGTCCAGTTTGATTCTTTTGCATGTAGCTGTCCAGTTTCCCCAGTACCATTTTTGAAGAAGCTGTCTTTTTCCCATTAAATTCTTGCCTCATTTTTAGTAGAGTAATTGCCTATATAAGTGGGAGTTCTATTTCTGTGAAAAATGCCATTGGTATAATGATAGGGATTGCATTGAATCTAGATTGCCTTGGTCATTTTGACAATATCAATTCTTCCATTCCTGGAGGTTGGTATATCTTTCCATCTCTTTGTGTTGTCTTCAATTTCTTTCATCACTGACATAATTTTCTGAGTACAGGATTTTTACCTCCTTAGTTAGATTTATTCCTAGGTATTTGTTTTTGATTTGATTGTAAATGGGATTTTCTTAATTTCTCTTTCTCTTAGATTGTTGTCATTTCTGTATAATAATTTTGTACTCTAAAATTGTACTGAATTCAGTGATGAATTCTACTAGTTTTTTAGTAGAGTCTTTAGGATTTTCTATGCATAATATCATGTTGTTTGCAAACAGTGACAATTTTACTTCTTTCTTTCTAGTTTGGATTCCTTTTATTTCATTTTCTGTCTGATTGCTGTGGCTAGGACTTCCAATATTATGTTGAATAAAAGTGGTGAGAGTGGGCATTCTTGTCCTGTTCCTGATCTTAGAAGAAATGATTTCAGCTTTTAATCTTGAGTCTGATGTTAGCTGTGGGCTTGTGATATATGGCCTTTATTATGCTGAGATATGCTCCCTCTATACCTACTTTGTTGAGAATTTTTATCATAAATGAATGTTGAATTTTGTCAAAAGCTTTTTCTGCATCTATTGAGATGATCATATGATTTTTATTCTTCAATTTGTTAATTTAGTGTATCACATCGATTGATGGATATTGAACCATCCTTGCATCCCTAGGATAAATCCCACTTGATCATGGTATATGATCCTTTTAGTGTATTACTGAATTTGGTTTGCTAATATTATGCTGATTACTTTTGCATCTATATCCATCAGTGATATTGGCCTGTAATTTTCTTTTTTTGTGATATCTTTGTCTCTTTGGTATCAGGGTTTGGAAGTGTTCCAAAGGTTTGGTATGAGTTTGGAAGTGTTCTTTCCTCTACAATTTTTTGAAATAGTTTGAGAAAGATAAGTGTTAACTCTTCTCTACATGTTTGGTAGAATTCACCTGTGGAGCCATTTAGTCCTGGACTTTTGTTTGTTGGGAGTTGTTTTATTACTGACTCAATTACATGACTGGTAATTGTTCTGGCCATATTTTGTATTTCTTCCTGGTGAAGTCTTGGGGGATTGTACATTTCCAGAAATTTGTCCATTTCTTCCATGTTGTCAATTTTATTGGCTTATAATTGTTCTTAGTAATCTATTATGATGCTTTGTACTTCTGTGGTGTCTGCTATAACTTCTCCTTTTTTATTTCTGAATTTATTGCTTTGGACCCTCTCTCTTTTTTTTCTTAATGAGTATGGCTAAAGTTTTATCAATTTATTTTTATCTTTTCAAAGATCCAGCTCTAAATTTCATTGATCTTTTTGATTTTTTAAAAAAAATCTATTTCATTATTTCTGTTCTAATATCTACAATTTCTTTTCTTCTATGAACTTTTGGTTTTGTTTGTTCTTTGTTTTCTAGTTCCTTTAGGTGTAAGATTAGGTTGTTTATTTGAGCTTTTTCTTATTTCCCTAGGCAGGCCTGTTTTGCTGTATACTTTCCTCTTAGAACTGATTTTTGCTGTGTTCCAAGGAGTTTGGATCATTATGTTTTCATTTTCATCTGTATCCAGGTATTTTCTGATTTCTTCATCTATTTCTTCAGTGATCCATTTAAGTAGTTTAAAATGTCCAGGAGCAGCACAAACAGGCTTCCCTGCTTTGTAATTTGGGCAAGGGAGACAATTGAGGTTGACACTTTTGGGGGTCTTGTTAATGTTTCCCCAGCAATATTGATTCATGAAGGCTATCATTTTGTCAGTAGACCAATGGTTTAATGCATGTACACTGGTGAAGAGTGGGAATTTTACAACCTCCAGTAGGACTGGGTTGTTATTTGGTCGAAACCAGAGCTTTCTCTTTTTATCAAACTAACCTGTATGGAATTTACAGTATTTTTCTTTTCTGAGGCTAACTGCTGAGATTCTCTAGCTAGTTTTTATAAATTATCATTTGGGGAAATATCCCTTTGGACCATGACAGAGTTTTGGCTGCTGTTCATCCATTTAAGGGCAGGATTTGTTACAGAAATATCAGCAGCGATTTCCATTTGCTTCCAGCGAGTCAGGTTTAGAATGCCCCAGAACCTTAATAATGTCTAAAGTGTCAGTAAAAGTACTGAATTCAATAATTTTTGAAACAGGGGCCATTTAAAATTTTGTTTCCACTAGAAGCAAGGAAGCCATGTTGCTTCCACAACATGACAAAATCATGGGTTACTCCAAAAGCATGTATACTATCAGTATAAATAGTGTCAGTTTTGTCCCTGTCTAAAGTACAAGTCCCTGTAAGAGTACATAATTTAGCCTGTTGGGCTGAAGTAGCCATAGGCAAAGATGTTGCCTCAACAACATCAAAAGTATTCCTAATAGTATACTCTGCACAATATTTGCCATTGTCACCTTTTAAATAAAAACCATCAGTGAACCATGAGAAGTCAATGTTACCCAGTAGAATTTCCTGCATATCATTACAAAGAGTCAGGACATGGTTTATCAGCATTAAGCAGTCATGAGGGACTTTGTTGGCAACAGAAGGGAAAAGGATAACAAGTAAACGTTGTCATACTTAAAGGAGTTATGTGTGGGAGAGTTAAAAGAAAGAACTTCATAGGAGGTGAGGCGTCCGGCTGAGAAATGTTGAGTGTAATGAGAATTCAGGAGAGCTTCTACTGCATGAGATAGGAAAATGGTTAAAGGGGATCCCACAACAATTTTCTCCATGGTATTAACCAAAACGGTTAAGGTTGTAATGGCCCTAAGGCAAGATGGTTATCTCCACATCATGGCGTCCAGCTGTTGGCTATAACACCTTATGGGTCAATGGCAGTCCCTGTGGTTTGAGGTAAGTAGCCGAAGGCCATTCCCTTTCTTTTCATATATCAAAAGAAAAAAGTGACTTTGATATTTGGCATGCCCAAGGACAGGTGGGTTCATCAAACTCACCTTTAAGGCCTTAAAGGAGAAGGCTATGTGTTCTGGCTCTTCCCATAAAGTTGGGTTAGGGTTGTTATTGTTGGGGAAAACATACATATTTGGCCATAAGAGAGAAATTTGGAATCCAACTTCAGTAATAACCAATTAGCCTGAGAAAACCTCACAGTTGGCACATAGTTTTGAATTTTGAGAAACTTAGGGCACCATGAAGTCTATCTGGATCTAGGTGTAGCTCTTTTTCTAATATCAGATGCCCTAAATATCAAACCTGGGTTTGGGAAAACTGCAATTTTTTCTTTGTCACCTTATATCCCTTTAAGGCTAAAAGCTTTATTTAGTAGGTGGATGCAGTCTTCCTATGAGGAGGCTTGAGAAGGAGAGCAAAGAAACAAATCATCCACATTTTGCGATAAAGTAGAATCTCTAGGGAAACTTTATGTTATCCAGATCAGCCTTTTAGGATTTGCAAGAAATAAGGATTCTCAGTAAAACCCTGAGGCATTACTTTCAGGTGAATTGGTTTTCTTCACAAGTGAATGTAAAAAAGTATAGCTTCATCAACTGGAATACTAAAGAATGCACTGGACACATCAATTACAGTAAAGAATTTACTTCCAGTGTGAATGGATGCTAGTAATGTAAGAGGGTTAGGAGCAACAGGGTATCAAAGGATAGCAATGCTGCTTATTGCTCAGAGGTCCTAGATAAACCTAAACTTTGGCCCTTAGGTTTTCTTACCAATTAAATGGGAGTGTTCAGGGGCTAGTACAGGGATAATAAGGCCTTAAGCTTTGTGATCTTCTGTTAAGGGCTTTAGGCCTTGAAGGGCTTTTTTATTTATGGGACATGGATTAATTCTAGAAAGAGATTTTGATGGGTCTATTTGAATCTTGACAGGAGGTATGCTATGAATTTTGCCAATATCAGTTGGAGATTTTGCCCATAAGAAGAGTGGTAGCTAATTCAACCAGGACAAATTATCAGTGTTCCAGAATCAGCTCTAGTATCCTCAAGAGACAAAACAGATAAAAGATATCAAAGGGTCATTTAATTTACCTAGTTGGTTACTTTGATGACTACTGTCAAAGCCTAGAATTATTTCCCCCCTTTTGGGATGCAGAAATTCCATCATGATACTTCTCTAAGAAGTCATGGTCTAATAAATGGGAAAGGGCAGAGGAGCTAAGGAGAATAGGATGTGCATCTCTCAAAGGGCCTAAACAGAAGGGAATCATAGGTTTAGAGATAGGAACTTCTTGAGGTTCATTATTGATCCCCACTATTTGAACTGTTTTAGTACTCTGAGGCAGGGACTGTTTTATAGTAGTGGGGTTGAGCACCAAGAGTATGGCTCTGATATCAATTAGCACTAGAAGAGATTCATCCTCAATCTTGAGAAATGTTTCTCCAAGCTGATTAAGAGGAAGGATTGTGAAAAGCCCCTGTAGTTCCTCAGATCCCCATCTCTGAGAACTGGAATAATGTTGGAAAGGCTGGTTAGAAGGCTGAAGATACCTAAAGCACTTAAATTTGTAATAGTCTCTTTTCCAATGTCCTGGCTTTTGCAATAATAGCAGCAATTAGGAGAGTTTTGGTATTAGGAGACTTCATTTGCTGGAGTTGAATATTAAGAATTTTGGCAATCTTCCTTTGAAGTGACTCATTTAGAGTACAAGAGAGCTGGCTTGCCAAGTTGACTAAATCTTTGGTGGAATAGTTTCCCTTTCTATCTTAGCCTTTTTTTACTAGAAAGGAAAGGTCAGCCCACTAATGAACATAGTTAAAAGCTACTCAGATGGAGTCAAGCTCTGAATGAAGACCTGTATTTCTTTAAAAATACTCAACTCTATTGTAATAATCCTGAACAGGTTCGTCAGATTTTGTGTGTAAACCTAAATCTGTTGCAATCAACAGGCTTTGGAAAAGCCCTAGGTATTAGTCAATTAAGTTGCCTAGGGATTACCCAAACCTGATATCATATAAGTTAGCAGGCTGGTCTCCAGGTGGTAGACCTTTTAGGATTTTCCCAGTTAGCAGTGTTCATCCAGTGCTAGGTCTATCCTTCACTGACAAGCATATGAACTAGATGATATAAGTCAGAGAAACCAGGTTGCCAAGTTTTAATGACTACATTAAATTCCTTAGCAAATCTGTGAGGATCTTTGGTTACCTTGGAAAATCTTTAACTATGGCTCACAGTTCTCCTTTAGTCCAAAGAACATAAGAAATTAAGGGTTTACCCTCTGGATTCTCAGAAGGCTTAAATTTAAAGTGACAGGTTCTAACAATGTCAAGAAAAGGGAATGGGGGAGTTTCAGAGAAAACAGGGGGTTTGGTGAAAGTATTAGTATGTAGGAATTGAGGGCATAGTGGAAGCTTAGGTGGTGTAGGAGGGAAGGAAGTGGAGTCTGGCCATAAAGAGCCAGAGGAGAGGACAAGACAGAGTTGAAAACAGAGCCTAAGACAAAGAAGCCACAGAAGAAGAGTCCGAGGCTTCTAGGGCCATTTTATCTTTCTTTACCTATTTGTTTGCCTCAGTTAACCTTAAAATCTTTTTTTGGAGACAGGCAATTTTAGACTCCTGATAACACTGGGAGGCAACTCCTGTTCCTGAAGGAATGAGCCAGTGCCTAGACAGTGAAACACTCTGACCTCAAAATCAGACCTAAGTGCCAAACAAGTACTTGCATAGAGAACAAGGCCTTAACCTGAAAGACAAAACCTTTAAATAATCCTGAATGAAGCCTGGAGAGCTTCAAACACAAAGAGGATGTGAGCTGGGATCTAGGAGGAATATGTACCTTGAAATTTCAGGGTTGGTGAGAAAACAGTGAGTAACGACGGGCTCAATTGTGGGTACTGCAACTGTTTGCTCACCAGCTTGGCAGAGTCTTCTCTGGTCCCCATATGGGCCACCAAAATGTTAACTTGAAACAAATAGACTGCCAGATATTTATTCAGCAAAGATAGGTTATTTAAGATCAGCAGAGAATTGCAATTCTGAGTCTGCCACCATGACCAGCCACATGCAAGTCCCTTCACAGCAAGGGGAAAAGAAAATTTTTATAGAAAGGAAAAGGAAGAGGGCTATAGTAAACAAATAGCTTTTCACTGGCTGAATCCTTGCCAGGGTAGAAGGAGAGCTCTTCTTGCTGGGCTCTGCTATTTTCACACGGTATGAGAGCTTTCCCTTCTGGTCTTCTAACTTTATTTAATTGAGGTCTCTGCTAATTAATTTTTACACTATTATTTACATAAATGCGTGAGCACTACTAACAAACTCAGAAGGATAAAAATATGCATAAAACACTAGATCTAAAGTAAATAAGATGAAAACAGCAAGTTTTAGAACACAAGTCCTTCCTTTCCATTTGAAAGGACATTCTTTATAAATGCAGACTCACCTTGCTTTTTATTGGATTGGTCAAAAAGTTTGTTCAGGCTTTTCCAAAACATCTTATGAAAAACCCAAATGAACTTTTTGGCCAACCCAATAGAGCTGAGTTCTGATGTTCAGATACATTAGTAGTTTAAGTATTACATAGTAGTAACCATCCTCAAATGACAGCCTTGTTGTAAAAGTTACTTTTTTCGCCCTCTAAATGTGCTGTTTGAGACTAGACCTCTAGAAAAAACTTTTCCAGAAGTAACTCCTCCATGATTTGATTATTAGATAATATTTTTTGGCGATATATGGACACTTCTCATGTGCTCTAAGCTCATGAATTTTCCACTAGAACATCTATTTAATAAGTGTTAATAAGAAAATTGTTTTGTGTAGTTTACCATAAATTCTAAATGATATTTTCACATATCATTAAAAAAAATAAGACCCATCTCTTGTTATAAAACAAAAACAAAAACAGAGCCTCGACAGTAGTTAGAGGAGTAGAAGCAGATTTTAATCAGGAACTACTCCAGTAGTGGAAAGTACTCAATTCCATATACAGAAATGATGAGTGGGGATTTATAGTCAAAAAGCAGAGGGAGGGGGTTGGTGGATGGAAAATTACTAAGAATCTAGGGCAGCTCTTGCTAAACTGACCTAATAGAATTCTTGTTGAAGGCAGGTCAGGGTGATCAGATGTCCCCTGGGGGATGATAGGGAAATAGAAATTTGGTCAGATACTAAGGGTGGTCTGATATCGAGGGAAAGGCTTCTCTCTAAACTAATTTAGCAGAATTCTTGCCAAAACTGGACTCTACATGAACAGACACAAAAGCCCGAGGTTGGACTAGTCGAGCAAAAGGTCCAGAGAAACCTGACTAAAGTTTGGTCAAGGAGAGGCTCTGTCACCCTGACAATCATTCATCTCTGAGAGGAAAATATCTCATTATAATAATGTTCAAGATAGTTTCAGGAAATGTGTTTCATCACAATCTTAATACTCCAGTCAATGAACAGCCCCCCAAAGACTCATTAATAATGGCAGAAATGGCTACACACTTATCTGACATTTACTTTCAGATCAAGATCCCATTTGGATCTTTCTAAGTGATGTACTGAGAGACCATAGTCAGATCTGTTTAAGAAAGCTGAGTTTACGTTCATTTGCAATTGTTTTTTCATTATATTTGGAAGCAAGATAAATATAATACAATTGTATTTTCAACTCTGTGGTGACATAAGGGATTGAGAGAGCAAGCAGTGACTTTTTTCATGAGGCAAAGGCTTCTTTTATTCTCCAGTGTAAACTTAATGAGAGAATTGCTTTCTCCGCTGTACAGTGAACTGAAGGTCATCATCAATTCTGTTTACTCCTGTTGCAAAAGACTCCACTGCTTGTAAATAATTCATGATACTATGTTATAAATAACATTTTATGTAAAAGAAGACCCTGCCTGGGTTTACTAAGTGTCTCTTTAATCTTTAGAAATATATTCAAATAGCTTCCACCTTCGTATATAGCCTTAGCATAGTCTCATAAAAAATTGCTTTCTAAACCTTCACTATGAAACCCTAGGATGTCTTATTGTTGAAATAAAGAGAACTTGTTGCATAAAGTTAAATTGGCATGCAGTGGCTTATTATTTTTAAGATTTCTCAAAAAGAAGCAAGGAAATGCATGGAATGTAAATTTCTTGGAAAAATTCTTCTAAAATATTGTACAAAATTTTGTTTTACAGCATTCACTTCACTGGTTTCTCTCATTAAACTTTACTTAAAAATGAGTAAAATTATGATGATTAAGAGTTTTCCAGTAAAATAAAAAGATATATAAACAAATAATTTCTTTTAACTATACATGAATATATTATGTGTTTTACCACATGTGATATTGTACAGTTTAGATGTGTAAATATATGCATATCTCACAGTTTGTTAAAATGTTTGACATTTCAAGGAGACGTTCATGATGGTAGAGGAGTAAGACGTGGAGATCACCTTCCTCCCCACAAATACATCAGAAATACATCTACATGTGGAACAACTCCTACAGAACACCTACTGGACACTGGCAGAAGACCTCAGACTTCCCAAAAGGCAAGAAACTCCACACGTACCTGGGTAGGGAAAAGAAAAAAGAAAAAACAGAGACAAAAATATAGGGATGGGAACTGCACCACTGGGAGGGAACTGTGAATGAGGAAAGGTTTCCACATACTAGGAAGCCCCTTCACTGGCCGAGACTGTGGGTGGCGGGGGAGAAGCTTCAGAGCCACAGAGGAGAGTGCAGCAACAGGGGTGCAGAGGGCAAAGCAGGGAAATTTCCGCACAGAGGATCGGTGCCAACCAGCCCTCACCAGCCCGAGAGGCTTGTCTGCTCACCCACCGGGATGGGTGGGGGCTGGGAGCTGAGGCTCAGGCTTCAGAGGTCAGCTCCTACAGAGAGGACTGGGGTTGGCTGTGTGAGCACAGCCTGAAGGGGGCTAGTGTGACACAGCTAGCCCAGAGGGAATCTGGGAAAAAGTCTACCTGCCTAAGAAGCAAGAGACAATTCTTTCGGGGTGTGCAAGGAGAAGGGATTCAGAGCACCACCTAAACGAGCTCCAGAGATGGGCACAAGCTGTGGCTATCAGCACAGACACCAGAGACAGGCATGAAATGGTAAGGCTGCTGCTACAGCTACCAAGCATCCTGTGTGCAAGCACAGGTCACTATTGACACTTTCCCTCCCGAGAGACTGTGCAGCCTGCCACTGCCAGGGTCCAGTGATCCAGGGACAACTTCCCAGGGAGAACACACGGTGTGCCTCAGGCTGTTGCAACATCACAACGGTCTCTGCCACTGCAGGCTCACCCCGCATTCCGTACCCCTCCCTCTCCCTGGCCTGAGTGAGCCAGAACCCCCTAATCAGCTGCTCCCTTAACCCCATATTGTCTGAGTGAAGAACAGATGCCCTCAGACAACCTACAAGTAGAGGCAGGGCTAAATCCAAAGCTGAACCCCAGGAGCTGTGTGAACAAAGAAGAGAAAGGGAAATTTCTGCCAGCAGCCTCAGGAGTAGTGGATTAAATCTCCACAAACAACTTGATGTTCCCTGCCTCTGTGGAATACCTGAATAGACAATGAATCATCCCAAAATTGAGGCAGTGGACTTTGGAAGCAACAATATATACATTTTATCCATTTTTTCTCTTTTTGTGAGTGTGTACGTGTTTGCTTCTTTGGGTGATTTTGTCTGTATAGCTTTGCTTTTACCATTTTTCCTAGGGTTCTGTCAGTTTTTTTTGTTTTGTTTTGTTTTTTTGTATAGCTTTTAGCACTTAATATCACTGGTGGATTTGTTTCTTGGTTTGGTTACTCCCTTCCTTCTTCTATTATTTTTATTACTTTTTAATTTTTTTTATTTTTAATAAATATTTTTTACTTAAACAACTTTATTTTATTTTACTTTAATTTTTCTTTCTTTCTTTCTTTCTTTTTTTCTCCCTTTTCATCTGAGCTGTGTGGCTGAAAGGGTCATAATGCTGTGGCTGGGTGTCAGGCCTGTGTCTCTGAGGTGGGAGAGCCGAGTTCAGGACATTGGTCCACAAAAGACCTTCTGGCTCTATGTAAAATGAAATGGTGAAAGCTCTCCCTGAGATCTCCATCTCAAGGTTAAGACCCAGCTCCACTCAATGACTAGCAAGTTACAGTGCTGGAAACCTCCTGATAAACAACTAGCAAGACAGGAACACAAAACCCACCCATTAGCAAAGAGGCTGCCTAGAGTCATATGAAGTTCACAGACACCCCAAAACACACCACCAGAAACAGTCCTGCCCAACAGAAGGATAAGATCCAGCCTCAGGCACCACAATACAAGCACTAGCCCCCTCCACCAGGAAGCCTACACAACCCACTGAAACAACCTTAGCCATTGGGGGCAGACACCAAAAACAACGGGAATTATGAATCTGCAGACTGAGAAAAGTAGAGTCCAAACACAGTAAGTTAGGTGAAATGAGAAGACAGAACTATACATAGCAGATGAAGGAGCAAGGTAAAAACCCAACAGACCAAACAAATTAAGAGGAAATAGGCAGTCTACCTGAAAAAGAATTCAGAGTAATGATAGTAAAGATGATCCAAAATCTTGGAAATAGAATGGAGAAAATAAAAGAAACATTTAACAAGGACCTAGAAGAACTAAAAAGCAAACAAACAATGATGAACAACACAATAAATGAAATGAAAAATACTCTAGAGGGAATAAATAGCAAAATAACTGAAGCAGAAGAATGGATAAGTGACCTGGAATATAAAATAGTGGAAATAACTACTGCAGAGCAGAATAAAGAAAAAAGCATAAAAAGAATTGAGGACAGTCTCATAGACCACTGGGACAACATTAAACACACCAACATTCAAATTTTAGGGGTCCCAGAAGAGGAAGAGAGAAAGGGACTGAGAAAATATTGGAAGAGATTATAGTGGAAACCTTCACTAACATGGGAAAGGAAATAGTTAATCAAGTCCACGAAGCGCAGAGAGTCCCACAGAGGATAAATCCAAGGAGAAACATGCAAAGACACATATTAATCAAACTAACAAAAAATTAAATAAAAAGAAAAAAATATTAAAAGCAGCAAGGGAAAAACAACAAATAATCTACAAGGGAATCCCCATAAGGTTAACAGCTGATCTTTCAGCAGAAACGCTGCAAGCCAGAAGGGATGGGAAGACATATTTAAAGGAATGAATGGAAAAAACCTACAACCAAGATTACTCTACCCAGCAAGGATCTCATTCAGTTTCAACAGGGAAATTAAAAGCTTTACAGACAAGCAAAAGTTAAGAGAATTCAGCACCACCAACAACAAATGCTAAGGGAACTTCTCTAGGCAGGAAACACAAGAAAAGGAAAAGATTTACAATAACAAACCCAAAACAATTAAGAAAATGGTAATAGGAACAAACATATTGATAATTACCTTAAATGTAAATGGATTAAATGCTCCCACCAAAAGACACAGACTGGCTGAATGGATACAAACACCAGACACAAATATATGCTGTCTCCAAGAGACCCACTTCAGACCTAGGGACACATACAGACAGAAAGTGAGGGAATGGAAAAAGATATTCCATGCAAATGGAAATCAAAATAAAGCTGGAGTCGCATATCTCATATCAGACAAAATAGACTTTAGAATAAAGACTATTACAAGAGACAAAGAAGAATACTACATAATGATCAAGGGATCAATCCAAGAAGAAGATATAACAATTGTAAATATTTATGCACCCAACATAGGAGAATCTCAATACATAAGGCAAATGCTAACAGCCATAAAACGGGAAATCGACAGTAACACAATCACAGTAGGGGACTTTAACACCTCATTTTAACCAATGGACAGATCATCAAAAATGAAAATAAATAAGGAAGCACAAGCTTTAAATGATACTTTAAACAAGATGGACTTAATTGATATTTATGGGACATTCCATTCAAAAACAACAGAATACACTTTCTTCTCAAGTGCTCATGGAACATTCTCCAGGATAGATCATACCTTTGGTCACAAATCCAGCCCTGGTAAATTTAAGAAAACTGAAATCATATCAAGGATCTTTTCTGACCACAATGCCATGAGACTAGATATCAATTACAGGAAAAAAAATCTGTAAAAAATACAAAAACATGGAGGCTAAACAATCACTACTAAATAACCAAGAGATCACCAAAGAAATCAAAGAGGAAATCAAAAAATACCTAGAAACAAATGACAGTGAAAACATGACAAGCCAAACCCTATGGGATGTAGTAAAAGCAGTTTGAAGATGAAAGTTTATAGCAATACAATTCTACCTCAAGAAACAAGAAACATCTCAAATAAACAACCTAACCTTACACCTAAAGCAATTAGAGAAAGAAGAACAAAAAAACCCCAAAAGGAGTAGAAGGAAAGAAATCATAAAGATCAGATCAGAAATAAATGAAAAAGAAATGAAGCAAACAATAGCAAAGATCAATAAAACTAAAAGCTGGTTCGTTGAGAAGATAAACAAAATTGATAAACCACTAGCCAGACTCATCAAGAAAAAAGGGAGAAGGCTGAAATCAATAGAATTAGAAATGAAAAAGGAGAAGTAACAAATGACACTGCAGAAATACAAAGGATCATGAGAGATTACTACAAGCGCCTATATAACAATAAAATGGACAACCTGGAAAAAATGGACAAATTCTTACAAAAGCACAACCTTCCGAGACTGCACCAAGAAGAAATAGAAAATATAAACAGAACAATCACAGTCATTGAAATTGAGACTGTGATTATAAATCTTCCAACAGACAAAGCCCAGGGCCAGATGGCTCCACAGGCGAATTCTGTCAAAATTTAGAGAAGAGCTAACATGTATCGTTCTCAAACTCTTCCAAAATATAGCAGAGGGAGGAACACTCCCAAACTCATTCTGTGAGGCCACAGTCACCCAGATAACAAAAATAGAAAAAATGTCACAAAGAAAGAAAACTACAGGCCAATATCACTGATGAACATAGATGCAAAAATCCTCAACAAAATATTAGCAAACAGAATCCAACAGCACATTAAAAGGATCATATAACATGATTAAGTGGGGTTTTTCCCAGGAATGCATGAATTCTTCAGTATATGCAAATCAATCAATGTGATACATCATATTAACAAACTGAACGAGAAAAACCATATGATAATCTCAATAGATGCAGAAAAAGCTTTTGACAAAATTCAACACCGATTTATGATACAAACCCTCCAGAAAGTAGGCATAGAGGGAACTTACCTCAACATAATAAAGGCCATATATGACAAACCCACAGCCAACATCATTCTCAGTGGTGAAAAACTGAAACCATTTCCACTAAATCAGGAACAAGACAAGGTTGCCTACTCTCACCACGATTATTCATCATAGTTTTGGAAGTTTTAGCCACAACAATCAGAGAAGAAAAAGAAATATAAGGAATCCAAACAGGAAAAGAAGAAATAAACCTGTCACTGTTTGCAGATGACATGATACCATACATAGAGAAACCCAAAGACACTACTGGAAAACTACTAGAGCTAATCAATGAATTTGGTAAAGTGGCAGGATACAAAATTAATGAACAGAAATCTCTTGCATTCCTATATACTAATGATGAAAAATCTGTAAAGAAATTAAGGAAACACTCCCATTTACCACTGCAACCAAAAGAAGGAAATAACTTGGAATAAACCTACCAAAGGAGACAAAAGAACTGTATGCAGAAAACTGTAAGA
Organism: Aethalodelphis obliquidens; assembly: GCF_003676395.1. NCBI lineage: Eukaryota > Metazoa > Chordata > Mammalia > Artiodactyla > Delphinidae > Aethalodelphis > Aethalodelphis obliquidens. The sequence goes on along the minus strand of NW_020837973.1, from coordinate 21,079,482 downwards.
CACTGATGAAAGAAATCAAAGATGACATAAACAAATGGAGAAATATACCATGTTCTTGGATTGGAAGAATCAACATTGTGAAAATGACTACTACCCAAAGCAATCTACCAATTCAATGTAATCCCTATCAAATTACCACTGGCATTTTTCACAGAACTAGAACAAAAAATTTCACAATTTGTATGGAAACACAAAAGACCCCAAATAGCCAAAGCAGTCTTGAGAACGAAAAACGGAGCTGGAGGAATCAGGCTCCCCAACTTCAGACTATAGTACAAAGCTACAATAATCAAGATAGTATGGTACTGGCACAAAAACAGAAATATAGATTAATGGAACAGGATAGAAAGCCCAGAGATAAACCCAAGTACCCTATGGTCACCTTATCTTTGATAAAGGAGGTAAGAATATACAATGGAGTTAAGACAGCCTCCTCAATAAAGGGTGCTGGGAAAACTAGACAGCTACATGTAAAAGAATGAAATTAGAACACTCCTTAACAACATACACTAAAATAAACTCAAAATGGATTAAAGACCTTAATGTAAGGAAAGACACAATAAAACTCTTAGAGGAAAACAATGGCAAAACACTCCATGACCTAAATCCCAGCAATATCCTTTTTGACCTACCTCCTAGAGAAATGGAAATAAAAATGAAAATAAACAAATGGGACCTAATGAAACTTAAAAGCTTTTGCACAGCAAAGGAAACCATAAACAAGATGAAAAAACCCTCAGAATCGGAGAAAATATTTGCAAATAAAGCAACTGACAAAGGATTAATCTCCAAAACTTACAAGCAGCTAATATCAAAAAAATAAACAACCCAATCCAAAAATGGGCAGAAGACCTAAATAGACATTTCTGCAAAGATGTACAGATTGCCAACAGACACATGAAAGAATGCTCAATATTGCTAACCATTAGATAAATGTAAATCAAAACTACAAAGTTGTATCATCTCACACCTCTCAGAATGGCCATCATCATAAAATCTACAAACAGTAAATGCTGGACAGGGTGTGGAGAAAAGGGAATCATTCTGAACTGTTGGTGGGAATGTAAATTGATACAGCCACTATGGAGATCAGTATGGAGGTTCCTCAAAAAACTAAAAATAGAGCTACCATAAGACCCAGCTATTCCACTACTGGGCCTATACCCTGTGAAAACCATAATTCAAAGAGTCATGTACCACAATGTTTATTGTAGCTCTATTTACAATAGCCAGGACATGGAAGCAACCTAAGTGTCTATCAACAGATGAATGGAGAAAGAAGATCTAGCACATATATACAATGCAATATTTCTCAGCCATAAAAAGAAATGAAATTGAGTTATTTTTAGTGAGGTGGATGGACCTAGAGTTTGTCATACAGAGTGAAGTAAGTCAGAAAGAGAAAAACAAATACCGTATGCTAACACGGTATTTGGAATACCGTGTTATATATGGAATTCCATATATATATGTATATATGGAATCAAAAAAGAAAAAAGAAAAAAAGCTGGTTCTGAAGTACCTAGGGGCAGGATAGGAATAAAGACGCAGACATAGAGAATGGACTTGAAGACACGGGTAGGGGGAATGGTAAGCTGGGACGAAGTGAGAGAGTGGTATGGACATATATACACTACCAAATGTAAAATAGATAGCTAGTGGGAAGCAGCCATATAGCACAGGGTGATCAGCTCAGTGCTTTTTGACCACCTAGAGGGGTGGGATAGGGAGGGTGGGAGGGAGATGTAAGAGGCAGCAGATATGGGGATAGAGAGGGAGGAGATACGGTGTATATGTGTAAGTATAGCTGATTCACTTCGTTGTAAAGTAGAAACGAATACACCATTGTAAAGCAATTATACTCCAGTATAATTGGAGTATAGATGTTACTCCAATTGGAGTAAAGATGTTAAAAAAAAAAAAGATTTGACATTTCGTATACGTGTCTGTCAAGAAACCAAGATACAGGAATTTTTTCACATTTCTGTATGTCAGGGCTTTTTGTGAAAAGAAAATGCATAACCTAGATTAAGGAATATTGAATGGCAAACAATCCTTGAAAGTCAGAAGTTGTGTACTTCCCCAGCCCATGTCATCACATTCTAGTGACAAAAGAGCCAGAAGCATTTGTTCTCTTTCAAAGAGTAATACCACCTTTTTTTTCTCCCCTAGAGCCAAATGCTACCACCAAACAGCTATGAAGTCACTCTACTTCTCTCTCAATAGCTACTAGTCAAGAAGCTCCAAGATTCACAGTTTCAGGTTTCTTCAGTGTACAGAATTTTCCCTCTATGTGCATTTCAGTGTTGGTTGCCCATGCCCCAACTTTCCAACAAGGAATATCTCTTCATTTATTTACTTATTGGATTTCATTCACTGGAGTTCTGTAGTTTTCTTCATATAGATTTTGTATATATTTTGTTAGATTTAGGGGTGTGCCAATGTAAACAATATTTTGTTTTTAATTTGAAATATCACTTATTCATGCTGGTATATAGGAAAGGATTTAATTGCATTTTGTATAATAACCTTATATCTTACAATCTTGCTAGAATGGTTTATTAGTTCAAGGAAGAAGTAAACAAATGGAGAGATATTTCATGTTCATGGATAGGAAGATGTAACATAGGATATCACTTCCTCCCAAATTGTTCTGTACATGTAGCAATTCCAATCAAAATCCCAAGTTACTTTGTGGATAGTGACAAACTAATTCTAAAGTTTATATGGAGAGGCAAAAGACCCAAAATAGCCAACATAATATTGAAGGAGGAGAACAAGGTTGGAGGAGAGACACTACCCAACTTCTAGACTTACTGTAAAGCTACAGTAATCAAGAGACATTGGCAAAATTATTTACAATTGCCAAGATATGAAAGCAACCTCAGTGTCCATCAACAGATAAATGGATAAAGAAGACATGGTATACAAAAATAAACTCAAGATGGATTAAAGACCTAAATGTAAGGCCAGACACTATTAAACTCTTACAGGAAAACATAGGCAAAAAACTCCATGACATAAATCACAGCAAGATCCTTTTTGACCCACCTCCTAGAGAAATGGAAATAAAAACAAAAATAAACAAATGGGACCTAATGAAACTTCAAAGCTTTTGCACAGCATAAACAAGGCGAAATGACAGCCCTCAGATGGGAGAAAATATTTGCAAATGAAGTGGCTGATAAAGGATTAATCTCCAAAATATACAAGCAGCCCATGCAGCTCAATATCAAAAAACAAACAACCCAATCCAAAAATGAGCAGAAGACCTAAATAGACATTTCTCGAAAGAAGATGAAACACATGAAAGGATGGTCAACATCAGTAATCATCAGAGAAATGCAAATCAAAGCTACAATGAGGTATCACCTCACACTGTTCAGAATGGTCATCAACAAAAAATCTACAAACAGTAAATGCTGGAGAGGGTGTGGAGAAAAGGGAACACTCTTGCATTGTTGGTGGGAATGTGAATTGATACAGCCACTATGGAGAACAGTATGGAGGTTCCTCAAAAAACTAAAAATAGAAATACCATAAGACCCAGCAATCCCACTACTGTGCGTACACCCTGAGAAAACCATAATTCAAAAAGAGTCATGTACCACAATGTTCATTGCAGCTCTATTTACAATAGCCAGGACATGGAAGCAACCTAAGTGTCCATCAACAGATGAATGGATAAAGAAGATCTGGCACATGTATACAATGGAATATTACTCAGCCATAAAAAGAAAAGAAATTGAGTTATTTGTAGCAAGGTGGATGGACCTAGAGACTGTCATACAGAGTGAAGTAAGTCAGTAAGAGAAAAAGAAATACCGTATGCCAACACATATATATGGAATCGAAAAAAAAAGAAAGAAAATGGTTCTGAAGAACGTAGGGGCAGGACAGGAATAAAGACACAGATGTAGAGAATGGACTTGAGGTCACGGGGAGGAGGAAGCTGAGACGAAGTGAGAGAGTGGCATGGACATATATACACTACCAAATGAAAAATAGCTAGCTAGTGGGAAGCATCCACATAGCACAGGGAGATCAGCTTGGTGCGCTGAGTCCACCTAGAGGGGTGGGATAGGGAGGGTGGGAGGGATAAGCAAGAGGGAGGAGATATTGGTATGTATGTATACGTATAGATGATTCACTTTGTTATAAAACAGAAACTAACACACCATTGTAAAGCAATTGTACTCCAATAAAGATGTTTAAAAAAAAAGACATGTTATTTATATACTTATACAATGGAATAGCACTCAGCCATAAAAAATGAAATTTTGCCATTTGTAGCAACACAGATAGGTTTGGAGGTTATTATGCTAAGTGAAATAAGTCAGACAGAGAAAGACAAATTATGCATGATATCACTTATATATGGAATCGGAAAACAATAACAAACTAGTGATTATTTTACAAAAAAACAGATTCAGAGATATGAAGAACAAACCTTGGTTACAGGTGGGACAAGGGATAGGGGAGGGGCAACAGGGGTAGGGGATTAAGAGTTACAGACTATTATGAATAAAATAAGTTACAACAATATAGTTAGCGTTTTATAATAACTATAAATGGAGTATAACCTTTAAAAATGGTGAATCACTATATTGTACATCTGTAAGCTATATAATATTGTATATCAAGTATACTTCAATTGAAAAAAATACAAAAAAGTTAAGAAGATACAGTGATATTGGAAAAGACTAGATAAACACATCAATGGAAAAGAATAGAGAAATACACCCACATAAACATAATCAACTGAGAGACTTCCCTGGTGGTGCAGTGGTTAAGAATCTGCCTGCCAATGCAGGGGACATGGGTTCAAGCCCTGATCCAGGGAGATCCCACACGCCGCAGAGCAACTAAGCCCGTGTGCCACAACTACTGAGGCTGTGCTCTAGAGCCTGCGCTCTGCAACTACTGAGCCTGTGTACCACTACTGAAGCCCACGTGCCTAGAGCCCATGCCCCACAACAAGAGAAGCCACCGCAATGAGAATCCCATGCACCACAATGAAGAGTAGCCCGTGCTCACCACAACTAGATAAAGCCCTTGCACAGCAACAAAGGCCCAACACAGCCAAAAATAATAAATAAATAGATTTGCCTGAAAGAATAAATAAATAAAATAAATAAATAAAAATAATAAATAAAATAAACAACTGATTCTTGACAATGGAGCAAAGGCAATACAATGAAGAAAAAAGTCTTTTCAATAAATGGTGCTGAAGCAAGTGGCTACCCAAGGTCCAAAAAAATGTATTCAAATGTAGATCTTACACCCTTTACAAAAGTTAACTCAAAATGGATCATAGACCTAATTATAAAACTCAAAACTATAAACCTCCTAGAAGATAACATAGGAGAAAAACTAGATGATCTTAGGTATCACAATAATTTTTAGATACACCATGGAAGCACAATTCATGAAAGAAAATGTTGATTAGCTGGACTGTATTAACATTAAAAACTGCTGGGCTTCCCTGGTGGCGCAGTGGTTGAGAGTCCGCCTGCCGATGCAGGGGACACGGGTTCGTGCCCCGGTCTGGGAAGATCCCACATGCTGCGGAGTGGCCTGGCCCGTGAGCCATGGCCGCTGAGCCTGAGTGCCCGGAGCCTGTGCTCCACAACGGGAAAGGCCACAACAGTGAGAGGCCCGCGTACTGCAAGAAAAAACCAAAAACCAAAAAATAAAAAACTTCTGATCTGTGAAAGACAATGTTAAGAGAATGAGAAGACAAGCCACAGATTGGAAGAAAATATCTGCAAGACTCATGTGACAAAGAAATCTTATTTAAAATATACAGAATACTCTTAAAACTCAGCAGTAAGAAAACAACCTGATAAAAAAAAAATTGGTTAAAACCTTAAATGACACCTCACCAAAGAAGATATACAGATGACAAATAAGCAAATGTCAACTTAAAACAACTATGAGAACCATCACACACATAGTAGAATAGCTGAAATCTGTAACACTGACAGCATCAAATGCTTACAATGATGTGATGTGGAGCAACAGGACTCTCATTCATTGCTGGTAGAAATGCAAAGTGGTACAGCCACTTTGGAAGATATTTTGGTGGTTTCTTACAAAACTAAACATGCTCTGAGTATATGATCCAGCAATCATGCTCCTTATAATTAACCTAAAGTAGCTGAAAACACATGTCCCTGCAGAAACTTGTACAAGAATGTTTAGAGCAGTTTTATTTATAACTGCCAAAACAATCATGATGTCCCTTCATATGTGAATGGGTAAATAAACTGTGGTACATCCATGCAATGGAATATTATGCTGCACTAAAAACAAATGAGTTATCAAGAATGAAAAGACATGGAGAATCCTTAAATGCACATTACTAAGTAAAAAGAAAAAAATAGAAAAGGCTACTTACTGTATGATTATAACTATATGACATTCTGGGAAAGGCAAAACTATGTAAACAGTACAAAGAAGTTTGGAGGATGGGGAGAGGGATGAATAGGCAAAGCACAGAGGATTTTCAGGGTAATGAAAATACTCTGTATGATACTATAATGCTGGATCTATGTCATTACAGATTTTTCCAAACTCACAGAATATACAGTACTAAGAGAGAACCATAAGGCAAACTATGGACTTCACGTGATTATGATGTGTCAATGTAAGTTCACCAACTATAGCTAATGTAGTGCTTTCTTGGGGGATGAAGGCAATGAAGGGATCTACGCATGCATGGGGGAAAAGGATATACAGGAAATTTCTGTACCTTCCTCTTAATTTGGCTGTTAACCTGAAACTACTCTAGTAAATAAACGTTGTTTTTTTTTTTTTTTAAAGAGAGAACTAAGTTCTGAGACATTCTACAACATGAATGAAACTTGAAAACATTATTTCTATGTGAAAAAAGCCAGTTACAAAATTCCACATACTATGTAATTCCATTATCACCAAAGTCCAGAATTGGGATATCACTGTAGAGAAAATAGTTTAATGGTTGCTTAAGACTAGGTGGAAGGGGTTGAGAGAGTGATGGCTAAAGATAATGGCTAAAGTTATTTTTTTGAGATAATAGAAATATTCTAAAACTGATTATGATGGTAATTACACATAGCTGTTAATATAATGAAAAGTATTAATCATATTCTTTTTTTAATTGAGATGTAACTGACATATACCATTGTATAAGTTTAAGGTATACAATGTCTTGATTTGATACACTTACATATTGAAATTTGATTACCACCATAGCATTAGCTAACACCTCACATAATTTTTTTTGTGTGTGTGTGGTGAGAATATTTAAGATCTACAGCAGTCTCTTAGTCACTTTCAAGTGTATAATACAGTATGGTTAACTATGATCACACTGTTGTGCATTACCCCCAAACTTATTAATCTTCTAATTGCAAGTTTGTCCCTTTTGACCAACATCTCTCCAACTCCCCTACACCCCAATCCCTGGCAACAATCATTGTAATCTTTGGTTTTACAAATTTGACTTTTTTAGATTTCAATTGTAAGTTATATCATACAGTATTCGTCTTTTTCTGTTTGACATATCTCACTTAGCATAATGTCTTCCAGTCCATCTATGCTGCTGCAAATGGCAGGATTTCCTTCTTTCTCATGGGTGAGTTATATGGATATAGACATAGATATATATATATATATGGCTATAGATATAGATCACATCTTCTTTTTCCCTTCATCCATTGATAGACACGTAGGTTGTTTCCATATCTTGGCTATTGTAAATTAATGCTGCTATGAACATGTGGGTGCAGATATCTTTTCTAGTTAGTATTTGCATTTCCTTTGGATATATTCCCAGAAGTGGAATTGCTGGATTATATGGTAGTTCTATTTTTAATTTTTTGAGAATCCTCCATACTCTTTTCCATAGTGGCTGCACTAATATACATTTCCAAAAAAAGGTGCACAAGACTTCCCTTTCTACACATCTTTCCCAACACTTATCTCTTGTCTTTTTGATGACAGCCAAATTAAAAGGTGTGCGGTAATATCTCACTGTGGGTTAGATTTACATTTCCCTGATGATTAGTGATGCCAAGCATCATTTTTATGCACCTATTGGACATGTGTATGTCTTCTTTGGAAAAATGTTTATTTAGTTCCTCAGTCCATGTGTGAATTATACGGCAAGTGAATTATGTCTCAATAAAATTGTTTTAAAAAGTGGAATAGGAGCATTATAAGATGTAAGAATGTGCATATGTAGGTGTCTGTGTCTATGAGTATCTAACTATAATCTACTTATTTATATTTTTATTTACCTATGTTTTTATATTTCTATATTTATATTTCTAGATATCTATGTCAATTATCTACCTATCATCTAAGTATATACTAACCTACCTACTTACTTCTTTATTGTTCATTTAAAATTCTAACTCTAAATACTTTGCCAGGAAAAGTATTATACAAAGTATTTGTGGGAGGTATGGAACATTTTATTCTCAGGTGTTGGTGGGATTTGGAGAAAAGGGTTCATTCATTGTACATTAATGGTGAGGATGCAGACTGGTATGGCCAGTACAGGAAAAAGGAGTTTCCTCAAGAAACTTAAAATAGAACTACCATATGATCCATTTTATTCTCATTTATTTATTAAAATTTAATCTGTTATTCAGTAATATTGGTTATAATACTTAGTACTACATAAAGCACAATTTTGTTAAAGTTTATTAATTAGTAAATAAAGAAATCATTGTTATTGGCAATATTGAATGCTGTCCAGTAACTGGGCATTAACAGCAAAATGGGACACAACTAATGAAATAAACTTTTAAAATATTACTGTATTCATTTGCTTCTCAGTCATTAAATATATATTTTATACTTACTAGCTGCTGCTTACTTAATAACAATGAATTGTTATTATTTAACCTTTCTCATAAGTTTTTGGTGGTTTGGTTAAATGTTACACAAAAATTAATGACTTCTTGAACTCTTAAAGGTTGCTGTGTAGTGTGCGCGCAAATTTTTTTTTTGCGGTACATGGGCCTCTCACTGTTGTGGTCTCTCCCGTTGCGGAGCACAGGCTCTGGACGCGCAGGCTCAGCGACCATGGCTCACAGGCCTAGCCGCTCCACGGCATGTGGGATCTTCCCGGACCGGGGCACGCACCGGCGTCCCCTCGCATTGGCAGGCGGACTCTCAACCACTGCGCCACCAGGGAAGCCCATATGCGCGCAAATTTTATAAACAATTTGAATAAAACTTCCAGCTCAGAAATAAATAGAATAACTCAATTGAAACTCTATTTCGTAGTTATCCTTTCACATTTTTAAAATAATCATCTTGTTGCCGATGAGAATCAGCAAAAATAAATAATACCAATAGGGCTTCACTAGTGGCTCAGTGGTAAGAATCCGCCTGCCAATGCAGGGAACACAGGTTCGAGCTCTGTCCCGGGAAGATCCCACATGCTGCGCAGCAACTAAGCCCGTGTGCTACAACTAGTGAGCCTGTGCTGTAGAGCCCACGAGCCACAACTACTGAGGCTGCATGCCACAACTACTGAAGCCCGTGCACCTAGAGCCTGTGCTCAACAAAAAGAGAAGCCACGGCAATGAGAAGCCCACACACTGCAACGAAGAGTAGACTCTGCTCGCCGCAACAAGAGAAAGACTGTGCGCAGCAACGAAGACCCAACGCAGCCAAAAAAAAAAAAAAAAAAATTAATACCAGTAATTTGTGAGACATAGGTCTTCATGTTATGGTAAAGCAACATAGCAAGACTTGGATAAAATCCTATCACCGACAGTTATTATTGATGTGATCTTAGGGAACTGAAATATTTTACTTCTGTGTTTATGAAATGAGAGTAAGCTTATAGTATGAATATTCAATTAGATTTCATACATAAATACTTAATAAACTGCCTTCCCAAAATTAAACAATGAATATTATCATAAGTATCATATAAATGCATGTGACATTTATAAAGAGAACACAATTATTTACACATGAACACACAATATATATTTATACATGTTATCTTAGGCAAATATATCATTTACATAAGGTAGATGGTATGCATAATGTTATTTTATTCTTTCAATAATTATTAATGAATACTTTCTAGATTTCAAGAGTTGTATGTTTAGCTTTTGTCACACACAAATTTACAGATTTTTAAAGCTGTTATCCATACTTTTTGACATGCTATAGAATTGGCTTTGTGTAGTCTGACAAACTTTATTAAACCTTGAAACAATATATATTTGCTTTTATGTAAAATTATAGCAACATATTTTTAAGATGTAACCGTGGGTAAAACATGATTATATTTGGAAATTCTATCATCAGTCCTTATTACACTATTGGCTTCCTCTTCAAGAAAATAAGCAGGCTAGAACTTCCTTGCCTGTTTGGAATATATGTGTTAAATACTTATCATTTAATATGTTTCAGGTGGAAATATTTTCATATGTTATTCATTTTGTCTTTCATTTCTCTGTAAATAATGAATTTCTGAATAGTCCTTTTTTAAATGAGTGGAATAAAATATTTAATCACTAATGTATTTTATTCTGCAAATGGTATCTACAAGAACTTATAATTTACATTTTATCATTGACTTAAGCCTCATTGCTTTCAGAAAAGTTTTCTTTTAAATATGTCAAGTCGTTTATCTGATATTTAGAATCATTTTTTTATTTTTAAGTACCACCCATTTTCCTTCAAATGTGTATATTATTGTAATGTAATGGTGGAAATTTGAGAAATTTTATTCTCTTTCTATGCTTATTTTACTTAAATATTTTAAATAAATTTTAAAATATCTTTTAAGATTTTTTCATGCTATTTTGAAGACTTGGACAGAATAAAGCTATATTTTCATGATAGCATGATAAAATTATAAACAAATACCATTTAATATTCTTGCAAAAAGATCCTGCAAGCTTAGTCTGCTATATATAATTTAGATGAATTTATGTTCTCTGAACAATTTCTGTAAAAATAGATTAATTCTCTTACGTACAAAACCTATGATAAAACAAAACCCTAGAAAATGTTTTTGAACACAAGTTCCCATATGAAGTAAAGTTTTATACATTTAATCATTTAGTTGTTTTTGTTGATCTGAAAGGTGATATATTCAAATCATCAAGTAATTGACTTGTTATATGCAAAAGGTACATAGCCTGAAGTTGTTAAATACACATGAAGTACAAATATTCTTCATTTTAAGTTAAGATTATTTTGATTTGTTTATATTTTTGTTTAATTAATCTATTAACAAAATACCATTGCTATTAGTATTGGTATTGCTGATTTCAAATGTCAGTAAGGTAATATCTTCAGGATTTTCCATTTGTTCCAAAGCAGAATATTTAGTACTCATTAAAGGACCACATCCAGGTAATGAACAGAAATATTTTCTTGTACTCAGAAGCATAGACCTAATAATGATAGGGCTGTTCCCTCAAAAGCAATGAGAGATAGTAGATAAAATAAAAGGTATGCACAAAGCTTCAATTTTTTTCCTCCTTTAACTTTACTGCATTAATGATGATCTTCAAATAGCTCTCCAGATCTCATTAAGGAGTATTAGTGAAGGTGTATTGAAAAACAGTGTAATTGGGAAAACATTTGAGTGAACCTCTGACATTTAAAAACATTCTAATTCACTACAGGATGTTGAGAAACCTTGGATCTAGTCATGTTTTGCCCTAATTATCTGTTAAAAGAAGAGTTTGGTTATGATTTTTTCCTCTGACATATTCTACTCTGTTTCTTAATTGTAGGCTGGAGCACACTAGGATAAATGTGCTTAACAAAGCTAGAAGCTGTCACAGGAACTACAGAATGGAGATACTCTGCTAGTAGAATTGTGGGATATGGGCACAATCAAAGAAAAGAACATTTTCCTAAGCATGGGCAGCACAAGACACGCGCTGATGTTTTATTCAGACAAAATTGCTTTTTAGCTTTCTGAAGAATGCATGTTCACAACTGCTTAAATCTCTCAGTGGTGAAAATCCATGAAGGTTACATTATCCGTCCAATGCTTAAATCAAACTCCCCTGCCCCTTTTCTTTTAAAATGACAAACTGGAGAATTTCTGGTAAAGAGATGATACAGAAAAAAATATTTGTAATCTGCCTTTTTGCTTTTATTTCATAATTGGTTGGAAAATAAAGTCAAGTCAAAATAAAGGTTCTTAAAACACTGGCAGCTTCCCAAATGAGAATACTCACCCAGCTTAATTAACTATGGATAAGAAATAGTATGGAATCCCCACATTGATGAATTATAATGGTAGGTGAAGACTGTCGAATTCTATGAGTGTATGAATGAAAAAAATCACCACATACTTTGGTTGGAAAATCTTTGACAAATATTTAATAATTTGCAGTTTTATACATGCTCATCTAAGTTACAAAACATCTAAATTATGTATATACAAATTGGAAATTCTACCTAATATTTATGAGAATAAATGACAATACTATCCTTATATTACAGCTTAAAATCTGATATGTTGTGACAATTTTATAGTCTTCTACAGTAACTTATATATACATATATATATATATATATATATATATTTTTTTTTTTTTTTTTTTTTTTAATTTGGTGGGAAAGGAATTTATTTGGGATCTCCAAATAAATTTCTTTTTTTATTTTCTCGTGTGCTATAGTTTTGTTTTTTTAATAATATTTATTTTTAAAAGTTTCCTTTGTGAAACTGCTGAACATTCAGATTTACCAACTTTATATTTTAAAAGCCTGATTATTTCAGAAAAATATTTCAATGATAGCATGAAATATTTAATTTTAAATGATTGCTTAAAATATCTAAATTAGCTATTTTAAAATTATAGGTCATCTTTTCATTCCAAGCTCTGCAGCAAATATATACATGCTAAACTAAAGAACTAGTAAAGTAGAAAATATGCCCCACAAAAATTCTGAAGAGATTATATTTTTCATATCATGTTTGCTTTACTGAACAACTTGTTTTATTAATGATTTAACTATATGTGCTGCATTCTGGTTGAAATGTGGGTTTGTATTTTACTGCCCCAATTGTAGTTGTATATTGTGGGAAACACTATGAGCAACTATTTGTAAATTAAGAAAATAATCTTTGGTCACAGTTACTATATTTATTATGTTTTAATAATAATTTAAAAGTTATTTTTAATCAAAACTGTGTTCTAATATAATTTAAATAAATATTTGAGAAGTTTAATATTAATTTAAATTTAGCTTTATTTTTATATATTAATACCAGTAATTTGTGAGACATATTTATTTTTATATATTAAAATTTTTATTTAAAAATTATAATTTTTTAGTTCTATAAATAAATTTAAGGTGAGTCAGTATCAGTTCTATTTCACAAATCAAAAATAAATCTTTCAATTGAAAAGAGGCATTATATTTCCATTAGATCCTATTTTCCATATGTCTGTTTTTCCAGTCAATAATTTCAACTAATTTTAGTTACTCATGGATTCTAACTGTTTCATTTATTCCACAGGAACTATACTGTTTGTATCACATGAATACTTTTCTATGCTAGACATAATTGTAACTTGATAGCATTTTATCCACTGCAAAATATAAAATATATTTTAAATATGCTGCTGTTCATACCTGAAGGCAATCTTGTGAGATGCAGACAGCTAGTATTGTTATCTCTATTCTACAGGTGAGGAAATAGTTTCAGAGATGTTAAATGATTTAAACTATTCATGTGCTGAGAAAAGTGGTGATAAATCCAAGTTCTAAGTTCAAGGCTCTTTTTCTCAAGTAGAGAACATGTAGTAAAACAGAAAGGACTCAGAGGTGTTATTTAATAATATATTTTTATAACTGGCAATTTTTATGTCCCTAAGTTTCCCAACAGAAGGTCATGACTTCCCATTATTGAACATAAAATGGGGGGCAGTGTTGGGGGAGGAAAGACAAAACTAACATGAAATAATCTACATTTAAATGCCAGATTCTCATCCTTCAAAATCATTAAACATATGAGAGGACAGTATTACAGTCATTCAAAATAAATACATTACTTTTCTTTTTCACTTTATTTTTGTTATTTACTTTCATGATTCACTCTGTTTTTTGAAGTATTTCTAATATATACTCAAGGGAGAGTTTTAACAATTACCAGTTCATGGAAAAAGTTGAGATCAATATCCTTTTCCATCTACCCCTTCAATATTATAGAAGAGTTAGCCAGATATGATTTTACCATGAACCATAAAAAAAGAATAAGGGCTATTTTTATCATATTTTAAATAATTATTTAGTATAATCAAATATCCAGTATGTTAATTTCCAATTTGCATCACATAAATATGAATTACAATGCATTTGAATCAACATCCAAATACAACCCTTTCATTTTCTTTGGTTGAAAGGTGTCCAAAGTTTCTTTAGTTTATGTGTTCCTTTTTTTTGTTTCTTTCTGTCTCTCTATTTTAACCTCCTTGTACATATTTTGCTGGAGAAACCTGAATATTCAGAGATTTACAATTTTGTTGGGTGAATCCTCCTGGCATAGCTATAGTTGTAAATTAAAGGTCATATCAAAACTTTTGAACAAATTCAGGTTGCATTTCTTTTTTGAGGGAGGTGGCAAGAAAACACCATATGGGGCTTCCCTGGTGGCTCAGTGGTTGAGAGTCCGCCTGCTGATGCAGGGGACACGGGTTCATGCCCTGGTATGGGAAGATCCCACATGCCGCTGAGCGGCTGGGCCTGTGAGCCATGGCCGCTGGGCCTGCGTGTCCGGAGCCTGTGCTCTGCAACAGGAGAGGCCACAACAGTGGGAGGCCCGCATACTGCAAAAAAAAAAAATAAAATAAAAACAAAGAAAATGCCATATGTATCTTCCATCATCATATGTAATATCAGGTCTTCTTGTGTTTAGCACATTTTAAGATACTAGGTTATAGTTTTCATTTGCTTTCTGGGAATGTGTGTGTTGAGGGCTATTATTAGTCATAAGGATGTTATTGTGTTCCATATTCTCTTTGTATGAAGAACAACTGCAATTCGTTTTTTCACTTATTTACTACTTGTCATTAATTTTCCTAAAATTTGCAGGGGAGGGAGAAGTCAATATAGCTTTTCTACTGGCCCATTGGTAAAATCTCCTTTCTTCTTAATTTCAAGAGTTGTTCTAAACATGGCCTCTTCCTTCCTAAAATCTGCCTTCTCTGCACCTACACCCCTCCCACATGTTCATTCTAACATTTTCTCTTTACCTTGCTTTTCACTAAGCAAGTAGAAAAGAACAAAAATGTTACAATGTTTATAGATAAGACCATACACGTTAAAGAGAACAAAGAGATCAAATAATCACAAATTTGCTGTCCTTGTAGAAGTGCACAGAGTACATCAGATAAATAAAAAATGAGTCTGTACTGTTTAACAGTGTTTAAAGATATAAACAGAAGAATTCAACATGCAAAAAAAAAATGCCTAAAATAACTAGACAGATATAAAAAGACAAAACTGATACTCTAAAATGAAATACATTTACTCTAAAATTTAAAAAGTTAGGCAAGGAAGAGCAAAATTTTAAAGTTGGAAAACAGATCTAAATACATTACATAGAATGTTGCACACAGAGGATTAAAAGCTAGAAAATATGAAAAACGAACTTAAATAGAGGCTAGAGGGAGAAGTAGAATCCATACTTCTAATTGGAGTCAAGAATGAGATAATAGAGGAAACCATGATAACAAATGGTTAATAACTTTGTCCAGAATTAACCAATGGTATGCACTTTTGAACAAAGTAAGTATATACTAAATTCCAAACAAATGACAGATGGACGGAAAGAAGGAAGGAAGAAAAGAAGGAAGGAAGAAAGGAAGAGAGGGAGGGAGGGAGAGAAGGAGGGAGGGAGGGAGGGATAGATGGGAGGGAAGAAGGAAAGGGAAGACAGTAGATAAAGAAATCTACATCAGGATAATTGGTAGTTGTATTAGTTTGCTAGTGCTGCCTTAATAAAGTACCACAAACTGGGTAGCTTAAACAAAAGAAGTAGGCAGCTTATTAAATCGCTGCTGGGGTTTGCATCCTTAGCTGTTGTGGTTAAGAACTGACCATTGACAAGTTGAGTACTTGAGAAGCAGACATTGAGACAAAGTTTGGAGTGCAAACTTTACACCTCTTCAAGGTACAGGATGTAGGGTTGATCAGAGGCAGAAGTCAAATTGAAGGTGAGCCTGACAAATCCTCTGTCTACCCAGCAGGTAGCTCGGGGACTGTCAGACTTATGCTGTATAAAGAGAAATGGACTAGTACTGGTTATGAGCTGTTATGGGAAGAAGAATGACTTCAGACAAGGTGGCTCTTTGAAACTGAGCCAGAAGCTGAGAGAGTCAGCTGACACACAGCTGGAGGCTGCCTGCTGACCATACCATTCACATTTACATGGACAGCCAAGTCCTTCATTAAAGGAGATGTGGGAAGTACATCTCCTTATCTACCGCACTACTTCATCAGAGTTGCAATTTGGAGATCAAGTATTCAGTGGTATCGATGCTATATTGAACTACTGAAATTCCTGTAATTTAAACATTTCTGCTTTGCAACTAAACTTAGATACAGCATAAAACAAGATACAAACTGGGTAGAGAGCAATATCTAATTCTGATAAACTGTTCTAAAGGATTCTTAGAAATCAAAAAGAAAAGATCAACAATCCAGGAGAAAAAAAAGCAGCAAAGGAAGTAGTTTGCAAAAAAGCTGCATAAAGATTTAAACCCTGTTGAAATATGACCTAGCACGCTTATAATAAAAGAGATACATATTAAACTTCAATGGGAAGCTAGTCTTTGGCAATCAGTTTTGTCAAGTTAAAAAGTATCTATAATATTCACAGTGCTGACAAAGGTTTGAACAGCTCTCCTATACATTATTGAATTATATGGAAAATTGGGTAAAACATCCTTGCAGAACATTCAGCAATATCTTTCAAAATGAAAAACACACTTTATGTTTTTCCAAGCTTTTCCACTTTTAGGTATTTATGTTAGAAATATACTTGTTTTGGGCACAAAAATCATATAGATTAATGACAACTGAAAACAACTGTCTACCAATATGGACTTAGTTTTCAAATAGTTAAATAAGGAACAGATATTAAAAGAATGATGGGTGTACTTTCCAAAAGGAAATTTACTCAAAGGATCAACATCCTTTGAAAAACAGTTCAAGTCATTAAAAAGGGCAATGTACATAAGTGTGTATTCATAGGCTAAGAGTAGTGTTAAATATATGCATATCCTTATAGACATACAGGTATAGATTAAAAACAAAACAGTCACAGACTGTGTGAAAAGTTGAATTTTCTTTATTGTTAATAAACCTATTTCTTAAAGTGAGTCCCCTTTCTGCTAATGGTCTAAGACTTCATCTTAATACAAGAACACAACTGCTCTTTTTAAAAATTCATAGCATTTTTCTATTATTTATTTTATATTATTTTTATATATGTACCTTAACATATTTTGCCAAATTCTCAACCTCCCGGTGGTAGTCAGTTTCTGAAATGACTCACAATTTCCCCCAATTCCTGGTTTTCATGCCCTTGTAAGTCCCTTCCCCATGTGTGGCTGGACCTACTAACTTGCTCATGATGAAAAATATTTGGCAAATGTGATGAGGGTCATTTCCAAGATTCGATTTTAAAAGTCTGTGTCTTTCATTTGGTTTGGATTCTCTTTCTGGCTCTTTCTCTGTTCCACCTGGCAAGAAACTTGGAAACCTTCAACTGACAGCCCACAAGAAGCTGAATTCTGACAATGGCCTTTTGAGTGATTATGTGAGGACATATTGGAAGCGTCCTTCCCTAGTTGAGTCTTCATGTAATCTGTGTTTTACCAAGTGCTCCAGATGATTCTGATGCAAACCCACCCCAAATTTAAGTGGATTAAAAAAGCAAAGGTTTATTTATTATTGAATAGTTTGAGAGGGATGAGGGGCTAAGGAGGGGTCTTGCAATGTGAGGTTGTTCTTAAGAACTAGGTTGACAACAGATCCATCATTTTCTGATGGTCAGATATCAACATGCATTTTCAAGGTTTATTTTGATTATAGGTTATCTCACAACAAACCATCCCCAAATTTAATGGCTTTAAAAAAATTCAAAGCTTTGCTCTATCTCATGACCTTTTCAGTTGACGAGGCAGTTTTTCCTATGGTCTTGTCTTGGTTCACTCATGCTGCTACATTCAGTTAGCAGCTGCTTGGGTTGGCAAGTCCAAGATGCTCTCACATGTGTGGTGCAAGAATGACTAGAGGACTGAATCTAACTCTCTCTCTGTCCACGATCTCTCAATATCATATATTCTGGCTTGAATCTCTTTAGATGGCATCTGTCTTAAAAGACAGCAATAAACACCCAGGGGTCTTCCAGACTAGGCCTGAAACTGTCACAGGGTCACTTTTACTATGTTTTACTAGGAATGAAAGTTACAAGGTCATCCAAATTCAAGGGAAAAGGAAAATATAGAGTCAATCTCTGCATGAGAGGACTGGCATGTGCATACAAGGAAGAGAGAAATTGTTGGTTGGCCATCTTCAAAGAAAAGCTAACCCAGAATTTATTGTAACAGAGGATGAATGACTCAAACCATCAGTTAAATTCTTCAGACTGGTGATGATATATATCACTTCTCTAATATTTTATTCTAGAACTATTCAAATGGTGTTATCAAGTTTCAAGGAACAAAGAGTGCATTCCTTTGTGTACCCTGAAGAATGATTAGACTGGTAAATGCTAACAACGTCTACTCCAAAAGAGGTTCACTTTCATATGAATTTCAGTATTGATGATGTTGATAATATAACCACAAAGTAATTTTGTTTTCCTTCTTTTTTTCCTATGTTCTAAATAACCAAGTCAATGACTAACCTATTCTTCACCTTTTAAACTTGAAGATTTAGTTGCTGTTAATGGTTCTTGTGATTGACAATTCACAAAGAGAAGCGTGGTGCACTGCTTTCAAATTTATTTTCTAAAATTTTTCAGAGGCATATTTTAAATTATTGCTTCTATTTTTTCTAATATTTTTGCATCTACTTTATGATTTTTAAAACCTCTTAAATAAAATATATCTTAGAACACTGGTTCTTAAAATGGAATTGCAGAAAAAAATCATCTCTGACTTTTGTCTGCATTTTGGTTTCATTTCACTTTTACCACCAGTGATATCTCTGATGAATTGGATAGATAGGAAAATCCTTAGGAAAGGTGTGTAATAGATACTTGCATTCTCAAAGCATCAGTTTGGTTACTTCTTGTTCAGATTCCAACAAATAAACTATTTTCTCTGAAAACTATTATTAGAATATTCTGTGTTATCATAGTTTAACAAGATTTATTTAATTAGATGTTTTAACATATAATAGCTACTATTTCATCCTGTTTGAAATTTTCAGTAAATATCTGACAAAAAAATCAGAAATTTTTAGACATCTTGTGTTTTATCTTTGAAACACAAGTCTTTATCTTTGAAAACTAATAAAAGTGACATTATAATCTTTTTGCTCATAGAGATTAATACTTAAATATTATATCCTATTTTAATTTTTTTCAAAAAACCAATTGAGGACTATGAACAAATTACTGTAAAACTCTTATTCTTAAATCATTCATACATTCACCATGTTTGTCTATTGTCAATGACAACTACATGTCACTTCCCACTTGATTTTTTCATTCTGTAAATAATTCTTGAATTAAATTAAACATTTTCTATCTATATACAGCCCAGAAATTCTTAAGCAAGTAATTAAGCAGAAACTGATATAAATTCAACATTAATTGTTTAACTGAATGTAAAAGAATGCTGGAATAGAAAGCCCAGAAATAGACCCACATAAATATAGTCAACTGATTTTTGACAAAAGAGCCAAGGCAATAAAATGGAGACTTAAAAAACCAGTTTTTTCAACAAAAGTGCTGAAACACTGGACACCCACATGCAAATAAATAATATATATATTTTAAGTCTTTATTGAATTTGTTACAATGTTGCTTCTGTTTTATGTTTTGGTTTTTTGGTCATGAGGTATGTGGGATCTTAGCTCCCCGACCAGTGATCCAACCCACACCCCCTGCCTTGGAAGGCTAAGTCTTAACCGCTGGACCACCAGGGAAATATATAAATAATATATTTAAACAAAGACCTTTCACTCTGCAAAAAAAAAAAATTCAAAATAGAGCACAGACCTAATTGTAAAATGCAAAACTATAAAACTCCTAGAAGATAACATAGGAGAAATCTAGATGCCATTGTGTATGACAATGACTTTTAAAATATAACACCAAAGGCACGACGCATGAAAGAATTGATGAGCTGCACTACATTAAAATTAAAATTTTCTCCTCTAAGAAAGTCACTATCAAGAAAATAACAAAGATGCCACAGACTGGGAGAAAATAATTACAAAATACACATTTGATGAAGGACTGTTACCAAAAATATACAAAGAACTCTTAAAATGCAAGAGTAAGAAAACAAACAACCCATTCAACAAAATGGGTCAAAGATCTTAACAGATATCTCACCAAAGAAAGTATACAGATAGCAAAAAAACACATGAAAAGATGTTTCACATCATATGTTATCAGAGAAATGCAAATTAAAACAACAATGAGATACCACTACAACCTATTAGAATAGGTAAATACCAAGACACTAACAACACTAAATGCTGGTGAGGATGTAGAGCAACAGGAACTCTCATTCACTGCTGGTGGAAATGCAAAATGTCACAGCTACCATGGAAGACAGTTTGGCAATTTCTTACAAAACTAAACATACTTTTACCATACGATCCAATTGTGTTCCTTGGTATTTACATGAAAGAGTTAAAAACTTCTGTGTTTCCAACTGTATGACAATCTGGAAAAGAAAAAACTACAGAGGCAGTATATCAGTGGTTGCAACCAGTGGGATAGATGAATAGGTAGAGCACAGAGGATTTTTAGGGCAGTGTGAAACTATAATGGTAGATACATATCATTATATGTTTGTCCAAAATCATACAATATACAACACCAAGAGTGAACTCCAATATAAACTATGGACTCTGATTTATAATGATGCAGCAACATAGGTTCATCAGTTGTAACCAATATACCACTCTAGTTAGAGATATGGATAATGAGAGAGGCTATACATGTGTGGGGATGGAAGATACATGGGGATCTCTCTACCTTAGGGTCAATTTAGGGCTAAACCTAAAACAACTTTAAAAAATCAATTCTACTAAAAATAACAGTCCTGGTTGTTTACGCATGTTCAACTGCTGTACACAATATATTGATAGAAGTAACATTTTTTACAGTATTTTTTGTGCATAGCAGAATATAATTCAAAAATATATATTTCTGAAATGAGTATTCTGAAAGAGAATTCATAGCTTGCACAATTTTCAAAAATCTTTGTAAACATCAACTATTAAAGTGATTCATTTCAATAACATATTTTGCCCAAATTTTAGCTTTCATAAAGTTAAGAAGTATTATCTTTTTAAAAGTCTTTAGAAGTCTATTATTTTCAAGTTTGACTAGTAAGAATAAAATAATTTGCTTTTCTTTTCACAGTTTTTTTTTCAATTTTTCCTACAATATATATGTCTAAGCATATACATATATGTGTATATATATGAGACATTCATGTATATATACATATATGTGTATGAGACAAATATATATGCATTTATTTATATGTATAGAAATAAATATATGTGAACTATAGGCATATATATTCATATATATGTGAAATATGTCCACATCCATGCATTTATATATTACATATATCCAAGAAATAAATCATAGAGGAGCATGCATACATACACACACACACACACACACACACATACACACACACATGCACAAGTGTATATTGTGCAGAACATAACTTCCCTTGTAATTGTATTTCTCAATATGGCACAAACTAAACAGAGATGATGCTCAGAATGAAAGAAGTCATCTTACTATTTAAATATTTACATCAGATCAAACTTATGTATAGCAGTTGTGCTTGCTTTACCCCTTACTTTGTACAATCTTGGCTATTATTTTACCAAAAATTGATACTGATATCATCCATTAGGTAAATATACAAAGATAAATAAAAGCATAAACATTTTTTAACAAGTTCAGCAATGAAAAAAATTAGAAGAAATATTTTACTTTGTCTGAAGATAAAATTCAAATATGTAAGTTAAAATCCTTTTTAAAATTTAAACAAGCTATTTGAGAGCAAATTACTAAATACTGATTATCCTCAGAAAGAGCTGGTGCAGTTACTTAAAAAACACACTAAAGTAGGTAGGTACAAAAATGTATTCTTTCCATTTTTGTAGAAATATGTGTTTCTGGGAATGCACAGATTACTAGGAGTTTGTGTCACTCTTTTTTACTCTGATAAAAATATACTTTCTCTGAAAAATCTTGCTCACTGCTCAGTTTGCTTTCACTCCACGTTATATCAAAATTCTTTTTCCTTCTTATTTGTATTTCCCTCAAGAATAAAAATAGTTACATGCTTTCAGAAGAAGGGGGCAGCTTAAGATAGACATATGTAGTAAAACACATTAAGTTTACCCATTAGTTTACTCCTGGAAGAAGTAGACTGAAAGAAGATTAAATAAAAGCCCTGAGGAACTGGCAGTGCAAGTCAAAAATAGAATCT
Organism: Aethalodelphis obliquidens; assembly: GCF_003676395.1. Taxonomy (NCBI): domain Eukaryota; kingdom Metazoa; phylum Chordata; class Mammalia; order Artiodactyla; family Delphinidae; genus Aethalodelphis; species Aethalodelphis obliquidens. The sequence continues at coordinate 21,056,788 of NW_020837973.1, read as the reverse complement.
GCAACTATAAATTTAAAGTTTTAGAGAACTTTAATCATAAATAGGCACCTTGAAGATGTTTGTATAGATTACAGTAGAGAAAACCACAAAAAAGATCAGTTAGTGTTTTTTCCCCCTTGTTCTACAATCATCACTTGAAGTAGGCAAATATGTGTAATTAATTGAACTACTAATAGAAGAGCCAGATATTTTTGGAAATAATGTTGGCAGATGTTGGGGAGTATAAATAATGTATAAAAATGTTTTTTAACAACAACAGCAAAACATGCTGGATGGACAGATGGATTAAAGTTTGGTTATGAAATAATTTTTGATCTTCATTTGTCTGCATGCATATTTAAAATTAATGAAAACTGTCTATAATATAAAAGTGTCCTAAAAATAATTATAAGTAAAATGGAGGATTTGGACTCTCATTTATATTTCTTTTTAAGTTCTTACCTTTATAAAGAATAGACGAAATATTCTACAATTATACTTTCATAAATTAACCTACTTATTAACATGTTTTCTAGATGCCAAATACCAATAACATATTTTAAATAATACATTTGAAAAATGTATTAAACTGATTTTTTTAAACTTCACATTAGTGAGATAATCACTGGGAATTCTCTTGATTTCAAGAGACAATGATATAATTAAATAAGTAGCCATGGTATAATTAACAGTAAATTTATTCAGATACAGGTATTTAGAAATATTGTTAGTGGATCAGATGGATCAATTAGAGTTTGGTCAGGGAAGGAGAAATACTCTCAGTGATACTGAATGAGAGATTTATTAGAGGCATCATATCTTACACAATTTCAAGGGTAAGTGAAAAATCTTCTATAGGTCAGCAATCCTGGCAGTTGGACAGAAACCATGGATATGAAAAGGCGGAGGGTGAGAAAAAACTGAAACTCACAATGAGAATCTAGAATCTGCAAGATAAAACTGGAACCCACAATTTTAGGGGGGTAGTAGGTGCTGTTTCTCACACTTGCTTCCAAATCTAACTCAAATGTTTCTTGTGCCATCTGGAATCAACCATAGAGGTAAGCCTGGAAAATACAATCCAGCCTACATATACTGATGTAGTATAAAAATCACAAAAGGGCTTTTGAAAAATCTATGTCAATTTATGAATTAGGTTCAAATGTCACGTGTCACTCTAAATTACTTATCTATAAGCTAAATTACAAGTTATAGGATATTTCGTTTAGCATTTTAAAGTACATTGTAGCCTTCCAATTTTTTCCCTCCTAATAAAAGACGCAAAAAAAAATCTGCACAGATGAATAGTTAAAAATAATCTAAAGGGAAAAACAAAGACTTTAATACTAGAGGAAGCATAAAGAAATCTGAAAGAAAAAATATGCATTGATCATTTTGCATATTCGAAGACACAAATATACCTGTCATAGAAATATAAAAATATATCCTTTCCAAATGATATATTTATTTTTATTTTTTGAAGTAAATCTTAATCACATTATTCACTAAGTGAACCTACAACTATGATCCATTTATCTTTAATAATATTTTTAAAAATAGCAAACAAAAATAAGGTAGATGAAGATGAAATCCCTTACATGTACATTCACTGAGCTAAATATGATTAATGGATGCTATGTTCTCATTTGTAAATAAAAGCTTATTTACAAAAGTTATAGTCATGATGAATATATTTCATTTATAAAATGATTTACTACATCATGGATTAAGTGTATGATATCATGTGCCTAGGAATATATAGCACAGATCTCTCATTACCACACAGAAAACTTGCATTTTTTTTTTTTTTTTGGCCAGGCCGCACAGCTTGTGGGATCTCAGTTACCTGACCAAGGATCAAAACCAGGTGGGGCAGTGAAAGTGCCGAGTCCTAACCAATGGACCACCAGATAATTCCCAGAAAACTCGAATTTTAAGATAAATCTCACACCAAAAGTGTTGAAAAATTGTCCTATGTCTCATATATTTTCATTTTCAATAATTGCATTCTTGACTATCTCAGTAGTTCCTAGCATCTATCATTATACAGTGCACTGCACTTAAACAATTTTTGCTTTTGAAAGAGTTGTTTTACTTGTCCACTGTTGCAGTTCTTGCATAGCAATGTCACTGACAGAGAAATTATATCTAGCAATGTCCAGAACTGAGAAGTGCTAAGACATAATTTCTTAACACAGTCATTGTTGATTTTGTTTAGAAAAAATTATATATTTATTTAAAATATTTTGGGGTCTTGGAACTACTTTTAAAATTATATAAGCAATGTCTGAGCAGAGTAAAACTAAATTTCATTGTGTTGTAGGAAGGATTCTTCAGAAACGTTTAGGAAGACTTTCATAGACTCTACTGACTCTATGACTCAGAGTTTTACATGCATGAGTTTTATTTGGTAATGTATTTTGAAAAAAAAAAAATGCCTGCAAAGTTTGAGGGAAGAATTGGCCCAGGGAGGACTTGAAAAGTGATGCAGTTATAGGAGAGCCCCCAACCAATCCTACTGGAAGTTCTGAAGTTGAAATGGCACTTCCATAGTGTCTGACTTTGAAACAAGAGGAACAAACCTTTACCTTCCCACAAAGCCTGTGCATTAGATGTGGGTTGTTCCCAGGAAATGGACAAGTTCTTAAGAAATTAGCTATCTTCTGATTAGAACATTTTCCAGAGACAGATTCAAGTGAGAGCTGTTAGTTACCATCACTCTCAACAGGTGCATTGAAGGGGAAAATTTGGCAGTACATGCCAGCATCCATTACACATACAAATGGATATAAACTAAAAAGTACAATTATTTTTCTCTCTTTATTCTTAAATCCATTAGAACACAGAGAGAAAATGCACAATGATAACATGGGGACAGTTTACATATCTTAACTACTCTTGCAGTATGCAACAAATTCCACTGATTGCATACCACATAATATTTCTTGATTAGACTGGTCCTGCACAGTCAACAAGTTGAAGATGGACTTATGTTAATGGTGTTGACTTACTCATCCAGATTTCTGTATAGATCTCTCTAGTCCTTTGAAGAAAGGTAACCTGACTCCTTAGTTCTTCTGGTTGTCTCTGTGTTTTGTATCTATTTAGCTCCTTTTCTCTGCATTTCTGGCCTACTTAGATAACCACCGCTAAAGTTATAAGCTCTGGTCTCAGGACTGATTAAGACTTGTGCTAACATCCCCCACATATTTAGATAAGACTCATCATTTATCACTGTTTTTTTCCTAAGACAACATACTAAAGAGGGGGGGAATTCTGATTTGAACATCAACATACAGGAGTTTAATTGGTTTCCCTTTCAAAGTACATGTACTCATCCATTTAAAAAAGTATGCCTACATATGCCCTACATCCATATTTAGGAAGAGCTAACCAGTGGGGGGCTGGTAAATGTTAAGAAATGGCTCAAAATTAATTTTATGTGTGTATACATTCATATAAATTTATTATAAATTTTAATGATATAGAGGATATCTACTACAAAACTTACATATAATAATATATATATGATATACTATAGTAATTCTATATGGTCAATTGATTATCACAGAATTATTCTGCATATTTTTACAGAATTCTTGTTTCTATAGTGAACATAGAGTTGCAATTAACAAATGAGTATAATTCCAATATAAATGTTGATATGTATTTTCATTTCTGTTAACTAGTAAAATGAAAGTGAAACAATGAAGACTTCAGTTGGAACTTTACTCATTTAAAAATGACATCAAAAAGTTCTTTACTAAATTGGAAAATAGTTTTACATTGCCTGATGACTATTTCTGTGATAGTTACTTTTATGTGTCAACTTGGTTAGGCTATGGTGCTCAGTTGCATGGTCAAATACTGGTCTAGATGTTTCTCTGAAGGTGTTTTTCAGATGTGATTAACATTTAAATCAGTAGAATTTGAGTAAAACAGATTACACGCCATAATGTGGGTGAGCTTCATCCAATAAACTAAAAGCCAGCCAGCCTGCCTAACAAATTCGACTTTCCAGCTCCCACAACTGCATAAGCCAATTCCTTAAAATAAATGTCTCTCTCTCTGTCTCTTTCTCTCTCTCTACATATATATATATATACACATACATACATATATATACATACACATACATACATATATATACATACACACACACACACAGTCTTCTATTGGTTCTGTTTTTATGGAAAATGCTAATACAATTTCTCATTATTTGTGCTAGTAAAAACTTAATGGATAGATCCAATGCAATTTTATCTTTAATTAAGTATAATTCACATTTTCTTAACACTTTCTTAAATCTAGACAATGAACAAAACATTATCCAATTTCCAGGTGTTAATACTCCTACCACCATGGCCAGTTTCAAGCTTCCAAAGTGATTGTACTGAATGAAGAGTTTGGAAGAGCTGTATAGCAGTGCACTATTATATATTATCTCCACCATACATATATGATAGATGTAAATAATCTCAACTGCATAGATAATAGTGAATAGATAATAGTAAAATGTAGTTCATTATTTAGGGAGCGATAGTTGAGTATTTTTGCATGTATTTTTAATATAGAGTTGACACTTGAAGGACAAAGGGGTTGGGGGGACAGTTCCTGGGTACTTGAAAATCCGCATGTAACTTTACAGTTGGCAGTCCATATCTGCAATTCTGCATACACATTTCAACAAACCTTGGGTCATGAAGCACTGTAGTACATATATATTGAAAAATATCTGTGAATAAGTGGACCCACGCAGTTCAAACCTGTGTTGTTCAAGGGTTAACTGTAATTTATTAATTTGTAAGTTTATAGTTTAATTTTTAATAATGGCTATAGTTAACAACCAGCTCATAAAATTCAAGAAAATTCATGGGCTATATACTCCAGTTCCAGAAGACCCCTGGAGCTTCCTGTCAATGGTTGTATTGTGATCTATTTTCCCAAGGGAGGATAAGCTCAGTAGTTCTTTCTAAATTTTTTCCTGTGGCCTCCTATGCTGATATTTGTTTGGCAAATCCCTGACAAAACACAAGGTAAGGGAAGGAGAATAGAAGCAAAGAAAGGGAAGGAAAGGATGAAAAGGGGTGGGAAAGAAAGGAAATTGAGGTAAAGGAAGGGAAAAAAATTAACAAATTCAATCCCAAACAGGGCATTCTTTTAGAATTCTTCCAACACAAATATACAAGAAAACAATATTCATAATCCATTTAACAGTTATCATCCAAAGCAAGTTACTATAGTATCACTCAGAATTATACTTCTCAACCTGCATGTAGGAAAAAATGATAGCTAGATTACCAACATGAAAACTCTACTATCTTGAGGGTTTCAGAGAAATTGGCTCTTTAATTTATAATATTCTTTGTTGCCAATGTTCAGAAGAGTAACTTGAAATATAAAATACTCACTGAGATATAAATATGCATATATATCATATAAATTCAAATATATATACATACTTATATATATGAATTCTATTCTTGTATCTGGTACATGATGAGAAGAAAATGTGATGTATATGGAGATTCTGTTATTTTCATCCTAAAATTCCATTTAATTTCAATTTGTTTCTCTCTGTAGCTATATATTATAATCCAACAGAGCAAATCAATCTGTTTCTCTGTGTTGCTATAAAGTAAATCCAACTGAGCAAAATATTGTTGTGTGATCTTTATTAGTTTAATATTTCCTCTATAAAATGTCTGTTTTATGGATCAATTTTTACCAAAGAAAATTTATTTTAATATTGATTTTTTTCTTTTTACTATATAATGTCATTTTCTATATGCCCCAACTCCCTCCACTCCATTGTTAATGGATAATTGATTTGTCAAATTAACAGTTGATGTAACGTGAAATAAAAGACTGAAAGGAAGTAATTACCATAATAGCTACAATTTTCAGTTACTTATCGCTTTATATTTCTGTGCATTTAAAAAAAATTTTTTGTATATAAACCCTTTAGTCTGAATTACAAAAGGAAATAGAACTAAATGGGGACGGGACTGCAAGGAAGAGTAGCCTCTGCTTGCTGCAACTAGAGAAAGCCTGCGCGCAGCAACAAAAGACCCAACGCAGCCAAAAATTAAAAAAAATAATAAAATAAAATAAAATAAACATTAAAAAAAGAACTAAATGGGGGCATACAATTTCACTGTTAAGCTAAATAATTTATATGTTAATATTATGTAAGAAAAGAGATTTCAGTAAAATAATTTTTGCAAAAGAATTGTGAAGCAGCCCAATGCACATGGTTAGAAGCTGAGATATTCTAAGTCAAGCAGAGTTTAGCTGTGTGGAATTAGGTCATTTCTGTTTCCATCTTGCTCTGCATCCACTACTTCTTTGTGACTCAACTCTGTGATACCTCTTGAGCTCCATGGGGTACAGTGGAAACCACTATTTCAGTAGTGCATAAATTCCATATATACGTATATATATGTAAATTTACATATATATGTAAAATTGATCTGTTTGATTTAAATATAGGTCAAAAATCTGAGAAGAATAATAAGGACACTGTTATAGTTCTTGGCAATTCTTCAGTTAATAATTGCTGATTGAACTAGCTTTTAGTTATATAAGTATAAATTCCAATTCCTGCATATCATTAAAAGAATAATCAAATTATGAATAACCTATAAGTTGCTTGATCGGTACCTAAAAGAAAACAATATCAAATATATATATACTATTTAAAAATCTTCAATATTGCAGCTTTCACTTTTTTACTCAAACTTTTTTCTTAGACAAGATTCTTTAAGGACGGAACTTATATTACATTTGTCCTAAGCAAATGCCTTGTTGTTATATGTACTTAATGAATACTTAAAGTTGAAGTACATTGATTCTAAATTTCTGTGGTATATCCATTCCATAATTAAACAAGGAATGTCTCTCAAGCTTAGCCTATTTTTTAGTTATATTCTTATGTGAGATGGAAATCCATTTTCTATTTGCTTTCATTTAAAACTTTCTGCAGAATAAAAATGTTGTATCCAGTAAATATAAAACATAATGTTGGATAAATGTACTATTTTAATTTAAAATCCTTTGATATAATTACTGAGAATATTCCTTAAAGTCATTTTTCTTCATGCTGAACATTAGTCACTCCTAAGTATTACATCCTTGTTGTTCTATTAGAAAAATCAAATTGCCTGTTTCATTGATTTTTATCTTTTATCAAAAACTCAAATGGACAAAGTCAAATCATGTTATGTCTTACAAAAATTTTGAGAGAAGCCCCTCCAGCAGTGTAGAATGCCCATGATATATTTATGTATTTCTTATTTTAGTCATATAAGCCCGTAATACTAGAATTCTCTGAACTGCTTTACACAGGGCCTTAGTGCTTGCAATCAAACACTCAGGAGTAAATACAAGTATGGTAAATCATAGAAGACCCAGACACCAAATTACAAACAAGACAACGGTCATAAAATATTTTGCTGCCAATAAATATTACTTACAATCTAATTTCTCAGCTATCTAAAATCCAATATCTGACTTTTACTATCTTGGCGGTGCCCTATCAAAAAGGTAAGACAATAGTATAACACTTCGCAAAATTCACATACTTTCAAGCTTATTAATGGAAACTAACTGAATTATTGGCTATTGCAACAAAACTCAGAAAGTATAGATATGTGTGTGTGTGTGTATACAGACTTTTTTTTTTGTTTAATCTCGGTGTTCTTATATTGCAGCTGTATGGTGAAGTTCTATGCAATGTGTTTGTACACAGGGAGTATTTAAAATCATATTAAAAGTAATTGTATATTGGTAAAAAACAAAAACAGCTATATAGAAAATGTGCAAATGTATTATTACCATTTCTTCTATTTGAAGGCTATGCTATAATAACCACTAAGAATGGGTGTGATTGCAGTAAAAGAGAAAGAGACAGGATGTAGGGGACTTATTGAATTGGTGGCATATAAAAATATCAGTGTACATTTAATTTAGACATTGATTTCCAAGAGTTTTTACTTGGACAGTGCCAGTCCAGGGTAGCTGGTCCTCCTGTAGATTTCAATGATATCTTACAAATGCATGTCATACCACTTATTACACTGCTTTCAATAACTAATTTTATTTTTATGGTCCCACCACTACACTGCAAGCACTAAAACAATAGGTATTATTTCAACATTGTCAGCCGTTATATTCTTAATAGTTAGAAAGTTTCTGATTCGTGGTACACAATAAACATATTTATGAGTATATCAAACTGTTCTAACTGTATTTATTGTTTGTTTAATAATATAAACTATGCAGTAATATAGCTATATTCTTTGTTATGACAATTTAAAAATATTCTGAAAGGCAGAGCATTTTAAACTAAATGGTAAAAGTAAAGTAACCATAATATATGCTATACTTAGCTTTTGACTTTAAGACACATTTTTTCCATTTCCTTTTTCTTCATCTGTAAAACAAAATGACTCACCTAGACAATTTATATATTCCATTCTAACACCAAATAAGTTTACATTTCTTTTATTTTTCCCTAATATTTAATTTTGCATGATTTTGATGTTTTGTTTCTTTAAATGTAAAATCATTATTTATTCTGCCCCAGCTCACTTTTATTAAAAATCATAAAATATATTTAAAATAAATACTTATTTAAAATAAAACTATGTCAGAATAACCTGTTATACTGGCTCTGTTCTTCTACACCAATCAGTTTATTCTTCTGTCATAGGTATTTGAATACCTCAATGAAAACTGTATTTTTAAAAAATCTGGATTCTTGTTGAAAATTACAATTCTCTTTTTAATTTTTTTCCATTGAATAACTTTATTGTTTTTTTCCAATATCAAATATTTTTGAGGGGGATAGCATGCTTATAGCCATCTTCTTTAATACATGTGTTTTTACACATATCTCTGCATGCATTACAGAATGGCTATCACATCCATTCACTGAAATAACATTTCTCAAATTAGTATGCATGTCACACCTTTAAACATTTTTTTAGAACTTTTTTCTAACTAAGCAGGATGGGAAAATGTCCTTTATATTAAATCTCTAGACTAAAACCTAAGGACCACAAATCATGAATAGGTTTCATTCATGAGTCTATGAATGAGTCTATTAATCATTTGAAATTGTAGCCATAGTCTTGAGTGGATGTGTCTTGTATACTCATATATGCCAGAACACTCACAAAATTAAGAGCTAATTCACCATACATACCAGCAAAAATGTACTACTTCAAGGTATTCTTGACATCTTTTATATAACCAGAGTGAATTGGAATAACCAGCCTATATCCCTTCTGAGAAGAAGGACAACTCTCTCATGAGCCACGGACACAAAGGCTGAAATGCCCTTTCAAATAATCCAGTCATCATTTCCTTTGTTTTGTTTTGTTGGTGTTTTTTTGTGTGTGCAAACGTGTATGTCAAGTCTCTCTCTTATTTTTGTTACTTTCTATTTCATGTTTATGGCACATACAGATATATGGCAATGTTTGGTTACATTTGCTATCTAAGAAACTTCGTAAGTGATACAAGTTTTTATATCTATGCTATAAGTTGAATTATTTACTTTAAAGTTAAAGGTGTTTAAGTTTTGAAAGGAACTATATTGAAAACTTGTGTGTTATTATGCTAAGCATGACCAAATGGAAAGGATTGTCTCTCTGTTTTAGAGAGTTTAGGATTTTATTTATGTCTACATTGACAAATATTGCTATCAGATGAGACCTTAATTCAGTTTCTGGGACTGCTTTGAGGATCACAATTTTTAGTTGTCTTATAGAAAAAGAGTCAAATACATTTGGAAAATGCATGACTGCTCTGTACAGCCGCTCATGTTGTGCACTCACATTTGCAGTATTATGTAAATTGAAATCTGGGGTTGCAATGTATGGTGAACCTGGTTAAATGTTATATATGTCTTCCTTTAGCTTATATGAAGCTTTAAGAAGGTCATTAGTAATTGGTTTAATTTTGTATATTCGATCATGCAACTTTTTTCCCCTTTTATCCCATCTCTTACTTTAGATGAGGCTAGTTCTCTGAAGAACATCAGGAAATATGTATAACTGTATTTAACTGGACGTATTATTATTGAGGTACAGAATGATCTACACCATATATCATTTTAATGTACTGGGCAGACAATTTCACCAGAATCAATACTCTATATTTTTCATCAAATAGTGGTAGGTAACATTTATATGGCACTTAACGATATACTTATCATTATCCTACTGCTTTGCATCAAATGTCTCATTTAATTACCATAATAAGTTATGTGATAGGTGTTATATTATATTCATTTTATTTATGAGAAAAGCTACATGTGGAGTGTTTGAGTGATTTGCCAAGATTTGGCTCAGTTAGACCATGGTAGAGTCAGAATATAAATCTGAATGATTTTACTATGGCACATGGGACTTAACCCATTTTCCCTATCCCAAATCTTTGGTTCTTATCATGGCAATCCAATACTTCTTTTATAATAGGTCATAGATGACCAGGAAGGACAAGAGGCATGTTTCAAAATCCCATTTGCTCTGCATAAGGAATCTCTCAGTTATAAAAAAACTTTGATGGAAAAAATCTATTATCCCCACCTACCCGAATTTCCTTGCTTTTTTGCTGTGCATTTTTAGTTTCATTACTTTTAAAAATATTTAAATAACCTTCAATTTTTAGGATAGTTTTAGATTTAAAGAGAGTAGCAAAGACAGTAGAGAGAATTCCTATATCCTTCTTACCCAGTTTGCCCTATTATTAACATTTTACATTGCTGTGGTACATTTGTCTCAGTTAATGGAACAATAATGATATGGTATTACTAACTGAAGTTCATATTTTTTTCATATTTCCTCAGTTTTATCCAATATCCTTTTTCTATTCCAGGATCCCATCAAGAATACCACATAACATTTAGTGGTCTTGTCTCAGATTCTTTTTGGCTACGACAGTTTCTCAGAATTTCCTTGTTTTTAATGATGTTGCCAGTTTTGAGGAGTACTGGTCAGGTATGTTTTAGAATATCCCTCAATTATTTTTTTCTGATGTTTTCCTTGGGGTTACAGGTTTTGGGGAAAAGACCACACAGCTTAAATGTGACAGGTTCCTCAATAATAGGATATTTATTCATTCCTATTTGGCATTCTTTGTGGCAAATAAATACAATGTAAATATCTGTAAAGAACTTGACTTAGATTCAGATGCATCATGATTACTGCTGACAGACTTAACATTACTTCCATGTGTATGTGCATAATTATTTTCAAGTAAGAGGAAATATAAAATTTATCATATACATATATATTATATAAGCCCTAATAACACCCCTGGCTATGCAATTTCTCCCCACTATAATTTTATTTGAGTATTGTTGAATCAGAACATTTGATTCTTCACCAACATTCTAGTCCAACTGTCTAATTCTTTCACTTTTTAGAAGTAATCTATTGGTGTAGCGGGAGATGAAATGATCAATAAGATTATAATGTGGTTAATGAGGATATCTTTAAAAGGTACAGTATGGTCAGATTTAGAGAATACTGTAGGTGAGGTGGAGGGATTTGATTTTACATGATAAAGCAACTGTCAGAATCTTTGCAGATTAGTTCAAAACTTAATGTATATTTGGGAGGATGGAGCAAAGAAAGACTATTACGGAGAAGAGTGGTGGAAAGCTCCTTATTGCAAAATTTTTAAGAATAGAACAATAGTTAATATTAAATAGCAACAACAAAACTATATTGTCTAGGCAACTTCTAATTCACACCAAGAAGGCTTAAGTAAGATGATTTTTCAATTCAGCCAGGATGTACCATTTTCTGACTATGACTTTAAGTTAAGCCCTCCAATATGCTTCTTTCTTTTCAAGACTAATATTTAGTTCCCTAAACAATCCCATGTGTTACGTTAATATTTACTTATGTGTCACATTTGATAATCGTTTGCTTCCTTAAAAGAAAACAAAGCACCTGTTTAAATGTAGGGCGCGGTCAGCTAACTGCTACGCGGCAGGAAGCTGAAATAAGCTGAGTCATCCTTCCTGTGGCCACTGCGCTTGCGCTAGGTATACTAATGAGGTTTTAAAGTAGCGACCTATCCGATGCTGGCTCACAAATCGCACCATCGGCGAAAGCCAATCACAGAGCGACACATGTTCTTAATCCCTATATAAGCAGACTGCTATAGGATTGCGGTGTCTTCCTTCCATCTTTCTTCAACCAAGCTGTGCTCCAATAAAGTGTGATATGAGAAGAATCTTGCGTGTGGCGGCTCGTTATTCTGCTGGTCGGAAACGGCTCGCCGCATTTAAATATTACTGGATTCCGTAATATATTTCTTCTTAGACATAATGCTTCTAATATCTGTGTTTTAAAGGCATTTTTCTCATAATTTAAGGATGATCTACCCACATACACACAAAAAAAAGATTGGAATTACTTTTTTACTTTTAAACTATGAATTAAGTGAAAGACAACAAAGAAGATCAGTATATAAATGAAGATATCATTTCAAAAGGCTACAATAAATTTTTTCAGATTTTGAAGTAAACATATCTGTAATGGTGTCAACTATTACAAGTTCCCATAAGATGGCTCTTGAAAGGTGTTGGCAGAGTCAAAATTATAGAATAAATATTAAAGCACACTGAACTGGAATTCCTTTCATGGAATATAATGCAACTTTGATTATATCAAGGGTTAAGTATATAAAGTCAGGGAAAAATAGCATTTTACATAATATAGACAAATAGATGCAGCTGCTTTCATCAAGACAGTATTTCCCAAGGACTGGCCAAAAAATCTAGTGGTCTTCTTTTCTTATTTGTGTTATTATTCCTATTTTTTAATGTTGCAGAGCAATGCATGTAAATATAGCAAATAGTGCAGATTAACTTCCAAATAAAAGCAATGTTCTTCTGCCTTTTCTCTTTTTCCTTCAGTCCTACTCTCATAGACGTGCTCTTTTAATTACTTCTGTTGTAATTCTTCTTGTGGATATCTGCATAATTATAACTAATATTACTTTTTGATACTGTCGTTGATTTGTTAAAATTAGAAACTATATTTACTATTCTATCACCTGGCACCTAATATCTTATAATTTTTGTAGCTCATAAAAGTCTTGACCTTGTATTAACTTCACTGGTAAATTTAAATTATATATTTAATATTTTTTGTTGTTGTTCAATTGCATTTTTCACAGGTCTAGGAACTCCCCACATTTTAAAATATATGTCTTATGTACCAACTTCTGGTTTTCTCATCCTACTTCCCTACCCTAATTGTGGCAAAGGACATATATATTTAGACTGCTACTGCCTTTAACATTCATTTGTATCATGAATCCATGATGAAGTTTTTCAGTACTTTTGTCATAAAACTTAAAACAACATTTACATTGCAACTACTATATAAATATAGCTTACTCTGAAACAAATGTGAGTTATGATTATATTATTTTCATGGATCTAATGCCATATCCTTTAAGCAAGCAAATAAGAACAATCTTTAATATATGTCTCTATCATTTGCTATCATCCTGCTAGCCATATTTCATTTACTTCATACTGGGAAGCTTTATTTAATATTATTGGTTTTTGGTGGTGGTGGTTTGTTCTTACTTTTTCCTAGAGGTGTTTTAAAATTTTTTTAACTCTTCTGTTTTAATTTTTTCTTTTATAACATCCTCAAATTTTTGCATGCTATCAATCAAAATGTCTTCCCTGTTGACTGGGGATTTTCATTTTTTTTTTTTCCCTAAAGACCTCTATCCTGGAACACTCTATCCTGTTTCAACAGCGACTAGTTCTTTAATAGTTTCCTACCCAGCTGTCTTTGTGTTGATCCACTTCTTGTTTCACTGATTTTAAAGTACCATTAGCTGGATATCACAATCTCCTGTCTCTTAGATTACTCCCATGTTCCTCTGAATTAAAATCTCAAGTAAGTTCCTGAAAATGGGTTCATGTGAGATAACTTTGCTGTGTGCTTACTTGCCTAAAAACGCCTTTTGAAATCTAGATTGATTTATTGTTTGAATGTGTATAATATACTTTTAAAATAATTGCATTCAAATCTTTAAAAGCAATATATCACTATTTTCTACCATTTGTAATTGATAGTGCAAAATATGATGCTATGCAGGCTTTTTTGTGTTGTACATTACTTTTTGTTCTTTTTTATGTTTTATTTTTCTCTGGAATTATAAAATAAAATTGGTGATTTGTCTAAACTTGCGTCATTTTAGACACTGTCTGAGTATTTCTCAGTCTGAAGTCTCATGATGTTATTCTCTCTGATTAATTCCCTTCTGTTTTTGGTTTGTTATGTAGCCAATTATTCCATCTCATATTTCCCTTGTGATGTTGGATCTCTTAAATTTCCTTATATATCTCTTCTATATTCTCATATTCTCCATTTCTTCCTTTTACAATTTTTTTTAACCTTTCAGTAGAGCCTGCTCTATATCCTAATTCTCCATTCAATTTTATTTTGAGGTAGAAAAATTATATCCTATTTTTGCAATGTATATTTATGTTACATAATTTATGAATATAATATTTTCTTGACACTCTCTGAGTATCTTCATTCAAGTTTTTATAATTTTTTAATCTTTAAGTTTTAAAATATTTTTCTATTGCTTACTCTTTGGTCAGTTTATTGTTATTGTTTTTCATGTTGGCTTTTCTCTTTTATGCTAGGTTTTTCTTGATTGCCTGATCTTATTAAAATCTCGAGGAATTAAAAGCTATGAAATTTTACTTTGCTGCTAAATATTCAAACTAAGAATTTTAGAATTTCTAGATATTTGTTCTATTTACTGAGAGTACTTCCATTTCCTCACAGAGGCTTATACTATTAGCCTGAATAGATGAAATCAATTCCTAAGTGGTACAGTTGTATATTTTCAGGCCATCAATTAACCTAGTTTTTGAGGTTCTTGTCCGAGTCATCCACTTTTCCCTACCTGGGTACTCTGAACTCAGCATATCTGTTTTACCACCATACAGATTAATTATTATCCTTTGTTAATGTTATGATTTGGAAGTATTAAGCCTGTAATTTTTCCACCTCCATAATCCCAAAATACAATTCTATAGATGTTATGATTTATAGAAATTTTTGTAAACTCTAAATAGTTGGAAACTTCTAAGACAACTTCCAGGGGTAGGATACTAATTTTCTATTTTTCAGCCATGCTTAATATATAAAAGTAGGTCTTTAAATATCTATAAGTTCTGAAGTGAAATATGAGTGGTGTATGCGTGTGTGTGTGCATGTATGCATTTGGTATTTCTGACAGTTCAATAATTGCAAGGAACAACTGTAATATTTCACCCAATTCTAGTCAGAGACTACTAATTGAGATATATTTGTATTTCTAAATGTATTTCTCTACTTAAAATAAATCATCTCTGCAATCCACCATTCAATTTACTTCTATTATATGATACGTATTAAATGCTCAGAAGATGATGGAAAGAGAGGTTTACTTCCTTAATAGAAGGATAAAATAAGCTTTTTATATTTTCACATCTATACACAATACAAAAAAAAAAATAGTTGCAGGCAGGAGGAAAGCAAATTGTTCTTCATCGACCCATACTTGATCTTTTGTCAGCAATCTCACTGTGGTTTTCAACAATGAATTGTTACCTTACAGAACATTATCTTTCAAAATATTTCAACTGGTTGTTTTTTTTACTTTCACTTCAGACAAATGTATGACCCAACTGACAGTAATAAAATAAAATCTGTAAAATGATCAGTGCCTATTTGATCTTAAGCAAAGATTATATTCGCTGAACAGTGACTTGGTTCAGTGGGAGATACAATTTATCATTCATCTTGAAAGGTTAAAAAGAGGCAACTATATATAAAAGTGAATGAAGAAATATTTCGTTGGAAATTCACAGCAAAGTTCAACTCTTTGCCTTTGCACTTGCTCTCTAAGAAGAAAGTGATGTGACACATTTAAATGTCAGCAGAGTTAAAATTTTTTGTCTGCTCATATCACAATAAAAAGTCAAAATAATGTATTCTCCTGAATAAGAAAATATTTAAAATTATGAATTCTGAATATCTTATCTGGATTTTAAGCAGTGATGTGCTGCTAAATGCTTAAAAACAGGCTGTTCCTATAGAGGTGAAAGGAACCCTTGATTTGTAGTGTTTGTCAGCTTTCATGATGAAAATACTTCATGGCTAATTTCAACTTAATTACCTGTCTTACTGAATGCAAATGGAGAAGAGAAGCTAACAAGAGGCTCTGTGAGCAACTGTAAGCCTTCTCCTGCACACCACTGCCCTAAGGCAGTTATGGTAAGATGGAAAATTGTTTTAAGATTATGTTTAGATCATCCTTTCTGCATATAAATGATTATGCTGTTATTGATCAATATGCAATGATTTTGAAAATAGGATTGATATTGCTAGCTTCCTGTATAATCACAGCAAAATGAAAACGTAGGGCTTATAAGCATATCATACTTTTGCATGTATAAAATATAAGGCTCTCCTTCCTCAATGCTTATCACAAATCTGGGAGTATGATTAGAAGTCAACTCTCTCTCTCTGTCTCTCTCTCTCTCTCTTTCTCTATCCATTGGTGATCAGATATAAGTTAAAATGTTGGATATTGGTGTGAAAATTTTAGGTAGCATGCAGAGTAATAAGAGGTTTCAAAGAGAAAAGTATTCTGAATAAAGAAGTTGTATTTATAGTTTTAAAAAGTTTGAACTGACTCATTAAACATAAGGCTAAACCTGGTGATATTCCATTACTCCAAACATCAAGAACTTAAAATCTCTTAAGTTTATTGAAAGAAGATAATCCAGGGCTTCCCTGGTGGCGCAGTGGTTGAGAGTCTGCCTGCCTATGCAGGGGACACGGGTTCGTGCCCCAGTCTGGGAAGATCCCATATGCCGTGGAGTGGCTGGGCCCGTGAGCCATGGCCACTGAGCCTGCGCGTCCGGAGCCTGTGCTCCACAATGGGAGAGGCCACAACAGCTAGAGGCCCGTGTACAGCAAAAAAAAAAAAAAAAAAAAAAAAAAAAAA